>NC_138769.1:163264853-163477353 GCF_965119305.1 Pelophylax lessonae
AAAAAAGTCTTCAGTGTTTGGAAGTTACAAAAATAGACCTGCAGGAGTCGCAGGAACAGAATGTTGCTCTGAAAGCGACATTGTCTCTCAGCGACAAAGAGAAAAGTGAAAGAGAGGCTAAATTACTGAGTACTGTGTATGAGCTCACTACTTTGAGCAATGTGGTAGATGAATGGCGTGCGGACTGTGAAAGTTGGAAAGGGGAAGCCCAACGTGTCCAGCAGCAGTTAAAGGAGAAAGAAGCCTGTGTGGCAGAATTACATTCTTATTCCCAGATGCTAGCCAATGAGGTGAAGGCTCTTATGCAGGGAAAAGGAGATTGTGAACATAAGAGGGAAAAAGTAGAGGCACAGCTTCTGGAATCGCAAGTCAAGGTGTCAGAAGGTGACCGATTGTGTGCTAAGCTGTCAGAGAAGGCAAACCGACTGCAGGTTGAGTTGGACAATGTTACAAATCAGCTTTCTCAAGCAGACAGCAAATCTAGAGAAATTGCGGAAGATTTTTCTATCTTGGAATCGCAGCTGCAAGACACGCAGGAACTCTTACAGGAAGAGAGGTGTCAAAGGCTGAGTTTTAGCACAAAGCTCAAACAAATGGAAGATGAGAAAAATGGCTTCCTGGAACAATTAAAAGAGGAGGCGGAAGCAAAGAAAAACCTATCAGAGCAAGTCGCAACATTGCAAGCTCAGATAGCGGATATGAAAAAACGCATGGAAGAAAGCGTTGGTTCATTACAGTGTGTTGAAGATGTGAAAAAGAAGTTTGATCAGATGCTTGGTGAAGAGAAGACTGTGTCTGCAAAATATGCAGAAGAACGCGCACGTGCAGAAACGGAGGTGCGTGATAACGAGAGCAAAGCCCTGTTCTTGGCTCGCTCTTTGGAGGAAGCTCTAGAGTGTAAGGCTGAACTAGAAAGTGTTAAACAGCTGCGTACAGTAATGGAAGAATTGGTCAGCTCCAAGGATGATGTTGTGAAAAGCGTTCAGGAGCTAGAAAAGTCTAAGCGAGCCTTAGAACAGCAAGTAGAAGAGATGAAGATTCCGTTGCAGGAACTGGAAGAGGAATTCCAGGCAACAGAGGATCTGTCCCAAAGAGGGGATAGTGTGCCTGATGCAGTTTTTAAAAGGATCAGTGTTTTGGGGTCTGTCCTGAGTGAGCCTCAGAAATGTGATGACATGTGGCTTGAATCACCCCTTTGGAATAAACCGTTCCTTCAAAAACTTCAAGCATTGGAAAATGTATCATTAGAACTTCAGCAAACAAAGGAGCTGTGTAAGAAATGTGATGATTTCTCAGTTCAGGCTGAAAACCTAGTGGAGAAAACTAAAGCGGAGAAAACTAAAGCAAGTGATATAAATCTGGGAGAAAAAAGCAAACGCCACCTAGTGGAGAAAACTAAGGCTGTTGGTGAAAACGTGAAGCAAATGAATAAGTGCCTTTCAGGGAGTGTTTCCAAAATGGAACTGGTGAAAGACGGGTGGCAGAAGTTTGATCGTGATCTTGAGATGCATTCCATGTGGAATTCAGATAGAGAAAAGGAACCAGGTGACTTTGAGCGGTCAAATAGTTCAGCAGAAAGTGCATTGAAGAAACCTGTAAAAGAATGTGTTGCAGTTCCATGCTTCTTCACTGATGCAGAGAGGAGGTCTATAATGGATACCACCCAGATCGCTGGGTTCAACTGTGTTGTTGCCTTTGACCCCTATGTTGGTGGAAGGAAAGTTGATGATGTTCTGGTTGGCTTCTTCTGTGAAGAGTTTGGCAAGAAATATAAACTGAATATCAAATCAAATAGTAGGCCTTTACTGCGACTCGCTCAGGAGGGCGAAAAGTTTAAGAAGTTGATGAGTGCAAATGCTTCAGATCTGCCTATGAATATGAAATGTTTGGTGAATGATATTGATATCTCTGGGAAAAGGAACAGGGGTCACTTTGAAGAAATGTGTGACAGCCTGTTGTCTCAATTGGAAAATCCTCTGCACAGCATCTTAGAGCAAGCAAAGCTCAAGAAGGAAGATCATTCCCTTTTACAACAAAAAGTCAATGATTGTGTACAGATGTATGGAGAGGCAACTCAAGTCACAGAGGGATGTCAAGAGTCCCTACTTGGAACAAAGCTTAGTGAAGCAAAGGTTCTCAAAGTTTTGTGGAAAACATTTATGGATTGCAGAGAGAGGCGTCTTAAGAATGTTGAAGACATTAAGACTAGCCCAATTGAGTTGCCTATGGATCACGGTCCTCCATGGTGGATTGGACAGACGGTTATGAGGGACAAGCTGTCTGACATTTATGAGAAAGCTGTCAATGAAGATGACAGAAACGAGAAGGAGCAAAATGATGCCAAAAATGCAGTTGAAGAATGTGTATATGAGATGAGAGACAAACTGTGTGGCATTTATGAGAAATCCGTCAATGAAGATGACAAAACAGTTTCATCCGGAAGCTTGAGGATAATAGGAGGCTTATCAGTGAGTCAGCAGTGCCTGACACATGCGTGCCTGGAAATATGTGTCCCAACCCTAGGGTTGAAACAAGAGGGGGGGGTATGTGACAGGAAGTCAGCTAAATCTGGGAATGTAGTCACAGGAAGAAGATACATTTCTACCTGATTTAGAAAGTCCATTAATTAATTTAGGGTGTTGGCTACAGAGCTAGCCAGCAGGAAGTTGAAAGGCCTTCACCTGTTCAGAATGAGAGAGTTAAGGCTCTATAATTTGTTCAGAGAAATTCCTATTGTTTGCTGCCTCCAGAAGCTGCATCCTGAAGCCATGTGGGCTGGGAGCAGGAGGACAGTCAGCGTGTGCCTCCCGACAGGATGTGTGGGCCTGGGAGAAGACCCCCCGGAGTGATGTGTGCCCGGGACGGTAACCAAGGGTGAATACGTCTCAAAGGTGAGAAGACGAAGTGTTTCTGTGTGAAAGAAACAAAAGGACTGTGTTGCCCTGTGAAACTATTATAAAAGGACTATTGAGTGTCCACTGTAGGACAAGGAAGTCTGCCCGACGGTAGGTTGGAGACAGACACTTAGGCAGGTTCCAGTTGTGAGAAGGTAGCCGCCCACAGAGGCAAGGATTTATTTTCTGTTTTATTTTATTTTGGATGTTTTGCTGCATACAGCCTGGTGAAGAAAACACCATTTAATAAACCACACTGTTTGTTTGCAAGCACTTGTCGGCTACCTCTCTGGGAAAAAACACCCCCCAAGGGGTCATCCACACCCGCCACCGAGCTAATCCCTCACAATATATATATGTGTGTGTATATATATATATATATATATATATACTTTAACTTTTTTATAGTTATTTATTATATTATAATTTATGATTTTCTGTTTCAAACTTTATCATACCCGAGATGGTATAAAGAAGAACGCACATTAAAAAAAATCATATGTATATAGTTGGTTTGGGCTGCTCGTCCTTAACTGCTTGCCGACCTCCGCAAGTACATATACTGCGGCGGTCAGCCCCTCACAGGCAGAGTGACGTATCGGTAAGTCACTAGCCTGTGAGGCTCTGGGGAGCGAGCGCGCGCCGCCGGCAGCACGCCCGCTCCCGCGCGGTCACGGACCCCCCCCCCCCCCCCCGCGCGTGTGACCGGCGGACCCGATGTCCGCCGGTCACTCTGCGATCGTCGGGGGAGAGGGAGAAAGTCAGGCGGCTAGTGTAAACAAGCCGCCTGTCATTCTCCCCTGTGTAGAAACACTGATCATACGGTTCTACTATGTAGGACCGTTGATCAGTGTTCCTACAGCTCAAGCCACAGCCAATCACAGTTAGAATCACGCCCCTAGGGACACACACAGCCCCTCCCTCTCAAATAAAGTTAACCCCTTCACTGCCAGTGTAATTTTACAGTAACAGTGCATATATATAGCACTGATTACTGTAGAAATGTCACTGGTAACCCCAAAAGTGTAAAAAATGTCAGTCAAGGGTCCGATCTGTCCGCCCCAATGTCGCAGTACCGCAAAAAAAATCGCAGATCGCCGCCATTACGCGTTAAAAAAAAACCAACAAAAATGACAAAAATCTTTACCTTTGTTAGTAAACGCGATAACTTTTGCGCAAACCAATCAAAATACGCTTTTTGCGATTTTTTTTGCCAAACATATGTAGCATAAAACAAATTGGCCGAAAATGTTAAAAATTTTTGATTTTTACTTTTTTTTTTTGGGGAATCTCATATAAAAAAATGTGAAAAATATTGTTATTTTTGCAAAATTGACGCTCTTTTTTTGTTTATAGTGTGTGATCAAAAAATTGCACAGGTGATCAAATAGCACCAAAAGAAAGCTCTGTTTGTGGGGAAAAAAAGGACGTCAAATTTGTTTAGGTACAGCGTCGCACGACCGTGCAATTGTCCGTTAAATTCACGCAGTGCCGAATCGCAAAATACCCCCTGGTCTTTTAGCAGCCAAATCCTCCGGGGCTTAAGTGGTTAAGAATTACATGCAAAATAATGGTACCACTTTCAGCACCTAAAATCGGAAACAATCATACCATCAGGGAGGTTAAATGAGCAGACCTCACTAATGGATGCTGCTCCCTGGTAGGCAGAGAGCAACATAAACTTACCTGGCAATCTCTCTGGTAAACAGAAAGACCCAAAAACTATACTCTCCCTAGCATCTACCTAGGAGGGTGCTACATATATGTGTGCCTTGTTAGAGAACTGTGGTTAGCACAGACAGTAAAAAGCATTATTTTCCACCGAGCTGACTGAAGTACTGCACATGTACTCTTGTTCTCTATAAGACTTATGGAGAAATTGCCTTACACAGGCTAGCAAGAAGATGGCTTGGTGCCTGAGGAACCTGTTACCAGTTAACCTGTGGAAGAATGCCATATTAGATTGGCGATCGGTGGAAAAATGTCCCATATATTGGTGATCATTGGGAAAAATATTATTTTACAGAAAGCTGATAAGGTGACTGATGTCAGAAGTTACTTACCTGAAGGAAAGATGAGATCTTTCACTTTTTCTATGTCCTAACTGTGCCACGTTCCGTGACTCTGGAACTATGTAGGCAAGGAGGGGTTTGGCTGGAACTGGTGTAGGAAGGAGGGGTTTGGGTTCCTGGAGAACTGGGCTGACTTCTCAGTCGGCTACCGGCTTTTTAGTAAGGATGGGCTGCACCTTAATGTGGATGGTACAGCTCTTTTGGGGAGAAAGATGGCCACCAAGTTGGAAGGGCTTTTAAACTAGGAGACGGAGGGGAGGGCTCAGAAGTAGAGTCAGTCAGGATGGAGCAAAGGACAGAAGGCAGTATTAGGGTCAGCAGCGACAGTAGATCCATAACGTCAATTGGGGGGTCTGTGCGGGCAAACATCAGACCAAACAAGAATAAAAATAATCACCATTCACTATCAACTTCCACAAAACTAAGAGGGGTATATGCAAATGCCAGGAGCCTAGCTAATAAAATGGATGAGTTGAAAATGTTAGTACATGAGGAGGACATAGACCTTGTGGGAATAACGGAAACTTGGTTCGACCCCTCACATGACTGGCTGGCCAATATCCAAGGGTATTCGGTGTACCGGAAGGACAGGGTAGGAAAAAGAGGGGGGAGGGGTATGTCTCTATGTCAAGAATAATGTAAGGGTGATAGAGAGGAGTGATATTATGGAAAGGATGAGTATGGAGTAAATAACAATATAACAAGGCAAGAGGGGAACATAAGAACACTAAACTTCAGAAGGGCAAACTTTCCCAAATTGTGCTCAATGATGGAAAGGGTAAACTGGGACCAAACCCTAGGAACACTGACCACGGAGAAAAAATGGGAATGCTTTAGGAACATATTAAACAAATGCATCTCGCAGTGCATTCCTATGGGAAATAAGAGACAAAGCCAAACCTGGCTGGCTAAACCGTATTGTTAAAAAACTTATTAGGGGTAAAAAATGGCCTTCAAGAAATATAGCAAGTACAAGGAGGCAAATAAGAAAAGTAAATACGAAATCAAAATGGCTAAAATCAACTTTGAGAGACAAATAGCGGAGGATAGTAAAAAGAACCCAAAGAAATTCTTTAAATATATCAACAGCAAAAAAACTAGGGCAGAGCATATTGCACACATAATTAACGATGATGGGAGGATGGTTACAGAGGACACTGAAAAGGCAACCGTGCTGAACTCTTTTTTCTCCTCAGTCTTTACACAGGAAAATGAGGGGTACACTGACCATGACTGTATGGTTAGTAGTAATACACAGGTCTTGCCACTATGGCTAACAGAGGGTGAAATCAGGGAAAGGCTGGAGAAATTAACACAAATCACCAGGCGTCCAGGCGTAGATCCGAGAGTACTCAAAGAACTTAGTAAAACTCAGGGCCGGACTGACCATTGGGCAGACCGGGCATATGCCCGGTGGGCCGCCCGCACCGCATTTCACTCTCACTTCCGTGACCGTCCCTCCTCTGATTCCCCATTGATTGCTGCCGGCCGTTGGCCTCTCCGCTGCCGATTCCGCGGATAGGGCCGCGGCCGCTTATTATTCTGGCCGGCCGGGTATGTCCCAGTGTCCCTCCCTCCCAGCCCTGTCACTGATCCGATCCCTCCCAGCCCTGTCACTGATCCGATCCCCCCCAGCCCTGTCACTGATCCGATCCCTCCCAGCCCTGTCACTGATCCGATCCCCCCAGCCCTGTCACTGATCCGATCCCTCCCAGCCCTGTCACTGATCCGATCCCTCCCAGCCCTGTCACTGATCCGATCCCCCCAGCCCTGTCACTGATCCGATCCCCCCCAGCCCTGTCACTGATCCGATCCCCCCAGCCCTGTCACTGATCCGATCCCCCCCAGCCCTGTCCCTGATCCGATCCCTCCCAGCCCTGTCACTAATCCGATCCCTCCCAGCCCTGTCACTGATCCGATCCCCCCAGCCCTGTCACTGATCCGATCCCCCCAGCCCTGTCACTGATCCGATCCCCCCAGCCCTGTCACTGATCCAATCCCCCCCAGCCCTGTCACTGATCCGATCCCCCCAGCCCTGTCACTGATCCGATCCCCCCAGCCCTGTCACTGATCCGATCCCCCCAGCCCTGTCACTGATCCGATCCCCCCCCCAGCCCTGTCACTGATCCGATCCCTCCCTCCCAGACCTTTCACTGATCCGATCCCCCCCCCAGCCCTGTCACTGATCCGATCCCTCCCTCCCAGACCTGTCACTGATCCGATCCCTCCCCCCCAGCCCTGTCACTGATCCGATCCCCCCAGCCCTGTCACTGATCCAATCCCTCCCTCCCTCCCAGCCCTGTCACTGATCCGATCCCTACCTCCCAGACCTGTCACTAGTCCAATCCCCCCCCCAGCACTGTCACTGATCTGATCCCCCAGCACTGCCACTGACCCCCCCCAACACTGTCACTGATCCCATCCCTCCACCCAGCATGGCCACTGATGCCACCCACCACCAGCATTGCCACTCTTCCCATCCCCTCCCATCCCCTCCCTCCACGCTGCCACTCCTCTCACCCCCTCCCTCCACGCTGCCACTCATCCCACTCCCCAAGCACTGCCACTGATCCCATTCAATTCCCCCAAGCACCGCCACTCATCTCGTCCTCCCGCACAGCCACTGATTCCACCTTCCACGTATTGTTACTCATCCTATCCCCCCTGCACTGCCACTGATCCCACCATCCCTCCACACTGCCACTGATCCCATCCATTAATTCCAACCCCTCCCCCCCAACACTGCCACTAATTCCATCCCCCCAGTACTGCCACTGATCTCATCCCCCTCAGCACTGCCACTCATCCCAATAACCAACCAGCACTACCAGTCATCTCACCCTCCTCTCGTACTGTCACTCATCCTATCCCCCCACACTGCCATTTATTCCATCCTCCCTCCACACTGATCACATCCAATCTCCCCCGACATTCATTACACCCCCCCAGTACTGCCACTGATTCCACCCCCCCCCCAGTTCTGCCACTGACCCCATCCCCCCAGCACTGCCACTGATTCCATCCCCCAAGCACTGCCACTGATTCCATCCCCCCCTCCCCAGCACTACCAGTTAATTCTTACCCCCCCCCTCCTTCAGAACTGCCACTCATTTCTCCCCCCCAGCACTGCCACTCAATTCACCCCCCCCCCCCCCAGTACTGCCACTGATTACACCTCCCCCCTCCCCAGCCACCAATGGGTTAGTGCTAAAAATGTGCAGTAACCTCTAGCAATCAGTGAGCAGTGACTGTAGCAGGCTAAATAGAACTAAAGGACATTGAGAAACTGGTAGCTGTCATTATTTGTAATTTGGTTTAAATAAAAAAAAAAAAAAGGCTGCTCAGTCTAAAATGCCCGAGCCTATTTTTTGTCCCAGTCCGGGCCTGGTAAAACTACATCTAGACCACTGTTCCTGATCTTTGCTGACAGTATTATGACAGAAAATGTACCAGGGGATTGGAGGAAAGCTAACGTGATACCGATATTCAAAAAAGGGCAGAGGCATGTCCCGGGAAATTTTAGGCCGGTCAGTCTGACATCAATAGTATGTAAACTTCTGGAGGGGATGATAAGGGACTATATCGTAGAGTTTGCTAAAGACAACAACATCATCAGCAGTAATCAGCAAGGGTTTACAAATGGGCATTCATGTCAAACCAATCTCTTAACATTCTACAAGGAGGTGAGCTGTGAGCTAGATAGGGGCAGACCAGTGGATGTGGTGTGCCTGGATTTCGCTAAGGCGTTTGATACAGTTCCCCACAAGCGCTTATTTTATAAAATAAGGTCTGCAGGCATCGACCACAAGGTTTGCTCTTGGATACGGAACTGGCTAAAAGGTTGTGTCCAAAGGGTGGTAATAAATAGCGCATACTCTGACTGGTCTGGGGTGGTAAGTGGGGTCCCCCAGGGCTTAGTCCTGGGACCAACCTTGTTCAATTTATTCATAAACAGCATTGAGGACGGGATCATTAGTTCTATATCAGTTTTTGCAGATGACACAAAATTGGGCTGGGCAATAACTGCACAGAATGAAGCCGATATACTACAGAATGACCTGAACAAAATAACAGAGTGGGCGACGGCATGGCAAATGAGGTTTAATGTGGAGAAGTGTAAGGTTTTGCACTTGGGGACTAAAACATAAAAGCACAATACACTTTAGGGGGGGGAACCTTTGGGGGAATCAAAAATGGAGAAAGATCTTGGAGTCTTGGTAGAGGATAGACCAGTGATGGCGAACCTTGGCACCCCAGATGTTTTGGAACCACATTTCCCATGATGCTCAGCCCCTCTGCAGTATAGTTAAACATCATGGGAAATGTAGTTCCAAAACATCTGGGATAGACTAAGCAATAGCATGCAATGTCAAGCGGCAGCTGCCAAAGCCGGCAGAAGATTAGCATGTATTCCAGAGATAAAGCTATAATCCTACCACTTTATAAAACTCTGGTACGACCGCATCTGGAGTATTCTGTCCAGTTCTGGTTGCCAGTCCTAAGGAGGGATGTGTTGGAGCTAGAGAGAGTCCAGAGAAGGGCAACTAAACTAATTTGGGAATTGGAGGACCTTAATTATGAAGAGCATCTACAATCGCTTAATTTATTCTCCCTGGAGAAGAGACGCCTGAGAGGGGACATAATAGCAATTTATAAATACCTCAATGGTGATCTCAGCATAGAAAAAAAGCTATTCAGTTGCAAAGATTGCATGAGGACTCGAGGGCATACAATGCGATTAGAGGAGAAGCGTTTTAACCTCATGCAACGCAGGGGGTTCTTTACTGTTAGGGCTACAAGATTGTGGAATTCTCTACCACAAGAGGTAGTTTCTGCGGGAAGTATGGCTACTTTCAAAAGACTCTTGGACGTACATCTCAAGGATCAGAACATTAAGGGGTATGAGAGATGATTACGGCCATACACACCTACACAGGTTGAACTGGATGGACTATTGTCTTTATTCAACCTCAACTACTATGTAACTATGTCCAAACAGCCTGCATGCAAACACATGGAGTAGACTGCCCCCACCACCCCGCCTTTGGTACATCTCTGATACACTGTCACCAATGTGTTTCTTTTATAGTTCTTGGAATTACAGGGCATGATTTGTTCCAGAAATCATCTTCGCTACCTCAGTTATTTAGTCATGACATACAGTAGTTGTGACAGGTAAGTGTAGCTATTTAGCCGAGCTACCACCGTACACCATGTATTCAATCTATCTATATTTCCCTGCTTTTAAATTGGCAGTGCCTAGCATATTGCACCATGGCGCCACATTTACATATTTTCTGAGAACAATAAATTACAATTCGGAAAAACATTCCTCCATTTGACCATAGGTTTCTGCTAGCATTATCTCTGAGGCCCAAGCCTAATTGTTGTCTACATTTGTTGAAATGCAGGCATTAAATGACAGGTGTCTGACATTTTTTTCAAATAGCTGGAGATTAACAGAAAATAATTGCATTTCTTGAGGACAGAAGGATAATCATTTGTAATAGATTAAATCAAACAGCCATGTTTCAATAGCGATTGTCAATGCCAAGGTTTTTCTTGCCTTGGTTTTTGGTCCTGATTTGTAAAAGAATGCACACAGCTATTCCTGAGTATCCTGGGTCAGTATTGCTTCACTAAAGTCTATTTCTAGAACACTCATAGCACATTTACGTAATGCAGCTAAATCTCTCGCCTTCAGACATTGGAAACAGTTTTAAAACTCTACAATAAAGCTAGAGAAATCACGCTACCCATTTAAGGCAGACTTGACAAATATAGTGTATGGCAAGCTGGTACACATGGACTGAGTTAGAGCACAGAAGAGTGCTCTAAAAATAATTCAGTCTTGGTCAACAATTCATAGCTTTATCTGGTCAGTGCACACCTTACCGTTGATTTAAAACAGGCCAAAATCATATTAGTTTACTGTAGTATAAAGTTACTGTGACAGGTAGGTGCAAACAGACATTCATGTCAAAAGCAGCCTTTTCTTTTCCAACGCGGTGTTGCTCGAATGCATATTTTTGAACGCAAAATGCGTCTTTAAAAGAAAAAGCCCGTGTTTGATGTGGTATGCCTGTAATCCAAACGCACCCTAATAGGACATGCTAGTGGGGGAGATTTATTAAAACTGGTGCACTCAGAATCTGGTGCAACTGTGCCAACGTAGCCATTCAGGGGGAGATTTAATAAAACTGGTGCACACAGAATCTGGTGCAGCTGTGCATGTTAACCAATCAGCTTCTAACTTCAGCTTGTTCAATGAGGCTTTGACAATAAAACCTGGAAGCTAAATGGTTTCCATGTAGAACTGCACCAGATTTTGCACTCTCCAGCTTTAGTAAATCTCCCCCTCAGTTTCTAATTTTAACTTGTTCAATTAAGCATTGACAATAAAACCTGGAAGCTGATTGGTTTCTATGCAGAACTGCACCAGATTTTGCACCATGCAGTATTAGGCTGGGTTCACACATGTCCGGCTACGGTTTGCAGTCCGGAGTCCGGTGCCTTTGTGTTCACCGGTTCAGGTGCGATTCAGGGCTGAATATTTCCCTGGACTCACACCTGGACTGAACAGAAAAACGCACGGGACCCTTTTTTGAAACCACACTGCGGCTGCCCCGGAAATGTGTGAACTGGCTCCCAATATATAAGAGCCCAGCCTTAGTAAATAACCCCACTGTGTCTGTAAAAACACAATACCAAGCAGGTCCAAAACACACTCTGAATTGTCATCGGAAATGCATAAAATAACTTTAGGACATCAGGACACAACCACAGTAAGGCTGGGTTTCAGTGTGGGAGTCCGTTGCGGTTCTGTTTACCGGTTCGGGTGCAATTCAGGTGCAAATTTTTACCTAAAATGGCACCTGAACCGGACCCCAAATAGCCCAGGACCATTTTTAAAACTGCCCTGTGGCCGCCCCGCACATGTGTGAACTGGCTTCAGTGAAATTCGGCCTGATTCACATGCTATGCGGGTTGGATGCGGTTAAAAGCGCATCCAATTTGCATATATGTGAACCGAGCCTAAGGCTCAAAATACTGACGCTTAACAAGCATTCCTTTGCCGTTAAAGTAGCACTAAATCTGAAAACGTTTTTATCTTAATGCATTGCTTGCATTAAGGTAAAAAAATAAGTTTTCAATTTCCCTGTGCCTTGTGTGAAGGGTAAGAGAGGGGAGAAGGGAGCTTCCTCTTCACATAGCATTCAAGCAGCAGCAGAAGCAATTGGCTCTTGATGCTGTCAATCAAATGCAGTGAAGAGGAAGTGGGGGCGGGGCTAAGTCCCACTATGTAAGTCTATGGAGTGCGGCTCAATAGACACACAAGTCAGGAGCGATCATGCACTGTGTGTCCCCATAGCAAACGGATAGAGGAGGAGCCAAGTTCGCTGCTAGGGACCCGAGAGGAGGATCGGGGCTGCTCTGTGCAATACCACTGCACAGAGCAGGTGAGCATAACATGTTTGTTATTTTATTTATTGTTATTTATTATTATTTATATGTTATTTTAATTTTTAAAAATGTCAAACTTTAGCAACACTTTACATAGTTACATAGTAGTTGAAGTTGAATCAGTCCATCCAGTTCAACCTGTACAGGTGTGTGTGTGTGTGTGTGTGTGTGTGTGTGTGTGTGTGTGTGTGTGTGTGTGTGTGTGTGTGTGTGTGTGTCAGTGGCCTGATCATTTCTCCAAGGAGAATAAATTAAGCGCTTGTAATTGTTCCTCATAATTAAGGTCCTCCAATCCCCTTATTAGTTTAGTTGCCCTTCTTTAGACTCTTTCCAGTTCCAACACATCCTTTCTGAGGATTGGCAACCAGAACTGGACAGAGTACCCCAGGTGTGGCCGGACCAGGGTTTTATAAAGTGGTAAGATTATAGTTTTGTCTTTGTTTGTCCCCTTCCTTATGCATGCTAATATTCTGCCGGGTTTGACAGCTGCAGCTTAACATTGCATGCTATTACTTAGTCTATCTTCCACTAGAACCCACAAATCCTTCTCCATTCTGGATTCCTGCAGAGGTTCCCCCCCAGAGCATAATTCACGTTTATGTTTTTTGCCCCCAAGTGTAATACCTTACACTTCTCTACATTAAATCTCATTTGCCATGTATTTGCCCACTCTGTTATTTTGTTTAGGTCATTCTGTAAAATTTCTTCATCTTGATAAGAAGTTATTGTCCTGCATATCTTTGTGTCATCCGCGAAAACTGAGATTGAGCAACTGATTCCGTCCGCTATGTTATTGATGAATAAATTAAACAAAATTGGTCCCAGGACTGAGCCTTGGGGGACCCCACTTACCACTCCAGACCAGTCGAAGTAGGCGTTATTTATCACCACCCTTTGGACACGCCCATGTAACCAGTTTTCTATCCAGGAACAAACCTTGAGGTCGATGCCTGTAGACCTTAATTTGTAGATTAAGCATTTGTGGGGAACAGTAGCGAATGTATTAGCGAAATCCAGATACACCACATCCACAGGTCTCCCCCTATCTAGCTCACAGCTCCCCTCCTCGTAAAATTTTAACAGATTGGTTTGGCAAGAATGTCCCTTTGTGAACACGTGCTGATTACTGCTGATGATACTGTTGTCCTTAGCAAATTCTTGGATATAGTCCCTTATTAAACCGTTCAAATAATTTACATACAATTGATGTCAGGCTGACCAGTCTATAGTTTCCCGGAAAATATCCCTTCTCCCTTTTTTGAAAATCGGTATCACATTAGCTTTCCTCCAGTCACCTGGTACAGTTCCTGTCAATATACTGTCTTTAACCACTTCAGTACTGGGCACGTTTACCCCATTCCTGCCAAGGCCAAGTTTTAGCTTTAAGCGCCGTCGCATTTTGATTGACAATTGCGCGGACATGCAACACTGTACCTATCTGAACCTCTTATATTTTTTTCCCACAAATAGAGCTTTCTTTTAGTTGTATTTGATCAACACTGGGTTTTTTATTTTTTGCTAAACAATTTAACAAAAAAAATTTTTCTTTGCCAGCGGGAATAGAGGAAAAGCCAATAAATGGCACTTCCTGTTTACAATGTGACCAGCTGCGATTGAACACATCTGATCACATGTTAAAGAGCCACGCCATAGGCTTTTTACCGAGATCGGAGATGCAGTGTGTCACAGCGACACATCGCACTACCGATCGTCACGCTGCACGTCTTATCCTGCTGGACGTCATATGACACCCAGTCAGGATAACTGATCCCCCGCCTGGCTGCCATTCTGTTATAGGCCGGGTGAGATGTTGTTAATGCGAGTTGTTTATTGAGTTTGACGCGCATTTATTGAGCATCAAAAATGCATTCAAAATGCTCCCTAAATGCCCTATGCGTGTTTGACGTGCTTTAAAGGTGTGTTAAAAAAGCTCCCTAAATTCCCAATACATGTTTGACGCACAATAAAGGCACATTAAAAACACACCCCAAATGCCTTTTTTTCCTGCCGAGAACAAGGCTTAAGGTGTATCTCAAACACACTAAAGATGTGTGCAAGCTGGTGCAGTACTATATGGTCTAGACCTAAATAAAAGGAGGTTAGATGCTTCAACTCCTTTCAAACACCACATCAAGCTTAATTTTTGAAGTGCAGCAACCCGATGCAATTCAAGCGCTTCATGTTTTGATAATGTGAACAGAACTGTGTGCTATCCATATTATCAATTGCAGAGGAGAGTTAAAAATGTGTGCCAAACTCCTGCTTTTAATGCCAGTGTGAACAATGCCTAACTTTGATGAAATAACTTTAATCTCCTCACATAGTTGCCCTCTGTGGCATAGGAAAAAGGAAAAAATAAATATACACAGAATTGTGGAGTTAAGCAACTTCTCAGTGCTTTCTAAGGCTTTCAGCTGTGAGGATATTCCAACAGCAGAAGGCAGAAAGATGTTACATATGACTACTCACAGCTTGTACCCTTTTCCCTCTCTCTTCCCGTATGTCAGAGAACTCCAAGTGGGAGTTGATACAAGCAGTAAGTTGCTATTCATGGCTCATATGCAGCCTTCAAGAGCATTATAACATACAGATGTCTTCAAATGGCTTCAATGGCTCATTCACACTGGATAAATGCCAATCACTGCTTAACATAGGTGTGCGCAGCCTATTGCATTAGGGTGTGCACCCCAAAGTTTAAATACACATGCATGTGTTTGCCTACATGTACATGGCCCCGGTACATTACTCTCCCTGCTGGCAAAGTGAAATAGAAGTGTGTGGCACTTCTCTTATGGCAGAGGAGGTCCGAGGGAGATCTTTCCCATCTCCTCACTGGCAAACAGAGCAATAATGCTAATGTGCCCTAGGTGATTAGGGTGTGCCCAGGCACACCCGGCACACCCTGTGCGCACGCCTATGCTGCTTAAGCACATAGAAAACAATTGTTTTAAAAAAGTAAACAGTGCTATGCAATACCACCTAAAAAATAAAGGGCAGTCTTGCTAAATATATTGATTAATGTACAGGCCTTTAAATTATAGCATGCAAGGAGCAAGAACTTCAATAAATAAAACCAGTCCAACATGTATATTATGTGTTAAAATAAATATCAGTTCTTATTTGATAATGTCACCTTATAATGTGCCAAAATTCTCAAAACTAGTGAGCCAATGCTGTCACCTTATGTGCATGACCTAAAGGATATTTAGGTTTACTGCACTTTTCCCTTTAACCAGGGATGGTATAACCTGGACTGGTTTCTATTTCTGCAACTTCCAGGTCTCCTCAATTCACCTCCATCCTTGTCACTCCCTTATGAAAACGTCATCCAAAGAAAAACCCAGTCAGCAGCATGTGACATCAGCAAGCACAAACTCCGCCCAACACACGTTTCATCTTATCAGATATCATCAGGGGCCTAATTTTGAGGAAATAACTATTACCGCCTCACATAGTTTCCCTCTTATGCAGAGACCTGTAAAAAGAAATATATACAGAATTGTTAAGGTAAAGAATAAGTACACCTTTTGTAACATGTTACGGATAGACCGATCCCTACTGTGACAGGCAGTGGGGTTCTTCTCTCTCCCCGGCCACGTCACTGATTGACAGGGCTATGTGCATTGAAAACTACAAGGTCTGGCAGCCTTTCCGGGTGTCAGCTTGTAGTTTTCAATAAACTACCATGGTGCACCACAGTTCATTCATGCTTCCTGTATTGTATCTGCTTACCCGTACCGGATGTATGAGTAAGCAGGTACACGGGCAGATCTGCTGGAGACCTGCATTGCATCAGCAATCTGCTGAATGCTGGTGCAATGCTTTACAGGCTTCCAAAAAAAAAAAAAAAAAATATTAATAATATTAATAATAAATGTAAATTTTTTTGCAGGTAAAAAAAATGTGCATTTATTAATATTCAATAAAAATAAAAATTCAGCGCTTAAAATCAAATGGATGGGTAAGCAGCTGTACACCAGGATAGGTCAAACCTACCAAAAGCTATAATATGCAGTAAAAGAAAATAAAGTGCAGCGCTATAAAATTACAAATAGTGCATAAAATCATTCACATTAAAATGTATAAAATGCACAATAAAAAGCATGTGGATAATAAATCATAAAGTCCTTAAAAGCTGATTTCCAAAGTGAAAAACAGGAATATTTAAAACGACACTGCAAACGTGACTCCTCCACCACAGATAATACAGCCTCTCACCTCCTGTATTCGACCACTAGGGGTCACAACACTTTGTATCAGTAAGCCAGAGGCAGCCAGAAGATCTGTATATCCAGGATCCAACAGGTTCACAGAAACTCGTGTATGGCAATCCGGAAAAGATAAATAAAATGATCTAATGCTCTCCGCTTAATTAAGGACATTTATTAAAGTAAAAAATAAAGCATCACTCACAAGCAAGGCACTGTCACAGTGCCAGATGAAAGCGAAAGTGCAGACATGTGTTCCAGGATCTCAGAGAGCTGCGGGTGACATCAGACTCCTTCCCCCGTATGCATTACGTCAATAAGCATGACTTCCTCAGCAGGGGTAAGGAGGGAGACCGCACCCGCTCATTATAAAGGCGTCTCATAGCAACCAGTCATATTTTTTACTTTAATAAATGTCCTTAATTAAGCGGAGAGCATTAGATCGTTTTATTTATCTTTTCCGGATTGCCATACACGAGTTTCTGTGAACCTGTTGGATCCTGGATATACAGATCTTCTGGCTGCCTCTGGCTTACTGATACAAAGTGTTGTGACCCCTAGTGGTCGAATACAGGAGGTGAGAGGCTGTATTATCTGTGGTGGAGGAGTCACGTTTGCAGTGTCGTTTTAAATATTCCTGTTTTTCACTTTGGAAATCAGCTTTTAAGGACTTTATGATTTATTATCCACATGCTTTTTATTGTGCATTTTATACATTTTAATGTGAATGATTTTATGCACTATTTGTAATTTTATAGCGCTACATTTATTAATATTATTATATTTTTATTTTTTAATGCTTTCTAAGGATTTCAGCTGTGAGCATATTCCAGTGGCAGAAGGCAGAAAGATGTCACATATGACTATTCCTAGTTTGTCCTTTTCCACCTCTCTTCTCATATGTCAGAGAGTGAGAGTTGATACAAGCAGTAAGATGCCACTCATGGCTCATATGCATTATAACATACAGATGTCTTCAAATGGCTTCAATGGCTCATTCACACTGGAAAAAAAGCAATTTACTGCTTGAACACATAGAAAACAATTGTCTTCTAAGTGCCTGGTCCACACTGCAATGCAGTCAGGAGGTGTGGTGTGATGAGCTGCCATAAATGCACACATGTTGCTGCTGGGGGGAAACATGGGTAAAGCATCACTTTGTGCACTTCAAATAAAGTTAAAAAAGTAAACAGTGCGATGCACTGAAACACACATCACATCATCCCCTCGCCGTGGCTCACTGGAGCCCAAAACAGACGGCTGCCTGCATGTTAAAATGGAGCATTTAGCATGCGAGCAGTGTCAAAGAGCCCTTAATCTGTATTCTGTTTTGTTAATGTAGAAATATATTTTCAGGCATTGGGTCTGCCATTGTTACCGGAACACTTCCAACACATTTAAAGCGGAGTTCCGGCCTATTTTACAACTGTAGTTATTCCTGGAGTGCTCGCTATGCTGATCAACAATTGGGCATTTTCAATTTTTTTCGGGGCTCCCTTACCTTATTTTCAGAGCATTTTTGATTGTACTTCCTCCTTCTCCCCTCTCTGTGGCCGCGGCCACCGACATCACTTCCGCCTTTGCATTGCATCCTAGGAGCTGTTTGTCATCACTCCCAGGAGGCTGGAATCAGGAAGAACTCCCAGAACACTCCCTGGAATCAGGAAGAAGGACACAGCAGATTACACAGCGGCTTTCCGATGCCCACATCCAAGATGGCCACGCCCAGACAGCGTTTTCAAAAGTTGGATTTTGACTAAAATCCAATGCCATACACCTTGTATGAGAATAGCGGTTCTGTAAAGGGCGATGGATTAGTATTATAGGGGTATTTTTAGTTAAAAAAGGTATTTGAGACTGGAACTCCGCTTTAAGTTGAAAACCCAAGTGTGAGAACTGAGACAATGACCATTCCGGCATCTTTGGTTTGTGTTGCTTATTTTATAAAGGGGATGGGGGAAGGGAATGAGTGGGATACTCCTCTGGCTCAACTAGGTTTAACTGGGACACTTTGTAGAAATTGCCGGTTAGCGCTGTCCTGACGCCAGCTGAATGCCAACCAACACTTCCTGGCGCTTTAAATACTGTTTTGCTGAAAGTGCTGAAACTTCGATTTTAACTTCTTGGTTAATTCAGAAGATCCAGGACTGTAATCATCCTTGACTTTTGACACTCTGTCTAGCTCAAAAGTCCTGTGTATGACTCCCTCCAGTCCTTCACTGACTGAGGTAGCTCCTTGTGACTGCTTGTACTGCTGCAACTCCCAACACTACACACTTGACTCTTCAGGGCCCAACCGCTGGCGCCCCCTCTACACTTCCAGGGTCCTCTCTCTAGGCAACCTCCTTAACACTTCAGGGTCCTTTCACTAGGCAACCCCCTTGACACTTCAGGGTCCTTTCACTAGACAACCCCCTTGACACTTGCAGGCTCCAGGATCCCTGGGACCTTCACCCGAGTGGTCCCCTCTATACTAGGCAGACCCCAGGGGCAGTTCACAGTACTCACGACCTTGGGAGGCTTTCCTGGAACTGAACCCCTCTTTCTCCACTGGTCCTCAGCACACCGGATCCTCTCTGCAGCTTAGCTTAGCTCTCCCTTCTGGATACTCAGGCAGCCACCCAAGACACCCGATCCTTCTGACAGGAGGAGAGACAGCCGTACTCTCCCTCCTGGGACTCTGCTTCCCACCAAAGACGCTGCGTCATGCTTTCCCCTCAAACTTATACCCACTCCCAGAATCCTCTGCGGCAGAATCTGCCTTCTGGGGTAGATACAGGCCTGAATGGGCCACTGATTGGGTTTCCTCCACTGCCCAATGAGAATCCTCTCATGGAGCCAGTGGGAAGACTCCCCTCTCAGCAGCCACACCTGGGAGACATGACAGTCCAGCTGGAAATCATGGCCCTGCTGTTAGGCAACCAAAGCCCATTATGCTTTTACCTAGCACCTACCTTGTAGGGTGCTACATTACCCTTGTACACTCTTTGTAAAAAAACTTTATTGTAAAGTTTGCTAAGAGACTGTCAGGTGAACATGTATTTTTTAACAGTAAACTTATAAACAGATTCATTGTTCTTGTTAAGGCCTGGTTCACACTGGTGAAACATGCGCTCCAAATTTGAAAGTACATGTCGCATGACGTGTATAAATCAACAATTCCCTATGAAAGCTTTTGTAAAGTGATTGTACAAACATATTATACTTACCTGCTCTGTGTAGTTGGTTTTGCCTAGGACAGCCCAGATCCTCCTTTTCTTGGGTCCCTGGCTGGAGTTCCTGGCCCCTTCCTCCTGTTGAGTGCCCCCACAGCAGGCAGCTTGGAACCATTTGAGTGCAGAGTCCTGTGAGTAGCGTGGTGGGTCCACTCTGTGGCTCCACTCTGTGCCTTTAAGGCTGCACAGCAGTAAGCATAAGTTAACCACTTGCCGACCGCCTGCCGCATAGGTACGTCAGTTCGCGGGTACGCTCCTGGGGGCGCACGCGTGCCCCTATTAGGCTACAGGGAAACCGATCCACTGGGCCAGCGGAAGCAATTGCCACTGGGCACCCGTGATCACTCCCCGTGGAGAGAGAATGACTGTTGTAAACACAGCAGACCGTTGTTCTCTCTGGAATGAACACAGAGCGCCTGTGATCCTCCTATTTAGGATCACAGATCTCTGTGTTGATTCCATAAGTCCCTCCCCTATACAGTTAGACTTTTAGGATTGTTTTAGGCTGCTGTGGTTAGGGGAGGTTCAACCTCCCTCAATCCCCCTCTCCTGAACAGAAGAATCGCGTTCAGGATATGAATGTTTTGACCGCGGTGCACAATTTTGCAGCATTTCACTATTTTTCACGGCCAACTGTCATAATAGGCTATAATAGGTTTCCTCCACTGAAGCCTTAGATGTGCAGCCCTTCTCAGGGGCAAACAGAAAAGGGCTACATTCATATACTCAGAGGGGCATGGAGAACAAATGTAGCAACTCCAAACAGGAAGCCAAAAAAATCAGCAGAAAAAAAGCTTGCATTTGAGAGATGAAACAAAGGAAGAGAGAGATAGAAAATAAAATCTAGTTATATTTAGACTATTGCATTATTTATTTATTTATTTTTATTGTGAATTTAGTGTCATTTTAGGTATCTGGGCATATTCTAGCGTACAATAGGTTAAAAGTATTGGGCTAGGGGGTTTGTAGAAAAAGTATATTTGCCCTTTAAATCTAGAGTGACATTATGAAATAAACCTGTATTGTCTACCAGCAAACTATTTTAAAGTTTTGCTCTTGACAATGACAGTCACTACTGTGAGATTCTTTTTTTTATCTTATGTTAAGTCTTTTTGTATGTGGGGTTCATTAAAGAGCCTACAATAATGGTTTTGGGCATAACTCTAACTCCTTGTGTAGCGCCCTCTAGTAAAGAGTGCAAGTTGTACATAGTTTGTTAGTGTATGTAAATTAGCCTGGCTAAGAGCCAGGCTGGGTTGAATCTGGGTCAGAGTGAGTGACTCAGGAAGGCTGGATGACTCATCAGGCACCACCTCTGGTACCACCCTCTACTTGCTGGAATGTTGGAGAAGCTTCCAGTAGAATTGGTAGGAGGTTAGCAGGAGCTGCTTGGAGTATTGAGGAGGGTCACAGCCAATCCCCAGCAAGTGGGCTGGCAGGGGGTAGGCCCATCTTAAATACTCTGGGTCATGCCAGCAAGGGGGAGTCGGAAAGATGAAGAAGGAGTGCTTAGAAGGATGTCAGTGGCCTTTGAGGGCTTCCCCTAGTCTAGGGGGGAGACCTCGGGCCTGAGGTACTGGAGGGATCCACTTACAACACACAGAGGAGTCTTGTCTAGAGACAGAGGAGCAAGAATGAGAACAGCAGGAGCCAGCTAGCACGTCCAGGAGTCTCCAGGAGAAGTCAGCTGGGTGGCTGGTAAATGTGCAGTCGGGGAGGACTGTGGAGAAGTAGCCAGGTGGGCTAGTGAAAGGGGCAACTGCAGCCTGGTGGGCTGGCAGTCCCTGAAGAGGTGGTACTGGAATCAGTAGCCACAGGGATGCAGGCTGGACACTGCATTTTTCTACCTAACCCAAGGTGCCGTGGTTCCTGCCTGTAAAGGGCTATTGCTACAAGATCTGAATGTTGCCTTTTTGCCAGATTAATTAAGAGTGTTCCAGTTTGATCTGTTTTGTTTTCTGCACGCAAGTGAAGTGCTGGAGGAAGTTGAGGAGTGTGTACATAGACTGTATATAGGAGAGTTGTCCCTGAAGAGTTTGCTAAAGTCAAGTGGGCATCCCCTAATACTCCTATCCCCATCCAAGTTCATTAACCCCTAAATAAAAAAAACAAAACAAAGTTGTTGAACTGTATCCAGACTTAAGTGTGCCTGTGGAAATTTGGTGTGCCTGGCTATGCAGGGTTGGGGATCCCTATTTACCTATGTTGGGTGCGCTACACTCGGAAGCAGGGGTTTCCAGATCAGAAGATTACTACTTAGTTAATTAATTTTCTTTAACCAGTTGCCGACCGCCCGCCGCAGTTATACTGCGGCAGGCAGCCGCTCCTGCGCAAACCGACGTAGGTATACGTCGGTCGCGTGCCTACAGCTAGGGGGCTCCCGCCCCTGCTCGTCAGCGGGGACTCCGATGCACAGTGCAGGCAGCTCCGATTGCCGCCTGACACCCGGGATTGTAAACACAGCTGACCGTTCTTCTCCCTGGAATGATCACAGAGCGCCTGTGATCCTTCTATATAGGAACACAGGTCTCTGTGTTTATTTCACAAGCCACGCCATCCCACAGATATAAACACGCCTCTAGGTACACATTGCACTGGCACTGCGCCCTGAGTCCACCCAGTTGTGTGACAATAGCAAATGAATATTCGCTATTGCCAAACTGGTTCTCCTCCCGACCAATCAGGAAGCGGGTCCTGAGACCGTTTTCCCGATTGGCGGAAAGGAGAAGGCATGCTATTGGCCAAGAAGGGGGGAGGAGACGGCTGCGGAGAAGAGACATGAAGGAGCCTGAGGGGGAAGCCTGCCACCTGTCATTTCTGAGGAACAAGGTAAGTAACTCACTGACTGACTGATGGGCGGGCAGGGCGAAAGATGTGGTGGTGCAGGCTGGAGTGATATGGGGGGGCAGGTCCGTCTGCCGCTCCACCCCCCAAATGATGGAGCACCAGCCGCCACTGTATGATACCACAGTCCCCAAGCAGCTTTCCCTCCTGCCCACCCCTTGTCCCAGCCCTGGATTAGGGAATGTTTGGAACCTCTGTTAGGTTTGTATTGCCACTGGGTAGATTTACACTCTATTTCTCTATTCGTCCCACTAATTTTACAGCTGTCACTAGAACAAAAGATTAGGGGAAATCTTCTAATGATGTCACCTGTTCCAGTTGCAACAGCCTGAGAGGAGATTTCCCCTGATTTGGTAGAGATTTACACACACCTCCTGTAGTGTCTCCTGATAATAAGTGTGTGTGTGTGTGTGTGTGGGGGGGGGGGGGGGGGGTTTCCTCAACAAGACACAGAAAGCAGAAAAAAAAAACTTACGGAAAAAAACTTAACCCTTTTCTGCTGTTTTCAAAACTAAAAAGGTTCTGGGTAAAGATAAAGCAGATCACAAACTGTACTATTATACTATTTCAAGGGGCTTACATTTCACTTTTAAGACAAACAGCAGTCATGTCTACCAAATATATGAGCATGCTGCTTTCATTATAGTCTAATTAGAAGCTCAGTTCTAATTAAATGGAAATGGTTCATCACTAACAAAGTTGCTCAGAAAATATACTGAGATGGACATATTTTACATTCCACAAATATAACTATACATGAGCTTATCTCCAGTGGGAAAAACTATTGAATGACAATGACGTACATGATGTAAACCAAGAGGGTAAAAAGTCAGCAGGAGAGAAAAATCTGTTTAAGGAGAATTGAGAGAGCCTGCATCTTTTAGATAAACACAAGATCATTCCACTTCTCAGCTTTCCGTGAATTTTGTTATGTCTATATAATAACTGCAGGAGTGGTCACCTGCTGAGAGCCTACTCTGCATATGCTCTCGTAGTTCTTTCCAGAAGGAAAGAAGAATATTTGGAAAATGAATAGAGATTTGTGATTGCAGCTGCAAAGTGATAAATAAACTGTGCCCTCTTCCGTATCCCCTTGCTTTCTTCAGCCCACAGCTGGTTTGATGTCTGTTTGGTTTCCACCTGATTCAGGCTGTTTCACATTCAAGACAGTAAGAATTGACTGACCTTCGACTGAAGGCAGAATGAACAGGGAATATTTATGCAGATTGGTAAGACGAATCATAGCTCCATGTTGAGAATAATGCACCTGCAATGTGCTATTTCTATACAAACATGATGACCTAGTGTCCTCCAAATTAACCCTTTCTTCAGAAAGAGGTCATAAAAACAATAACTGAAAAGAAAAAAAAAATAATGAAAAAGCGCATACTTCTCAAACCAAAACTTTTTATTATGAGGTTGCACAAAGCTGAACATAATGTGCCTAAATATGGTCAACTGTAGGCAGAGACATGGTTTACCAAACCATAGAGCACACCAAACCAACAATAACAAATCACTTCTGTCAGCAATCCCATTCCTTCTCACCATCTCAGCATTCTTTTTTCTTTGCTGCTTGTCTTCTCTACTTTTCCTCGATCCTTCCCATATGTCCATCTCCTCCATTCTTTTCATCCATCTTTCTCCTTCTTACTTCTTAGCCTTCCTTCTCCTGTGTGCTGGTAAGTCTTACTTCTCCCCACTACTTCTTTGTCTCCTTTCCGTCATCCCTCTTCTCCTACATCATCTTCCTCCTCCTAAATCTCAAACATTCTTTTCCATCTTGTTGTCATTCCTATTTCTCTGCCAACCTCTTTTTTCCCCTACTTCTCTGAAGTTCTTCTCAGCTACTTTACTTCTATATCATTGTCACCCCTCCTCTACAGCAATTCTTCTTATCCCAAGTCAACCTCATCCTCAGCAGTACACCTCATTCTTTTAAAGCCATTCTTTCCCACTCTGATTGTCATCCCTGCTTCTACTCCATTATTCTATTCTCTTCTTGTTATCCAGCTACTAATTCCTCCCTCTCTGCCATGCTTCTCCTCCACTCTTCTCAGCAATCTTTCTATTCTCTGCTTGTAATCTCTCATCTCTGCTTATCCTAACACACTGTGAGCCATCCATGTAATTGCTAGATACAAACTTCCACCATGAAACCAACCAGAATTCTTTATATTAAATGGGAATAAGGGAAACATGGGGAGGGGAAGGGAATTCGGGAAATGGAAAATGTAAAGGAAGATGGGACTTTAATTGAGACTCCTGCTATAGAGTCTCCATCCCTGTTATATTGTTAAAATATATGGAACACATAATGTTCACAAAATAAAAGGGGTGGGACTTTGCATGAGGTGTGGTCAGTACGCACACAATGATTTCTTGATAATATATACACTTTCGCTGGTAAGCATAAAAAAAGGCATATGATCAACATTGTGTGTTTATTGGCAAATAACATAGCAGTTAACATAGGTAAAATACATACAATCGGTTAGGGGGGACATAAACAGTATACAATGAGATGTTCATATAAAATCATACGGATTATAAAACAACAACAAAAATATTGATAAACCAGCAGATATATGATAATTGTATTGATTGGATGCATGCTGAAATGGGTATTGAATATACGTAGCCTATAAAGCTCAACGCGTTTCGTGAAAGAATGTTTTCACTCATCAGGAGCAGGCAGATCTAAAAGTAGTAAGACAAAAAATGACATGGCATCCAATAAAAGGATAAATTGAGGAATGAGTAGGGAAAATTGACTTACAATAAGATAATGATGAACAATGAGGCTGCTGGTCACCCATAAGTTCGTCTGGAAGGGAACTGAGGGAGCATATAGTGCTCCGCACAGAGCTCAGAGCCGCACAGTACTCTGAGCCTTGGCTCTGTGCGGAGCACTATATGTGTTATATTCTCCGTGTTGTGAGAGACACAGGACTCTGGTCTGGAACAACGGTTGTTTATTCAGGACTCACTGTACAGCATTACAGGACAGCTCTGCATATCAATACATCTCTACATGTGTCTAAAGATGGCCACTCTGCCCCTTGACCCTTGTCATCACTCCTGGGTGGAGCCAGCCTTAAAGTGACAGTACATGTGAAACCCTTCAGGTATAACACCTTCCATCCATACCTAAAAAAAAAAACAAAAAACAAAAAAAAAAAACAACAAAACGAGAACAGGCATAAAACAGTAACTCATAATTGTCCAATACAGTCCTCCAACTCAGGAGATTTACATGGTTTCTTCCACGTCCGGATGTGAGAACAACTTCCAGGGAAGCTCCGGGGGGAAAATGGCAGCGGATCACTTTCGGCGGGCCCGTCGAAAGTCTCGTAACCGGTCTTGCATTTGAAACCGGTCAGGAGGGCGACAGTGTCGTTGAGGACGGGCACCCAGCGACTCGGGGCTGGAGGAAGCAGGGCTGGCCGGAATGGACACCGGCGGGGCCAAGAGGGGATTCCCTAGCTCAGAGGGTGAGCAGACCTCTGGACCAGGGCTGGAGGGCTCTGTTGGAGCTGAGTTCAAAAGTTCAGAGTCTCCCCAAGCATCAGTCTCAATGCCTCCTGATCCGGTAGGAGCAGATCCTTGAGACACTGGAGGTGCAGCCGATGTCAGGGATTCGGGCAGCTGAGAACGAGAACGCAATTGGTCCACATGCCTTCTGCAAATGGAACCATCTTCCAGGCAGACCCGATACATTTTGGGTCCCAAAGTCTCTGCGACGATAGCAGGAAGCCAACGAGTGTTGGAAGCGCCATAAGATCGGGCCCATACCTTTTGCTGGGCTGTAAACCGGGGAATCTCGTCGTGTTCGACCCTCTTGTCTTGGGACTGCCGTACATGTTCCTGGACCGTTTGAGGGCGGAGCATATCCAAAACAGTCCATGGCTGCCGACCCAAAAGAAGTTCAGCTGGAGTTTTCCCAGTGGTTGCATGTGGTGTGGTTCTGTAAGCAGAAAGGAAGGAGTCCAGCTGCTGGGGTGACAGGGACTGTTGTTTACTTGTAGCCACAGTAGCTTTGAAATAGCGTTTGAAGGTCTGTACAAACCTTTCTGCTTGACCATTTGTAGCCGGGTGGTAAGGTGCGGTCAACTTGTGTTTGATGTTGTGGGCAGTCAGGAAACCCTGAAACTCCTGGCTTGTGAATTGTGCACCGTTGTCTGTGACAATTTCTCTGGGGTATCCAAACGTAGCAGCGAGATGTAACAGTATGGAAATCGTCGCCTTAGTCGTTGGCTGAGTAACAGGAACGACCTCAGGCCACTTTGAATGGGCATCAATAATGATCAAAAAGGTGTGTCCTCTGATCGGGCCTGCAAAGTCCAAGTGTAGGCGAAACCAGGGAACCGTGGGCCAAGTCCAGGGCTGGACGCACCCTCGAGGAGGGTCTCTCGCAGTTTGTGCACATCCAGCACACGCATTCACATATGTCGTGATATCGGAGTCGAGGTTTGGCCACCACACATAGCCTCGGGCCTTTTGTTTCATACGTGTGCCCCCGGGATGACCAGTATGTAGCAATTCCAGAATGTGTCTCCGGAGGGTCTGTGGAACGATCACTCGGTCTCCCCATAAAACACAGTTGCCAGACACAGTTAATTCCAGACGCCTACGGAAGTAAGGCTCATAATCCTGTGTGACAGTTGCAGGCCAACCGTACCGTACCCAGGAGAGTATTGTCTTAAGGAAGGTATCTTTGGCTGTATGGGCTGCTACTTCCCCGGAAGACAGAAAGGACAGGCTAGTGTAACGACAACTCTTGACAGGTGGAGAAGAGTCTGTTAATGTCCTTGTCAGACGGGACATGGCGTCTGCATTAGCGTTGGCATCATGGCTGCGATACTGGATTTTGTAGCTATATGCTCCCAAGAATAGGGCATAGCGTTGAAGACGGGCTGCAGTCGTCTGGGAGATGCCTTTGTCAGGGCTAAAGATCTGAAGGAGTGGTTTATGATCAGTCAGTATGGTGAATTCCCTACCATACAGGTAAAGATGAAACTTCTTAATTGCCCATATGAGCGCCAGAGCCTCTTTGTCAATGTGAGAGTAATTGCTTTCTGCTTTTGTCAAGGACCTGGAGGCGAATGCCACAGGTTTCTCTGACCCATCTGGTAAAACGTGAGATAGTACAGCCCCTAGACCATAGGGTGAGGCATCACAAGCCAAGGTGAGAGGCCTTTGGAGGTCATAGTGCACGAGCATGCGTGACGCCAACAGCTTTCGCTTAGAAACTTCAAAAGCACGTTGGCATGCAGCCGACCAGTTCCATCTGGAGTGTTTCTCCAAAAGCTTGTTTAATGGAAACAAAGTGTGTGCTAGATCCGGCAGGAATTTGTGGTAATAGTTCAGCAAGCCCAGGTATGATCGCAGCTGCTGGACGTTGGTCGGGGCTGGAGCTTTTACTAAAGCATCAACTTTGGCTTCCGTGGTGTGTATACCCTCTGCATCCACAAGGTGGCCACAAAACTCCAATTTAGGTACCATGAATTGGCATTTCGCTAAGTTCACTTTTAGACCCTGCTCTTGGAGTCTGGCCAACACAAGCTCCACGTTACGCTTGTGTTCCTGGTCCGTCAGGCCCGTGATGAGCATGTCATCTAACAGGCACTGTGTGAAAGGAATGTCCGCCAAAATCTCATCCATTTTGCGTTGCCAAATGGCTGGGGCGGAGGCTACCCCAAACACCATCCGATTGTATTCATACAGTCCCTTGTGAGTGTTGATTGTTAGAAACTTGCGGGACGAAGGGTGGACCTCAAACTGTAAATAAGCTTGCCTGAGATCAAGCTTGGTGAACTTTTGACCTCCTGCAAGAGAGGCAAAAATGTCATCTACTCTGGGTAGGGGATACTGGTCTATCTCCAGTTGAGAATTTAGTGCCATGCGGAAATCGCCACAAATGCGTAAGTCCCCATTCGCTTTCTTTACTGGTACAACTGGTGATGCCCACTCGCTGTGCTCTACCTTTGAGATGACACCTTGTTCCTCCAGCCGGCTTAGTTCAGCTTCCACACCTGCTCGGAGTGCGAAAGGTACCGTCCGAGCTTTGAAGAACCTAGGCTGGGCATTGGGTTTCAGCCTGAGTCTCACACAGTCATGCTTTATTTTTCCCAAATGGTTATCAAAGACTTGCGGGAATCGCTGTTTCAGGGACTTCACCCATCCCTCTTCATCCCCTGATGGGATGGTCACGGTGTTGCAGGGGTTAATGGCGATGTCTGGCATGCCAAAGTGAGCAATCCAGTCTCTCCCAAAAAGAGGGGGTCCCCCATGTTCTAGGATATATAATGGCATTCTCTTTGTCTGACCCTTGTAGGATACCTGTACTTTCACGTACCCCAGTGGGTGGAGTATCTGCTTTGAATATGTCTGCAGTTTGATTGGTGTTGGACGGACAGTTGTTCGGATCAGAAGTTTTCTCCATTGTTTCTGGGTGATAACTGAAACTGCTGCTCCTGTGTCTACATCCATCTTGAGTTTCTTTCCTTCCACGGTTACCTCTACAGTCATTGCTGAGGGTGCTGAATGCATATGATGTATGTCCAATCTGTGGAGCACTTCCTCATCCTCTGATTCAGATGACGATGTATATCTTCCCACCATATATGCCTTTGTCCTGGGGTTCAGAGGTTGTTTATTTCGCACCTTCTTACTACGGCAGACTCGTTTCAGATGGCCTGCCTTTCCACAATTATGACAGAGCTGATCCTTAAACCGGCAGACTTTGTGATCATGGTCTGTATTCCCACAACGGTAGCAAGCTGACGTCCTGGTTGGTGAGGGTCTATATTTACAGTTAGCTGCAGTTTGCTTGACTGCTGTTCTGAAAACTTCCTCTTTAACCTCTCCCCTTCTGCTCTGGGGGTTCAAAGCTTCTGTATCTTTCACAGCCATTTCCATCACTGAAGCTATCTCAATTGCCTTTGTAAGGGTAAGGTCTTTCTCTGTTAACAGTCTCTTTTGGCTAGACTCACTATTCAGTCCCATGACAAACTTATCCCTCAGTGCAGTTGGTAAGTACTCCCCAAAAGAACAGGTTGAGGCTAGTCTGCGAAGGGCGAGCACATAAGCCTTAATATCTTCACCTGGCTGCTGCTGCCGCTGATAGAACCTGAATCTTTCTGCAATCTCTAGTGGTTTAGGCTGGAAGTGATTCCCTAACAGTGTCAGGAGCTCTGCCAAAGTCTTAGTTGCTGGTTTTTCAGGGAAAAGGAGATCCCTAAGAGTGTCATATGTCCTAGCACCAACCACTGTCAGAAACACTGCTACTTGCCTGTCGCCTGGGATGGCATTTGCACAGAAATATTGTTCTAATCTTTCAATCCAAGAAATCCACGTTGTCTGTTCGCCATCAAATTCACTTAATGTCCCGATCAATGACATTTTCCTGCTGGGCTCTGTGGGTGTTTGTATTCCTGACAATCCAGAGTTTTTTTTTCTTCCTTTCCTTTCTCACACGGATAGTAACCTTGTAAATCCCATCCTCGTCGCCACTGTTATATTCTCCGTGTTGTGAGAGACACAGGACTCTGGTCTGGAACAACGGTTGTTTATTCAGGACTCACTGTACAGCATTACAGGACAGCTCTGCATATCAATACATCTCTACATGTGTCTAAAGATGGCCACTCTGCCCCTTGACCCTTGTCATCACTCCTGGGTGGAGCCAGCCTTAAAGTGACAGTACATGTGAAACCCTTCAGGTATAACAATATGCTCCCTCAGTTCCCTTCCAGACGAACTTATGGGTGACCAGCAGCCTCATTGTTCATCATTATCTTATTGTAAGTCAATTTTCCCTACTCATTCCTCAATTTATCCTTTTATTGGATGCCATGTCATTTTTTGTCTTACTACTTTTAGATCTGCCTGCTCCTGATGAGTGAAAACATTCTTTCACGAAACGCGTCGAGCTTTATAGGCTACGTATATTCAATACCCATTTCAGCATGCATCCAATCAATACAATTATCATATATCTGCTGGTTTATCAATATTTTTGTTGTTGTTTTATAATCCGTATGATTTTATATGAACATCTCATTGTATACTGTTTATGTCCCCCCTAACCGATTGTATGTATTTTACCTATGTTAACTGCTATGTTATTTGCCAATAAACACACGATGTTGATCATATGCCTTTTTATGCTTACCAGCGAAAGTGTATATATTATCAAGAAATCATTGTGTGCGTACTGACCACATCTCATGCAAAGTCCCACCCCTTTTATTTTGTGAACACTATGTGTTCCATATATTTTAACAACCAGAACTCTTAATATGTATGGACCTAAATTGTCACTTTTTTAGACCACAGCTTACTATTACAACAAGGTATATGGAATATTTACATTAACACATTTTAAGACAACACTCTTTGGGAAATGGTACAAAAATGGGGAATAAACCCCATAACTCCAAAGGGATGCTGGTACCAAATAATTTTCATAATTTAACACAGGCTCCCCATATATTTACTCTTTGGGAAATGGATTAATGACAAGCATGACTGAGAGTAAAGAAATAAATGGATGGGAAAAGCAGAGAAGAAAGAGAAGAAAGCAAGGAGTAAAAGAATGGCTGAGAAGGATGGACGAGATGTAGGAAAAAGAGGAAAAGCTGTCCAGGCAGGATGTAAAGCAGGGAGGAAAACAGGAGAAGAAAAGCTGAGAATAGGGGAAGAGAGGCTGAGAGGAGAAGAACAGCCAAGAATGAGGTAGGAAATGCAAGAAGAAAAAGGTAAGACTGAAAAAGAGGGAGAATTGGGAACATATGGATGGTTACAATGGAGAGAGGTGAAGCAAACATAACAAAGAAGAAGGAAAAGCAGAGGTAATAAGCAGAGAAGAGAAGGTTAGCTATAAAAGATGAAGGGAAAAGACAAAGACAGAGAAAAAGCAGGGAGTAGTTGGAAGGCTAAGAATGAGGACAGAGAAAGGGCAAGGAAGATGAAGGAGAAGGATAGTGCTGAACCAGGGAAGCTATAGATGGCTGAGGGTAGAGGGGAAAGATGAAGAAGAAGGACAGCTTACAATGAGGGAGACAAAGAATGCCTGAAAAGCTAAAAAAGGAGAGAAGTTGGTGCAACAGCTGACCTATGGATAAAGAGTAAATGTGGAGGACACATGAGGGGAAAAAGTGACAGATAACACAATTTGCAAGGAGGAATCAGGATACAACGATTGAGAGGGATAAGAGCAGCCAACAACTGACAACAGAAAGAGTTTTGAAAGAGGAGGAGCAAGTTTTTGAGAAGCGGTAAGAAGAATATAGAGAGGTGGTCAAGTTGAAAACTACAGAGGGCCTCAAGTGTGGCTCACCCTTTGCAGCTATAACAGCTTCAACTCTTCTGGAATGGCTGTCCACAAGATTTAGGAGTGTGTCTATGGGAATGTTCCATGTCTTCATGGTTCTTACTTTGTGCACTGGAGCGCAGTCATGTTGGAAAAGGAAGGGGCCATCCCCAAACTGTTCCCACAAAGTTGGGAGCATGAAATTGTCCAAAATGTCTTGGTATGTTGATGCCTTAAGAGTTCCCATCACTGGAACTAAGGGGCCAAGCCCAACCCCTGAAAAACAACCCCACACCATAATCCCCCCTCCACCAAATTATTTGGACCAATGCACAAAGTAAGGTCCATAAAGACATGGATGAGTGAGTTTGGGGTGAAGGAACTTGACTGGCCTGCACAGAGTCCTGACCTTAACCTTTTGGATGAATTGGAGACTGCGGGCCAGGCCTTCTCTTCCAACATCAGTGCCTGACCTCACAAATGCGCTTCTGGAAGAATGGTCAAACATTCCCATAGTCACACTCCTAAATCTTGTGGACAGCCTTCCCAGAAGAGTTGACACTGTTATAGCTGCAAAAGGTGGGCCAACTCAATATTGAACCCTAGTTACTAAGACTGGGATGCCATTAAAGATCATGTGCGTGTAAAAGCAGGTGTCCCAATATTTTTGACAATATAGTGTATTTACCTGTATCAACTAATTAGCACCATTTTATGCCCAAACACCACTATCCTAGGAGATAATGGATGTGGGTTATACCCATTACCTCTCCTAGGTGAATAGGCATCTGATACCCATCATATTTGTATTCATTCAAACAGTAATTTCATACTGGACAGAAATATACAAGTTACCAGAATGCAACCTGTAGGTATTCCAAGATACAGTATTAATATCTGTGGAAAACTATATGTGAGGGCGGGATAAGTGAATGCTCATAAAAGGCTGTGATATCCCATCAGTCACTCCTCAGACCTTCTGAGTGGTCAGATCATTTTTGTCAATACCTTCCTCAGGGACCACAAAAGAAAGGCTGCATTAGCAGTCTAGAGGTCTCCTTTACCATCAACAAGGAACATCAGCCAAGGCTCATGAGAGCCATTGATCTATTTTGCAGATTGATTGGACTTTTCCAAACCCACAGAACCGGTCTTTGTTAAGTATTGTCATTCTTAAAACCTTTTTATTTCACTGTTGTATTATTGTCTCATTTTCATTTGTAATACCCTATTTCTGTAAATATTTTGTTTGCAGCATTTTACCCACCTACTTATTGAACAATATGTTTTCATAAAATTATCTCTGATGCACTAACGCAAAGCTTAAAGTGCCCCATGTCTTTGAAGAGTTTTATTATATAGTAAATATCTGGATATACAGTATCTATCTGCGGTGACAGTGTGTGTTACAGACGTTTATTTCTAAGTCACAATTGTTATCCCAAATATTGTAAATGTTGATACCGTATATACTCGAGTATAAGCCGACCCGAGTATAAGCCGAGGCCCCTACTTTTACCACAAAAAGATGGGAAAAATCATTGACTCGAGTATAAGCCTAGGGTGAGAATGCAGGGCGGCGGGCATGGTACAGGAGAATGCAGGGTGACTGGCATGGTGCAGGAGAATGCAGGGTGACTGGCATGGTGCAGGAGAATGCAGGGTACTGGCATGGTGCAGGAGAATGCAGGGTGACTGGCATGGTGCAGGAGAATGCAGGGTACTGGCATGGTGCAGGAGAATGCAGGGTACTGGCATGGTACAGGAGAATGCAGGGCGGCGGGCATGGTACAGGAGAATGCAGGGCAGCGGGCATGGTACAGGAGAATGCAGGGTGACTGGCATGGTGCAGGAGAATGCAGGGTACTGGCATGGTGCAGGAGAATGCAGGGTACTGGCATGGTACAGGAGAATGCAGGGTACTGGCATGGTACAAGAGGATCCGGGGTTGTGGGCATACTACAGGAGATGCAGTGCTGTGGGCATGGTACATGTGGACCATGCCCACAGCACTGCATCCCTTGTAGTGTGCCCGCAGCCCTGCATAATGGCAGGTAGTGAAGCTGTTTCACTTACCTGTTCCAGAGGCGCCTTCATTTTAAAAATGGCGCCGCCCGGCGCCGACATGTCATTGCGCACGCGCCGCCGCCGCTCGTATACTTTCGGCTATTCCCGGCCTCTCCCGAGCGGCGCCGGGAATAGCCGAAATTACACGAGCGGCGGCGACGCGTGCGCGGTGACATGTATGCGACGGGCGGCGCCATTTTTAAAGCTTAAGCCCGTCGGAGCGGACAGGGAATTTTTTTTTTTCTTGACTCGAGTATAAGCCGAGGGGGACGTTTTCAGCACAAAAAAATGTGCTGAAAAACTCGGCTTATACTCGAGTATATACGGTATTTGTAAATGTAGCCTGGTCACAAGGCTGGAGTTGTTCAGACTGTTCGTTATGTTATTAAAAGTTTCTTCAAGTACTGACTTATTGAATTATGGGAGATGTAGTTCTGGGAGGAGTAAGGACCATGGAATGTCTGTTTGATTGAACTATTCTCCCAGGGAGCAGCGGGTCTTGCAGGGGCAGTTGGGAGTGTCTTTATAAAGGGGGCAGAACGAGGCTCTCTTGCCTCAAGGACAGCGCGCTGTGAGGAGGGAAAGAGCTGCTGTGGAGTGCAGAGAAGGATAGGTTGGAGGCCTAACAGACAGACACCAGAGACAGAGAGAGCGGTGTGCGGAAGGATTTCGGTGGTTGACCGAGCGGAGGGACGCCCTGAGAGCCTGTGAGCATTGCGGAAGAGAGCGGAACACTGATGGTGTGGACCGAGGACACAGAGTTCATCACACTGGGTGAGAGAGATCTGATTTAAAGTATTTAAGGTACTACTAGACTGAGCCAGTGCAGGTCTGCAAAGCAGTTCTAGAAAAAGGCCACAATAGTTTTAACTGTCGCCATAGGACACTGCCGTATTGAATAGTGCGTGGCAGATCAGAAGGCCTTGTCCCTCCCATCAGTTCTAGATTGGCTAACCAGCTGTGGAGTACAGGAACCTATCTTCTCCCTTTCTGTTTGGATTACAGTTTATGGCTACTCCTGTGGTGGATTACAGTTAATTAATCATCTTTACCATGGATTACAAATACTTTCCCTGGATTGGTTGAGGACATCTTTGCCGGGGGCCCCCTATAGGTTACAGAGTGTGATCTGACAGCCTAATTTCAGGATATTAGAATCTGTGAGACAGACTAGTAATAGTTGGAGTTACTTTTTATTACTGTAAAGCATTGATGTGTGGTCAGTCTCGCATTATACTTGAGGAGTAGTGTATTTTCAGATTACCAATATATTATTCCTCCAGTATATATTAATATATATGCTTAGGATTGCCTTTTGATCCTGAGTGCTGAATATTGACGTTCTTGTATTGACTGTTTTACTGAAACTGTTTGTGCATTTTACTAAATGCAAGTTAAAGATAAGTAAATCTGATTCTTTACTGCAAAACTGGTAGTCTCTTATCATTTACCATGACAGAACCTATAGTGTCAAGTGGGTTGGACAACACTCAGGGCAACAGAAGTGAGGAGGATGTGTGTATACTTAGCCACTCCCCAGGGGGCAGGGCTACATAAAAAAAATATCTGGTGGCAGTGATTGATTTGGGTTATAAAGGGTTACTTGTGTAGCTTACTATACCCAGCGATGATCACTCTCAGTTGGCTGGCATTTAGAACGTGGTCCCATGAGCTGTATAATCTTTCTGCAGGGCGAGGCTTATAGTGCCATTGTTGCGTATTAATGATAGCGTGATGTGAGTTTTACCAGCCATTTGTCACAAGTTGGTAAAGGTGGCCAGAGTCTGATGCCGCATACATTACACTGTTTGCTCCCCTTAACCACCTCCCTTCATTTATGGTCAGTGGCAGTACTGTTACCTGTTACCTACCCCCCCCCCCTCCCCCACCATCCATTTGGACATTGATGTTAAGTGGCAGTGCTTTTACCCACCTGCAATTAATGATCAGTTGCACTGCTAATATCCCCCACTTAACCCCCATCCTGCATTGATGGTCAATGGGACTGCTGTTAACACCCCTCAAGACCTTCACTACGTTAGTGGTCAGTAATAGTGCTGTTAACCCTCCCCAGCATTGTTGGTCAGTGATAGCTGTCAACCCTCATCCCACCCTACATTGGTGAACAGCAACACTCAGTATTTACTTAACAGATCACCCGCTTCTATACTGTCTCTCCCTGATGACGTCAGCCTGAGATCAATCCACCTGACAGTACTGATTTCATTTTAGTGCTAGGTGCGGGAATGATGAGAATGTCATAGCATCTGGTATACTACTGCCACTCTGAAAAGTTCACAACACAAAGTGGGGAGTACAGATAGAGTTGAGGTGCTGCACGTTGGGCACCACTGATATAGACGTACTGTATGTTATAATATAAACACGGTAAATTGAAAAGTATGCATTTAAAGGATTTGTATAACAATGGCCCAAATTGACCTCCAACCATCCCTCTTTCCCTTTTTAGAGTATGTTCCAGCACTATATTATTGACATAGGTACAACCCCCAAAGAACTGCATATTCTAAGAGCCCTTTCCCCACATGCAGTGTGTGAGCACGCTATATGTTTTTGCCCAGACTTTCAGTTAATTGGTCCAAATAGAAATTGTTCTGATGTGCTAGAGCAGATTTGAAGCTGAAATGTCAAAAAGCACTGCAGCCAGCAATGTGCATTATTTTGCATGACAAGGCTTGTAAAAGATTTAAATTCCTTCTTTGATAAAAATGATTATGATATCCACACAGTGTTTATTTTATCTTTGGTTGTACTATGCATGACAAAAAGAACATTTACTTAACCTACATTCCCTGTTTGCTTTGCACGGAACTATACAAATTTATGATCTAGTAAATCTTATTCTAAAAAGTCCCAGTCTCTGACCCCATCTTCTTGCGTTAGCTATAAAGATATCTTGTCAGGCATATTTATTGCAAGCCACACTTGCATATTTCCAGATGAAGCAAACTTGCTTCTAAGGGTCACTTGTCAGTCAGAAAAAATCCACTTATGCAAAGTCGTAGCAGAGCTGATGCTTTCTGGAAGTAACCTGTCTCCACAAGGAAAGACTTATATACCTATTTTTCTACCATATGATAAAACACACAGTCCTTTTTTTTTTTTGAAGGATCATTCAAAGCCCACAAGTCTGCAGAAACCTTTTTTTGTTTGTGACATTTTCCAGTGTAATACATTAAGGGAGTAACAAGAGTTAAGTAAAGTGAACACTGTGACGTCACCAAGAGACCCCGCCCCTTGTTACGTCACATGATGACACAAGGGGGTGGGGTTTCATGGTGAGGTAACTGGATGGCCACCCCTCAAGAATCGGCAGAGAGAAGGGTTGGCATAACCATGGGAGACAGTGTCATCGGAGGACCAGGTGGGCGGTGGAGAAGACAGTAGCGGCAGAGAAGTCCAGAGGCAGAGAAGACCAGGGAAAGAGCACTGGAGGAAGAACACTGGAGGGAGAAGACCTGAGGGAGGAAACCTGAGGGAGAAGATCAGATGAAGAAGACCTGGGGAGAAGATCGGATGAAGATTTTTAATAAAGGACTTCTCAAAACAGTCTCTTGTCTTTATTTACACTACACTTTTTTGGTGGGAATGGGTAGGGGTACAATGTACCCCATACTCATTCACGTGGGGGGGCCAGTATCTGGGGGCCCCCTTGTTAAAGGGTGCTTCCAGATTCTGATAGGCCCCCTGCCCGCAGACCCCCACAACCACTGCCCAGGGTTGTCAGGAAGAGGCTCTTGTCCCCATCAACATGGGGATAAGGTGCTTTGGGGTGGGGGGGCGCAAAGCCCCTCTGCCGCAAGCACCGACCCCCCCCATGTTGAGGGCATGTGGCCTGGTATAGTCCAGGAGGAGGGGTACTCCCTCGCCCCCTCCCCTTTCCTGATCTGCCAGCATGCATGCTCGTATAAGGGTCTGGTATGGATTATGGGGGGTCCACGCCATTTTTTTTCTTTTAGCCTTGGATTCCCTTTCAAAATTCGTATCAGACTCAAAGGGCCTGGTATGGATCTTGGGGGAGGGGGGACCCACGTGTTTTTTTTTTTTTTTTCTGGCGTGGGGTTCCCCTTTAAGAGAGCACAAGTCGCGCCACATTATGATTATCCGACTTGGATGTGACTTTTATTCAAATCAATGGGCTCTCATAGGAAACAATTGATTTTGACAAGTCAAAAAAAGACCTGCTTGATGCGGCTTAATGATGTATCCAGTGTTAGGCCACGTTTAGCAGCCAGCATCAGACCTTTTTACAGCTGTAACGCTGGTCCTCAGAACGCACTGGCCTTGTTTTTTTTTTTGCAGCTTGAAAACGTCTATGCCACTTACAACTCCTAAAAACCTATGTGTGCATGAGGCCATAGAATAACATAGAGTGGCGTTTTTAAGCTGCGTCCTTTTGGGAAACAAATAGAATATGTTCACTTTCAAAGCACATTTTCACTTATTTTAGTAAATAACTGTGAAAAAAAGTGAACATTCACTTTGCAAAGAATACAATTTTTGCTTGCATATGATTGCATGATAGAAATTGTGCGGACTGTACTAATCTAATTTTATGCAAGCAAGTATTTTTTTTAAAAATTGGATATTTTTTGCAAACTGAATTATCACTTTGTTTCACCAAATTCGTGAAGATAAGTGGAAAAGCATTGTGAAAGTGAACATGTCCTATTCCTTTCCTATTTCTTCAGCACATTTTCTTACAGATCTCAAACTGTTCCTGTTCTGTGGACACTGCACATACATTCAAATCACTTTCTCTTTTTCAAGTGTCAAGTAGGAGGGTCAGGTTTCTGCACTCAGACAACCAATCCCATTGTTGTGATAAGAAAAAGGAAACTTGCTGAAAACACCATCCAATATATTGAGCATAAAATTTGATTTTCAAAATGCCTGTTGCGCAGTCATGTTGGAACAAGAAGAGGGCATCCTCAAACTGTTCCCACAAAGTTGGGAGCATGACATTGTCCAAAATGTCTTGGTATGCTGATGCTTTAAAAGTTTCCTTCACTGGAACTAAGGGGCCAAGCCCAACCCAACCTCCCAAATGCGCTTCTGGAAGAATGGTCAAACATTCTCATAGACACATTCCTAAAAATTTGTGGACAGCCTTCCCAAAACCCAATATTGAATCCTACATACTAAGACTGGGATGCCTTTAAAGTTCATGTGCGTATAAAGGCAGGTGTCCCACTACTTTTGACAATATAGTGTATTTTATATAAATGTTTTAACAAAAGAAAAGCTTTCCTTAAAGCCAGGACAGGGAAGTCTGAGGCCTCCACATGTTAGTTATATGCTTAACCACTTAAGGCCTGGATGGTTTTACCCCCTTAATGATCAGGCCATTTTTTGCGATTTGGCACTGCGTTTATTTAACTGACAATTGCGCAGTCGTACCCAAATAAAATTGATATCCTTTTTTTTCCCACAAACAGAGCTTTCTTTTGGGGGTATTTTATCACCTCTGCGATTTTTATTTTTTGCACTATAAACAAAAAAAATGCGACAATTTTGAAGACAAAAAATATATATTTTTTACTTTCTGCTATACAGTATCTCACAAAAGTGAGTACACCCTCACATTTTTGTAAATATTTTAGTTTATCATTTCATGTGACAACACTGAAGAAATGACACTTTGCTACAATGTAAAGTAATGAGTGTACAGCTTGTATAACAGTGTAAATTTGCTGTCCCCTAAAAAAAAAAAAAAAAAAAAAAAAAAACCCAACACACATTAATGTCTAAACCGCTGGCAACAAAAGTGAGTACACCCCTAAATGATAAAATGTCCAAATCGGGCCCAATTAACCTTTTTCCCTCCCCGATGTCATGTGACTCGTTAGTGTTACAAGGTCTCAGGTGTGAATGGGGAGCAGGTGTGTTAAATTTGGTGTTATCGCCCTCACTCTCTCATACTGGTCACTGGAAGTTCAACATGGCACCTCATGGCAAAGAACTCTCTGAGGATTTGAAAAAAAGAATTGTTGCTCTACATAAAGATGGCCTAGGCTATAAGAAGATTCTCAAGACCCTGAAACTGAGCTGCAGCACAATGGCCAATACCATACAGTGGTTAAACAAGACAAGTTCAAACTCAGAACAGGCCTCGCCATGATTGACCAAAGAAGTTGAGTGCACGTGCTCAGCGTCATATCCGGGGCCGGACTGGCCTACCAGGATACCGGGAGATTTCCCGGTAGGCCGACTGCCCTGGGGCCGCTTTGAGAGCAGCAGCACTCAGAGGGCCCGCCCGCGCGCAAATTCCAGCTGCCCGCAAGTTCCGGCCGCCTGCCCGCAAGTTCCGGCCGCCTGCCCGCCATAACCATTCTCGGCCGCTCGCCCGCAAGTTCCGTTCCGCCGCTGTGTGACTGGGGGAGTGGCCTGGCCACCGTTGTCTGCTCGCTGCTAAGGGGAGGCTGGCTGAGTGAGCAGTGTCACTGCAGACCGCCTATCCTCTCGACTCCGCCCAATCGCCCATTGCTTCAGCGAGAGAAGCTGAAGGTGCCGGTGTCGGCAGTACACCGGTGGAAGGAGAAAGTCAGCCGACGCTGTCGCTGACGACCAATAGAGTGAGGGGGAGGAGCTCTGCTCTCTGCTGGGAGACCCGCCGCCACACTTCAGAAGAAGCATCCCTGCAGGGCAGCACGTGTGAAGAGGCACTGAGGCTGAATCGACTGACAAAGTAAGTACAGTAATCAGCAGTGCAATTGATCCCATCCTCCATCACCACTGCCCCCTGCTGATCTTACCACCGACACCCCCACAGATTTTATCCCTGATTGGATGGGGGGGGCACTCCCACCCCCCATCACCACTGCCACTAATCTCCCCTCAGTCACCACTATAGCTGCCACTGATCCCACTCCCCTCACCACCATCACTGATCCAACCCCCCCCCCCCACCACCACCACCACCACCCCTGCCACTGATCCCACACCCCCACCACCACCACTGATCCCACCACCACCAGCACTGATCCCATCCCCCTCACCCCCCCCCCTGCTGCCCACCCCTGCCGCCACTCATCCCACCCCCCTCATCACTACCACCATCGCTGCCACCGATCCCACCCCCCTCACCACCGCTGCCACCGATCCCACCCCCCTCATCACCACCACCGCTGCCACCGATCCCACCCCCCTCATCACCACCACCGCTGCCACCGATCCCACCCCCCTCATCACCACCACCGCTGCCACCGATCCCACCCCCCTCATCACCACCACCGCTACCACTGATCCCACCCCCCTCATCACCACCACCGCTGCCACCGATCCCTCCCCACCTCACCACCACCGCTGCCACTGATCCCACCCCCTCACCACCACCCTCACCACTGCCACTGATCCCAACCCCCCCTCACCACCACCATCTTCATCACCACTGCTGCCACTGATCCCACCCCCTCACCACATCCACTGCCACTTATCCCACCCCCTTCAGCACTGCCACTGATATCACCCTCCTCACCACTACAACCAGGGCTGCCGTTAGAAATTATGGGGCCTTGTATAGCCTACCAGACCTGTTTTTTATCCTGAAGCTATTCTCCCCTACCCTGCAGCAGCCGGCAGCAGAAAAAAGAGAAGAAGCGTCAGAGCTGCTGTAGGGGCACAAAGGACAGCAGGCGGAAAGTGGTCATCAACAGTTGTTTACTAGAACAGATCTCCTGTGGTTCCCCCCTTCCCTCTGCAGCAACTGAAAACATATGGGAGGGAGAGAAGATGAAGCCAGCAGCGCTGCGAGTAAGGGGGACACATACAGGGGAGCCTGGGCAGTAGGGAAAAGGGGGCATCTGATCATGGACAGGAGGGGGTGATCAGTATAGAGGGGGGCAATTGCAAGAACCAAAGCAGCAGGAGAGGGAGGAGGAAAAGCCAGCTTTCAGCTGCTGCAGGGAGACCCATAAAGGGGATCGGTTCCTGTAATTTTCCTCCCGCCACACCAGTCACCCCCCTTTTCCATGATCTGATTCCTCCTACTGCCTGGGCCCTCCTGCTGAACTGATGGGGCCTGGGCCTCATACAGGAGGCCCGTACCCAGCTCACTTCTCTTGGCCCTGCTTCCTAGCTGGGGGGGTTGCCTAGGGTGTCAAAAATCTTTCCACCAGCCCTGGTGGCACCCGTATAGTATATGGCTGCAGCTAGGCCGGGGAAGGCCAGTAGTGACGTAATGGCACTGGGCGGTGTCATTTTTATAGAAGGGCACTGATTTTGGTCGGGGTGGTGAAGCGCGCCTTTCTACACCAGGGGCGGGTAAGACTGGACCCCTCCGCAGCCTCTGACATCTCCTGTACCATGTCTGCAACCTCTGACATCTCCTGTGCCATGTCTGCAACCTCTGACATCTCCTGTGCCATGTCTGCAACCTCTGACATCTCCTGTGCCATGTCTGCAACCTCTGACATCTCCTGTGCCATGTCTGCAACCTCTTACATCTCCTGTGCCATGTCTGCAACCTCTGACATCTCCTGTGCCATGTCTGCAACCTCTGACATCTCCTGTGCCATGTCTGCAACCTCTGACATCTCCTGTGCCATGTCTGCAACCTCTGACATCTCCTGTATCATGTCTGCAACCTCTGACATCTCCTGTATCATGTCTGCAACCTCTGACATCTCCTGTAACATGTCTGCAACCTCTGACATCTCCTGTATCATGTCTGCAACCTCTGACATCTCCTGTATCATGTCTGCAACCTCTGACATCTCCTGTATCATGTCTGCAACCTCTGACATCTCCTGTATCATGTCTGCACAGCCTATGATCATCTCTTGTCTTTTATCATGTCTGCAGTCTGAGGGGGAGTCTGGAGAGGAGTTAGGTGTGGGAGTGCCACCAGGATGGGGGCCACGGGAGAAGTCAGATGTATGTGGACTGTGGAGAGAAGACTATAGGATAAACCCAGAGCCAACAAGCTGGAACCAACTGACTGGGCCCTGCACAGTGCACCTGAGAGGAGGTCAGTGACAGCTCCGCCAGACCAGTCTGAGTAGGGGTCAGTGACGTAAGGGGGAAGTGAATACAGTAACCCCCCTTCTTTCTGCAGAAGGTAGTCTCTGGTCACATTTCCAGAGTTTCTGGGGTTCCCCTTTACATCAGTCTGCAGGATTCACCATTACAATGCAAGGGGGAACTCTGCGGACCCTCATGTAAAGACAGACTTTGATTATTTTTTATTCTCTTAATATATCACCATAGCAATAAGTGGACTGTTCTTGATAATTGCTCCACTTTTAACTGGAATTTGCTCTTATGTACAGTATGTATGTATGTATCTATCTATATACATATAGATATAAAACCCTATGTGATTTTATATCTGTCTTATCTACATATAATACACGCTTTACATGTGCTTTAAAATGCATGGTTTTCCCTTTTATGATCAAGAAAATAATGACGCTATGCTGTTGGGCCGGTATAATAATGCTATGGGGCTGGTATGAAATTATTTCCAGGGCTGGTTTATATTCCCAGTCCGGCCCTGGTCATATCCAGAGGTTGTCTTTGGGAAATAGAAAAATGAGTGCTGCCAGCATTTCTGCAGAGGTCTAAGGGGTGGAGGGTCAACCTGTCAGTGCTCAGACCATACGTAGCACACTACATCAAACTGGTCTGCATGGCTGTCATCCTAGAAGAAAGCCTCTTCTAAAGATGATGCACACGAAAGCCCACAAACAGTTTTCTGAAGACAAGCAGACTAAGGACATGGATTACTGGAACCTTGTCTGATGAGTCCAAGATAAACTTATTTGGTCCAGATGGTGTCAAGTGTGTGTGGCGGTAACCAGGTGAGGAGTACAAAGACAAGTGTGTCTTGCCTACAGCCAAGCATGTTGGTGGGACTGTCATGGTCTGGGGCTGCATGAGTGCTGCCACCACTGGAGAGCTACAGTTCATTGAGGGAACCAAGAATGCCAACATATACTGTGACATACTAATGCAGAGCATGATCCCCTCCCTTCAGGGACTGGGTATTCCAACATGATAACGACCCCAAACACACCTCCAAGACAACCACTGTCTTGCTAAAGAAGCTAAGGGTAAAGGTGCTGGACTGGCCAAGCATGTCTCCAGAGCTAAAGCCTATTTAACATCTGTGGGGCATCCTCAAACGGAAGGTGGAGGAGCGCAAGGTCTCTAACATTCACCAGCTCTGTGATGTCATCATGGAGGAGTGGAAGAGGACTCCAGTGGCAACCTGTAAAGCTCTGGCGAACTCCATGCCCAAGAGGGTTAAGGCAGTGCTGGAAAATAATGGTGATCACACAAGATATTGACACTTTGGGCCCAATGTGGACATTTTCATTTAGGGGTGTACTCACTTTTGTTGTCAGCTGTTTAGACATTAATGGCTGTGTGTTGAGTTTTTTTGAGGGGACAGCAAATTTGTACTGTTATACAAGCTGTACACTCACTACCTTACATTGTAGCAAAGTGTAATTTCTTTAGTGTCACATGAAAACATATAATAAAATATTTAAAAAAATGTGAGGGGTGTATTCCCTTTTCTGAGTTACTGTATAATATTCCCAATAAAAAAAAAAAATGTTTATTTTTTTTACTAGTAATGGCAGCGATCAGCGATTTTTAGCGTGACTGCGACATTGCGACAGACAGATCCGAGACATAACTGACATTTTTGACAGTTTAGGGGGGACCAGAGATATTACTAAAGTAAACAGTCCTAAAAATATGCACTGTTACTGTACTAATGACACTGGCCCGGAAAGGGGTTAACACCAGGGGCAATCAAAGGGTTAAATGTATGCCTAGGGAGTGTTTTATAACTGTGAGGGGGATGGGCTTATGGAATCAACAAAGGGACCTGTGTTCCTAAATAGGAGGAACACAGGAGCTCTGTGTTGATTGCTGACAGAACAACGGTCTGCCGTGTTTATAATGGCAGACCGCTGTTCTGTCTCCCCGGGTAGTGATCGTGGGTGCCCGGCAGCAATCGCAATCGCCGGCCCTGACGATCAGCTTCCCCTCTCAGGAATTGCTGCGCGCGTGCCATGAGGAGCGTCATAGGGGTACAGCAATTCGCGCAGCCAAGCCACCTTGCTGCAGAATATCTGCGGCGGGTGGTCAGCAAGAGGTTAAATAGACTTCATAAACCTATTCATGTATAGGAACCAATGTTAAAGGCCTCTAATAGGCTTCAAAAATACAGGCTTTGCATGAGTATATATTAATAGAAGTACAGTACAGTATACATTAATTGAAGTGGGAACTCTAGGTAGCTTTCACTAGCCACACCTGGCCAACAAAACACTGGTTGAGCAGTGTCATGAACACTGGTTCTAAGACATACATCTGCCTGTCCACAATCAACCAAAATCATAAATCACTTCACCTCCACTCTCCTACTCACTAAATAATACTTTTTTTTAGAATAAAGTAATTATATGTTACACTTTATTTAAACCTTAAATTAAAAAAAAAAAAAAAATTGGGAAATAAATATTATCTTTGACACTACACTCAGCAGCATTGCATATTTTTAGATATTTGAAGTTTACTTCAATTGCCGAAGCTTGGCTGACTATTCCTGTTAAGGAGGGAAGAAGATGCATGCACAGTAAGTTCTGATATCACCTTGTTTCAGGGTTAAAGTATTAATAAACTAGAACTAGATGAGGGTGCGCTTCCCTGCGCACCAAAAGGCCACTTAACTAAAACTTAACCTTTATTGTAAATCATAAAAGGTATGTAATTGATCATAACAGGTATACCTGTAGTATGATGTCAATGCCATTATTTATTAATCAATGTTCTATCTATTTGTGGTAATATTAACATCTACCAAATTTAAATGGTGAAACTTCTCCTAATATATACATATAGACAATATGAGAGTTATTATCTCCTCCTACATTCAATATATAGGCTTCAGGCTGTTTAGAGGATATATAAACTCAAGGTCTACTCAACAACACCAACTGGTATAAAGAGATGGGGGTATATCTGTCTCTCTTCCCATCTAATGGCCACATATAAAAATGAGATGAACGGAAAAAGAAAAAGTATAGTAGTATATACTGTCTTACCGAGGAATCTGTCCTCCATCCTATGAAATTATCAATCTCTCAGATATGTAATACGGGTACACTCATCCATGTGGACACAAATAACCCCTGATGGACGAGCCCCATATATCACCATATTCACAAAAAAGCTTCTCTCTTAATCAAGACTGCATTGACACAAGGCATATCTCACCCCACTAAAAAAAAAAAAAAAAGGTGGGGAGGGGGAAAAGAGCGTGTCAGGACAAAATTTAAATCATGTGAACCTAAATGAAAAAAAAGTTAGAAAGTGTTCCCAAAATCAAATCACCCAAACCTAACATGTTTCACTCTCCAAATAGAGCTTCCTCAGAGTTAAAAGTTAAGTGGCCTTTCGGTGCGTAGGAAAGCTCACCCTCGTCTAGTTCTAGTTTATGTTTGCCACATTTAAGTGTTATCAATATCACAGGCTTTTGTATATATGTAATTAAAATAATAATAACAAGCTAAAATTATCCAACATAGCCCACATTGTCTATGTAACTTGGGATGGAGGCACCTCGCCTATAGGCTGGTGCTTTATTTAAAGTCCCACCGTGCGATTTTCGTGCGTTTTTGGTGGATGCAGTCTAATTTGACCCCAGTTTTTTCATATACAGGGATGGAGACCATAGCATGACCTGCTTGTCTCATGAAAAGTCCCAAATATTTAGTGACATTAGGGATGGAGGCACTGAGCTATACAGGCAAATTGCCTCATATAAAGTCCCAATCTGTGTTTTACACTGCATCCGCCAAGGGATTGGAGGTGTATGCTTCTCAGCTGGTCGTTTTCAGTTTGTACCATCTTAAGAACATTGCTATTAGAGCATTGAGATATCATACCAGTCGTGGATGGAAGTGGGTTGGGGGAAGTTTGGGCTGCTCCCTCCCACCTGCTTCCTATCCACCCATTAAGCAGCCATGTGCTCCCAGAGTGGAGACACTTAAATTTAAAAGTGTTAGGGACTGCAGATAAAACAGGGTGCCGTGTTGTGGCTCTGCAGCTTACATATGCGTTTGCAAATGCGTGTCAACTAAACCCCTGTTCTTTATGTATATTGAGACAGGTCTACTTGGTTGGTGGCAGACTGGAGGGTGAGTACATCAGACTGGGGGCTGGCTGGCTTCCATGCACCTCTTTTAATCCTTTTCAATTTGTTTTTTTCCGATACAGGGATGGAGACGCTGGGCATACCTGCCGGTGTCTCATTTAAAGTCCCACATAGCCCACATTGTCAAAATTATCCAACATGGCCAATTGCTTCCCCCCCCCCCCCCAGGAACGGAGATCTGAAGAAGGCTACAGACATATGGATTGTTGACCAATCAAGCCAATAGTAATCCGATGCATTCAGCCATCACTAATCTGAGATCAAGAGAAAAAAATATATATATATATAAAAGTAACTTTTTAATAGAGTAAAGGTGCTTGAGACCCCTGGCCAAGAGCCTCAAACTATCTTAGCCTGCTGCTGGTGTTCAGTAAGTTTTGTTCAAAAAATTCTCCTAAATTTTATTCCTGTTCCTAGAACTTCTGTTTAAAATTTGACCTTTTTAAACTAATTTATTAAACCGAAAAGACAAAAAAAAAATCTATTTGTCCTAAATCCATGAGGCCTAATGACCTGCTTGTTAAGAAAAATCAAATTACAGTGCTGGGTCCCCTCCCAACATAATAACTTCCAGTATATTTTAAAAGCATTAACAGTGTTGCAGCCAAACTTTGCAGAACGCCGTGTAATATTCTTTATAACAGCTGGCATGATTGCTGAATATGCATAAACATTTTAGGAAATGTAATAATTACTATATGACCAGTTCTAGATTAGTTCTCAGCTACTAACCTGTTCTGATATATGCTGGACAACCAATGAATCTGGAAAGGGAATCTTTACTAAGCCCTTCCATTATTGACAGTTAGGTATTCAAGAACATCAGTAGGAAGAGATATACTTCACTTTGAAAAGAATACTCCAGGATATATATTTATATATACTGTATATATGCAAGGAAAATTTTAAAAAATAGCTTTTTTTGCTTGCACATGATTGGATGATGGAAATCTGCACTTGCAAAGTGAACATAGCCATCTTTCATTTGTTTCCTCATGGCTCCATTGAGTTATCAGTAGCAAGAAAAAGCAAGGCCCGGAGCAAAGAAACGAGAGAGTAGCGTAGGGGCACCATGACCAGGTGAACAGGGGAGTGAAAGGGTTAAATAAGTTAAGTGGGTGTATTATCCAGTTTTATAGTGTGTGGAGGGGGGGGGGGGCTAGGGCTTGTTTAGGATAAGCAAGGGTGGGGGTGGGGCTGGTAGGCAGGAAGAGGTAGGATCTTCCGGGCGCCAAAAAAACCCCCTCAGTCGTTTAGAAGCAGCGTGAGGGTGAAGTAGCGTCCTGCTTAGCTCCCCTCCCTCCCTCCGGCCCTCTCTCCATCGTCCCGCTCTCCATCCTGCCCTCCATCCCTCCCTCCATCTCTCCATCCAGATCTTTTCCATCCTGCTCTCTCTCCAGCCGGCCCTCATCCATCCGGCCCTCATCCACTCTGCCCTCTCCCCCTTCCTTCCACAGTCCCTGCAGATCGTCATAGGGGCACTGGTAGTGCAACGGCGGGCGCCCATGGCTCGGGGCGTGCCGCTAGGACGTCAGGAGGTGGAGCTGGTGTGCGGGGACCCACAGGATAACCACACAGTTCACGGGCATCCAGGAGCAGACTCCCTGCAGTGCCCCCCGAGGCTTCATCTCCCCCTGCGAAGGATCATTCAGAGGGCGGGCTGTCTGGTTCAGAAGGTGGGGCGACTTCCAGTGGCCCAGAAGCGAGGGCTTCAGGAGCAGCGACTGGCGGGACCACCCCTGGGCAGCCCGGTGAGTGTGATATTTCTCTTTCTGTATGTGATTCTTTGCTGGAACTGTTGGGTTTAGGGGGGGAGGCGCGTCGTTGTCACGGGTTCCCGACGCAGAGGCGGGGGTCAGCTCTACAGATAGCGGGCGAGGGTACAGTCGCTTCGGGGTCTGATGGGGCGTTGGTTTCCTTGCTCTCCGGTTTGCGGGAGCTGGTCGGGCGCTTTGACCCGAAGGGGGGTGCTAGCCACTCGCCGGGGGCTGCCTGGGTCCCACCTACTTCCGGGGGGGGGTGACGGTCGGGCTTGGACCATTGCCTGGGGAGCTCAGGGTGGTTGGCCGCTGTGGTCGATCCTTTGCTGGAGACAGCTTCTTCCTCAGCAGGGGATGCTGCAGGGGGGACGGACAAAGCGGTTGTGGCGGGGGACAGGGCCAAAAAGGGACATGGTCCGTTTGAATAACTCGGCGAGGTGCGAAGTTTATGTTTGCTTCGAGGGACCGTTGGGTGCGCATCTGAAGTCAGAGGTCAGGGAGAAGATTGTCAAAGGTAGGTATGTGGAAATCTTCACTCTGTTGCCACTGGAGAAATTTAACTTGGCTAGGATCAAGTCGGAGGAGCACAAGAAGGAGGATGAGGAGAAGCGGCGGTATAGGTTAATCCCTCGCACCTTCACTAACTGATTGCAGGCATTTGCGATTCTCGCCAGCATGCTCGGGGAGAAAAACCCCGAACATTGTTCTGCTCTCTTCTGCTACCTGGATGCCATTGGTGGGGCTTACAGGGTTTATGGGGGTACGGCGTGGCTGCGGTATGATGAGCAGTTCCGGCAGCGGAAGGCCATCCAACCGTCCCTGCATTGGGACCACAAGGACATTAGCCTATGGATGCGGCTTATGTCATTGGTGAGTTTTTTCCGGGGGGGGGGGGGCGGCGGTTCATCTACCCCCGGGCAGTCAGTCATGAAGCGGCGGGGTTGCTGTTGGCAGGTCAATGAAGGTTCCTGTAAATTTGGGGGTCTTGTCGCTACAAGCATAAGTGCTCGGGTTGTGGGGGTGCCCATCCTTGTTTCAAGCGGGGAAAAGGCTGTTCCGGAGAGCTTAGTCACAAAAGGGATGACACCGGTGAAGGTGGACACGATGCAGCCTTTTCTACATAGATACCCTGATCGAGCGGCGGCTCAGCTTCTGGAGGCCGGGTTTTCCGCAGGTTTTCGTATCCCTTGCTCCATGGCCGCCATTCCCCCTCCTACACGGAACTTGCGTTCCGCGCTGCAGCATCCCGCGGTGGTTTCGGGAAAACTAACGAAGGAGGTGGCGTTGGGTCGTATGGGTGGCCCTTTTCCCTCTCCTCCATTGCCAAATTTGGTGGTTTCCCCGCTGGGGATGGTGCTCAAAAAAGAGGCCAATAAGTTTTGCCTCATTCACGATCTCTATTTCCCAAAAGGGGGTCGGTGAATGACGCAATTGATTTGGAAACCTGCGCGGTGGCTTATACGCCTTTCGATGCGGCGGTTTTGTAGGTTCGGCGCTTTGGGCGAGGGGTGCTCATGGCAAAGTCTGACATTGAAGCCGCCTTTAGGCTGCTTCCGGGTAACCCGGACAGTTTTCACCTGTTGGGTTGCCGGTGGCAAGGGGCTTATTATGTCGATCGCTGCCTCCCCATGGGCTTTTCCATTTCTTGCGCATTGTTTGAGATGTTCAGCTCTTTTGTTGAGTGGGTGGTAAGGGATTTGTCCGGGGTAAAGTCCATCATCCATTAATTGGATGATTACCTTTGCGTGGGTCCGCCTTCCTCCCATATGTGTGCCGTGCTTCTTGCTACTTTGCAGCACATCGCGGGTCAGTTTGGGATTCCGCTTGCGCCGGACAAAACGGAGGGCCCAACTATGATGCTTAGCTTCTTAGGCATTGTGGTGGATTCCGGCGCCATGGAATGTCGTTTGCTGGAGGACAAGCTTTCTGCTCTTAGGTCTGAGATTCGTGGGATCACAAAATTCAGCTTCGCTGCTTACAGTCATTATTGGGTAAGTTGAACTTTGCGTGCCGGATTTTGCCCATGGGTCAGGTCTTTTGTAGGAGGCTGTCTGCGGCCACGGCGGGGGCGACATCGCCCACGCACTTTATCCGCCTCAACAAGGACCATAGGGAGGGCCTGCGACTGTGGCACAATTTCTTGGTTGACTACAATGGTAGGTCCTTGTGGATGTCAGGGCCAGTCAGCAATTTTGATCTGGAGCTGTACACGGACGAAGCTGTTTCCACGGGTTATGGGGCATTATATCAGGGTCGGTGGAGCACAGCTCCTTGGCCTGCGTCGTGGTCAGAGGTGGGTCTCCTTCGGAACATGGTGCTTTTGGAGCTGTTTCCGGTGGTGCTCGCTATGGAAATTTGGGGGGACACATTCAGGGATTTGAAGGTCCGTCTGCACTGCGATAATCTGGCAGTGGTCCAGGTGATTAACCGCTCCTCGGCTTCCTCCCAGCCGCTGGTTCGACTGCTCCGGCAGTTGGTGTTGCGTTGCCTTAAATTGAATGTTTTTCTTCATGCTGTGCACATTCCGGGGGTTGTTAACACGTTGGCTGACGCCTTGTCTCGCTTTCAGTGGGACAGGTGTGAGAGTTGGTGCCGGCAGCGGAGCAACGCGGGGTCCCGCGTCCCAATTGGCTGTGGGAGATTGCCTTGGGGTCATCGCTGGCTGGATCAAGCGGTCGGTGAGTGAAGCGACGTGGTCAGCCTATTCCAAAGTATGGCTTGAGTGGTGGGAGGTGCTGCGTTTGGCGGATCTGGTGCACAAATTGTGGAGCATCTAAAGGATGTACAAAAATAGCACATTTAATTTTAAATGTAGCAAAGAAGCTCAAAAGGGCTTTATCCAAATATAACCACTTTTACAGCTTCCAGAAGAAATTAAACCAAACATTTCATGAGTGAAATGAACCAATGATATTACTTAAATGTCATATTTAAAATCTAAATCTACAACTGTATCAAAAAGAGAAAAACTTACATACAAGATATTTCAGTGATAGTCTGGCTATTGGTTTTGTTTTTTTGTTGTTGTGTATAGCATGGGCAAGTGTTAGAACCTTTATCAGGTTGTTACTGTTGTTTCCCTATTAAGGAGATATCCACTCATTTCCGGTTGCAGAGATAGTGGTCACTGCTACAGGAAGTGAGAAAAAATGTCTTTATCAGGGATATCAACAGCAATATTTATTTGTTATTTTTGGGACAGGTAATTAAAGTGGTTGTTAAGTCACATACATACATTACTTGCATCATCTCAGTTTTATAAAGATCTAAAGTACTGTGGGTGCATTTTTTTTTTAAATTATAATCATAAATCCCTTTTCTCTCCCCGCCGCTCTGCGGTCACATGATTTCCCACCGCCCTCCTTCCCTGATCTAAGAATAGCAGCGGGGGGAGCTGAGATTCCCCTCTGACAGCAACCAGTCAGCAGAGGGAGGTCACGTGACCATAGAAGGGTTCTGTGACAGGAGGTATTTAGGAATATTTAATTAATTCATTTAAAAAACTGACCCACAGTACTTTAGTTCTGCCTAAAACAGAAGGTACACAGTTACTATGGTTATATATTGTAGCGGAAACAGTGTCAGGAGCAGAGGGCAGGGTTGGGGAGCAGATCGGCTCTCACGCACAGACTGAGCTGACAGGCAGGGAGGAAGGGGGAGAGGGAGAGACTTTGGGCTGATGGAGGCATGTAAGCTGACCCCGATATCATGGATCAGCAGCCATGATTACCATGGTCAACGCACTAAGGAGGACACAGAAACAGGCAGGATCAACCAGGTATTTTGCAGCATAGAGCTGGACAAATTACACAGCAACAGCACTATGCTGTTATTCATGCTTTAAAGGAACAGGATTTCTCTTTTTTTCAGGGTTACAACTGCTTTAAAGAAGTTGTCCCCAATGGTGGTAAAAAAAAAACTTCACAGGCAACACTATTCAAAACTATTACAAACATTTGGTATTCCATTTATTGCATGATAATCTTCTGCAAAACACTTTGGTTTACTATGAGATCACTGAAAATATATTCTGAGACAGGGTGAACACATGCTTTAGTTCCACTTTGGATGCTTTATGTAACATATAGGCCTCATGCACACACGTGAATAAAAGCGTTAAGCACTCACCTAAGCTGCATTTTTTTCAAACCAGTTCAGGCGAGTTTAGCAGTGTTTGGAGTTCAAGCGTTTATTTATTTGGCCAAAAGTTTGCTGAATACACCGAGTATTTATGCACAATTAGGCATGTTTTTTCAGCGTTTGGCCTTTTTCTGTCAAAAAACTCCTTTCCTGATCATGAATCTTGTGCGTTCAGGAGAGGAGAGTTTTATTGCCTCTAAACTCTGCTGCTCCTAAAATCCTGGCAAAAGCCTATGTGTGCATGGACTCAATAAGAGTTGAGTTTAGGGGCTTGAGAATAAAAATGCCAAAAGCTCCTAAACATGAATTTAAGAGCAGCAGGGTGCATATAAAGTCAATTTTTAACTTCCAAGCTACAGTACATAGTAGAATGGGTGGGAGGGCTAATATCTGCTCAGATCACACAGTAGTGGCTCAAAATACAACTAAAGGTATTGTTTTTTATTTATTTTTTTATTTTGATAGAGTAAGGGACAGTTAAAACCCCTGGCAGTTTTTAGTTTTGTTTTTTGAAACCTCCTTCCGTACCCAGGCACAAGCAGGGGTCTTCCTATTTTGTACAGACACTTCCTCCAGCTCTCTCTCTCCTCAATTCCTCCACTCAGCCACAAATAAAGGAAACAGACTAAATAGTGGTTTATGCTTAAATATGCTTTATTCACTCAGTCATTGCCACAAAAAAAAATAGCACTCACATTGTTCAGGTGCTCACAAGCACTTAGTTACAATTGCCTGTGTATTAAAAAAAAACTCAACAGCCTGTTTCAGCAGTTTTTAATACACAAATACTGGTGTTTCCTGCATTTCCCGAGCATGATGGTGGAGGCAGTTGTTTAGGCAGTGATGGTCATCTCAGAATAATTCTTATAAACTAATTCTCAAAGACATAGAAGAAAATGCTCCACATACTGTAAAACCACTCTAGCAAATGTCTTAAAATATACAATTGCACTTACATTAGTAAAATAAGAATAGTGCTTTGTAAAAACTCCTCCCAGGTGAGCAAAACAGCAAACGCCCGCACTTCCGGAAACAGGGACACGCAATGATGGCACATCGCTCTTCCCTATGCGTTTTGTCACACGTGACATCGTCTGGGGCGTAGCGTAACATACACATTAAGTATTATAATAATAACAGACAGTAAGGCAATTACCATGCAGTAAAGGAGCATAAAATACTCTAGTTCCTTTATGCATTAAAGTTTTTTCATTTTAGATAGAGCAATTTATATCCCCTGTCATATTCGCCATCTGTGTCCCATTGTGGAGACGCACCGTTACTTCCTGCCCCATAGCCAAACAGGAAGTGAGAGGAAATCTCTGCAAATTAAGGCAATTCCTTAGGGAACCCCCAGGTCATCAGAACTAGTGTACCCATTGGATGATTTCACCTCTGTAACTTTTCTGGGGACAACCCAAAATGTGGGATTTTCTTTTACTTTCACTTTCAATGATAATAGCAAACAGAACAAACAGAGAGGGTGAATCTCCTTAATGGGTGACACAGACAGTAAAAAAAAAAAAGTTTTGCTATTAGTTGTACTTGTAAATTCCTGCTTTTGACACCTACAGAAAACGAATTTCAATGTATGAAAGCATTCCACTTTAATAAAAGTGTGTGGGTGATACACAGTCACAAGAGACTATCAGTTTCCTGCTGTAATCCGTAGGGCTTACATTTGGTTTAAAAGAGGGATCCTGATCTGTACATCAGGAGTGATTCTCTTTCCATAATGCCAGAACTTGCATCTCCTACAATGATAAAATTTTTGCTGCATTCCAAGCATCCTTATCAGCATGCTGAAAGACAAGGCAGAACCTTTTAACAAAATCACCCACGTCAAAACCAAAGCATGGCAAAGAGAAAACCCATTGGTATCGGCATCATCAAACTCCCTTGACAGAAATGAACAAAAAACACATTTTAGGCTCACTCTAATAGTCCTCATAAACCTTCAGTCCAAAATTAGGTGATTTAGAAAGCAAGCAGATAGTTTGCATGTGTCAAACACAAGGTGCACAGGCCAAATCGGGCCCACCAGGCCATTTCATGTGGTCTCGCGCCCAAAGCTTTTTTTCAGCTGGACCTAGGCAGAACTCCCTTCCACCACTTCTGGCTCTCACTCTTCCTCACCACTATCACTTGTAAAAACAAAAGCCTCCTGTGTTTACAGTGGGGACAAGGGAAATGCAGATAAAGGTGCAATATGGGATGGGGCATCATATGGCAAGATGCACTGTAAACTCTATCTGTGCCTGGGTGCACAGATGCTGACCAATGATCTCCCTGCGAGTGAGAGAGAGACTGAGCCGCCTACACTGTTGCGAGGTACTAGAACCAGGTCAGGTAGGTGAGATATGAGGAAGTTTTTGAGGGGGGAAAGAGGTGAGGGCTGTGGAAGGAGATGTGTGCAGAGATGGGGGGTGGAGAGAGTGGTGCAGAGGTCAGGGGTGGAAATGAGAGGTGGACTTCATGTGAAAGAGAGATGAACCATGCACACTAAGCATAGTACACCCCAAAACCCAGCACTCTGTATTTGGCACACTCTTCAACTCTGCAGTCTGTACACAGTGTACCCCTGAACTCTGCTCTCTGTACACAGGGGAACCCTGCACTATATACCTAGTGTACCCCTGAACTCTGCACATAACACACTCCTGGTATTTATTGCCCCTTTAACCACTTTAGCACCAGAGGATTTTGCTGTTTTACATCCAGGCCACTTTTTGCGATTCGGCACTGTGCGACTTTAACTGACAATTGCGCGGTCGTGCGACGCCGTACCCAAACAAAATTTACGTCCTTTTTTTCCCACAAACAGAGCTTTCTTTTGGTGGTATTTGATCACCTGTGCGATTTTTACTTTTTGCGCTATAAAGAAAAAAATGCGTAAATTTTGAAAAAATAGCAATATTTTTCACATTTTTTTATATGAAATTCCCCCCCAAAAAAATGTAAAAATCAAATTTTTTTTAAATTTTTGGCCAATTTGTTTTATGCTACCTATGTTTGGTAAAAAAAATCACAATAAGCGTATTTTGATTGGTTTTCGCAAAAGTTATTGCGTTTACTAACTAAGGGAAAGATTTCTGTCATTTTTTGGTGGGTTTTTTTTTAACGAGTAATGGCGGCGATCTGCGATTTTTTTTTTTGCAGGACTGCGACATTGCGGCGGACAGATCGAACCCTTGACTGACATTTTTGACACTTTTGGGGGTACCAGTGACATTTCTACAGTAATCAGTGCTATAAATATGCACTGTTACTGTAAAAATGACACTGGCAGGGAAGGGGTTAATTTTATTGGAGAGGGAGGGATTAATGTATGCCTGGTGCTTACTGACATGTGTGGGGGGAGGTGACTGAGTGACACAGAGACAGATCGCATGTTCAGCTATGCTGAACCCAGCAATCTGTCACTGTTTGTCACTTAGGAGTTCCGCCCGCTTTGTTTACACAAGCGGGCGGATCTCCAAACTCGATTCCCCAACGATCGGGGAAGAGCAGTGGCGATCGCCGCTGCTCCTCCCCTGGCCCAACTCCCCCTGTGACTAAAAACAATGGGAGCGAGCCTCCGGCGGAGCGCGAGCACCGCCCACAAGGAGAGGAGTCCAGCGACTTAGGTCTACGTCGCTGGACGGAATTGAGCCACTTTGCCGCAGTACAGTCCCAGTGACTGGTCGGCAAGTGGTTAAGATGCTCCCACCAAACCCACCATTCAATGCAGTTCTGCAGAAGGGGTGAGCACCTATTCTTTGAGGGAAAAAAAGCCCTTGATAATTTTATATAGTCTTACAGATACAACCAGTAATTTGAGGGCAACCATAATGTTGATGAGGCCCACAATGAAATTGAGTTTGACACCCCCTGTCCTAGATAATAGGAATAGGCTAATCATCGTAAATAGTTTAGCTGGAGTACTTAGCAAATCCACATTTGTGTCTATCTCTGCTTGCAGAATCAAAATTTCAATGTATTTCATAACTCCAGACATTTTAACAGTACCGCCAGAATAAGGACATATTTACCTGTATCAATTAATTTGCAGCATTTTAGCCTAAACATTACTATAGTAGAAGACACTGGAGGAAACTGGATATACAGTATTTCACAAAAGAGAGTATACCCCTCACATTTTTGTAAATATTTTATTATATCTTTTAATGTAACAGTCTCCTAGGTGAAATAGCTATTCAATACCCGTCATATTTGTATTAATCCAAACTGTAATTTCATGCTGGACAATATTATACAAGCTATCAGAATGCAACCTACTGTATAGGTATTCCAACATATTATTATAGGCAGGGCCGGACTGGGAATAAAAACCAGCCCTGGAAATAATTTCATACCAGCCCCATAACATTATTATACCATCCCCAGTGGTGTAGCGTGGGTTGTCAGCACCCAAGGCAAGGCAAGTAATTTGCACCCCTAACCAACGGACATTTAGCGCTCTCTGGCTCCCTACCACTCATACAGAATTAAGGACAGCCCAGCTGGCCCCCCTTCCCCACTATCTAATACACTGCTGACCTCCTTCCCCACTATCTACTACACTGCTGGCCCCCTTCCCCACTATCTAATAAACTGCTGGCCCACTTCTCCACTATCTAAGCAACACCAAACATATTTATTTATCTCCAATGAAAGACTTAGCGCAGCAATATTATTTTCTTTAAGTTTTCACATGTGTTTTTGTGTTTGGCACTGATTGTTTGCAGCCTTGTGCACAAGAATTTTGATTGATTTTTTTTCTGTTTAATGTGGGCTTGCGCTGATTATTTTTGATTTACAATACACTGCTGATGGCCCCCTTCCCCGCTATCTAATACACTGTTGATGGCCCCCTTCCCCGCTATCTAATACCCTGCTGATGGCCCCCCTACCCTCTATCTAATACACTGCTGATCCCCCTCAACGCTATCTCATACACTGCTGACCCCCCTCCCCACTATCTAATACATTGCAGATCCCCCTCCCCACTATCTAATACACTGCTGATGGCCCCCTTGCCCACTATCTAATACACTGCTGATGGCCCCCTTCCCCGCTATCTAATACCCTGCTGATGGCCCCCCTACCCACTATCTAATACACTGCTGACCCCCCTCAACGCTATCTAATACACTGCTGACCCCCCTCCCCACTATCTAATACATTGCAGACCCCCCTCCCCACTATCTAATACACTGCTGATCCCCCCCGGCCCCCTCCCCCTAATACAATGCTGACCCTCTAATACTGCTGACCCCCTAATACAATGCTGACCCCTAATACAATGCTGACCCCCTAATACAATGCTGACCTCCAAATACAATGCTGACCCCCTAATACTGCTGACCCCCTAATACAATGCTGACCCCCTAATACAATGCTGACGCCCTAATAAAAAGCTGACCCCCTAATACAGGGGTAATGAATTAAAATTCAAGGAGGTCCGGTCGCTAAAATTTTCTTTGGGCCGAGGTCCGAACCTGAAGTCTGTGCTATGACTCAGAAATATGGGCAAAACAAACGTGTCCATCAGCGTTGCTCTTAACATAAAATATGCCCATTTGAGTGCCCCTTAACATAAAATGTGTCCATCAGCGTGACCCTTAGCATAAAATTTGCCCATCAGCGTGACCCTTAACATAAAATAAGGGGCACGCTGATGGGCACATTTTATGTTAGGGGGCACTCTGATGGGCACATTTTGTTAGGGGGCACTCTGATGGGCACATTTTATGTTAGGGGGCATTCTGATGGGCACATTTTTTGTTAGGGGCACGCTGATGGGCATATTTAATGTCAGGGGGCACTCTGATGGGCACATTTTGTTTGGGGGCACACTGATGGGCAAAACAAAACGTGTCCATCAGTGTTGCTCTTAACAAAATATGCCCATTAGAGTGCCCCTAACATAAAATGTGCCCATCAGCGTGACCCTTAGCATAAAATTTGCCCATCAGCGTGCCCCCTAGCATAAAATGTGCCCATCGGCGTGACCCTTAGCATAAAATTTGCCCATCAGCGTGCCCCCTAGCATAAAATGTGCCCATCGGCGTGACCCTTAGCATAAAATGTGCCCATCAGCATGCCCCCTAGCATAAAATGTGCCCGTTGGCGTGACCCTTAGCATAAAATTTGCCCATCAGCGTGCCCCCTAGCATAAAATGTGCCCATCGGCGTGACCCTTAGCATAAAATTTGCCCATCAGCGTGCCCCCTAGCATAAAATGTGCCCATCGGCGTGACCCTTAGCATAAAATGTGCCCATCAGCATGCCCCCTAGCATAAAATGTGCCCATTGGCGTGACCCTTAGCATAAAATTTGCCCATCAGCGTGCCCCCTAGCATAAAATGTGCCCATCAGCGTGCCCCCTAGCATAAAATGTGCCCATCAGCGTGACCCTTTGCATAAAATTTGCCTATCAGCGTGCCCCTTAACATAAAATATGCCCATCAGCGTGACACTTAACATAAAATAAGGGGAACGCTGATGGGCACATTTTATGTTAGGGGGAACTTTGATGGGCACATTTTATGTTAGGGGGCACTCTGATGGGCACATTTTGTTAGGGGCACTTTGATGGGCACATTTTATGTTAGGGGGCACTCCGATGGGCATATTTCATGTTAGGGGCACTCTAATGGGAACATTTTATGTTAAGGGGCACGCTGATGGGCAAAACAAAACGTGTCCATCAGCGTTGCTCTTAACATAAAATATGCCCATTAAAGTGCCCCTTAACATAAAATTTGCCCATGAGCGTGACCCTTAACATAAAATAAGGCGCACGCTGATGGGCACATTTTATGTTAGGGGGCACTCCAATAGGCATATTTTATTTTATGGGGCACTCTAATGGACACAAATGTGTGCCCCTTAACAAAATATGCCCATCAGTCTGCATTTTATAAAAATGTGCCCCACATACCTTTTCGGAGAGGAAAATGTGGGAGCCAGGAGCAGCGAACATCAGGGGGGCAGGGCGTGCATGTGATGTCACGCCCCAGCTCACGGATAGGCTGAGTGTGAGAGTCAGGAGCAGGGGGGCGGGGCCCGGACGTGACGTCACGCCCCAACTCGCGGCTGGCTAGGAGGGAGCCGAAGAAAGAAGCAGGGGGCGGGCGCACACACAGAATGTCACTGGTTGCTGGGACACCCGCGGTCCCAGCAAACCAATGCCTACTTACAGTGGCGGCCTGATGGGTCCAGGCGGAAGCATCGTGCGGGCCGCTCCTGGACCGCGGGCCGCCATTTAGTGACGGCTGCCCTAATACAATGCTGACCTCCTAATACAATGCTGACCTCCTAATACTGCTGACCCCCTAATACAATGCTGACCTCCTAATACAATGCTGACCTCCTAATACTGCTGACCCCCTAATACAATGCTGACCTCCTAATACAATGCTGACCCCCTAATACAATGCTACCCCCTAATAATACAATGCTGACCTCCTAATACAATGCTGACCCCCTAATACAATGCTGACCCCCCCCTAATACAATGCTGATGCGCCACCTTCCCCCCCCCCAAATTTAGGGGGAGGGGGTCAGCATTTTATTAGGGGGAGGGGGCAGTCAGCATTTTATTAGGGGGAGGGGGGCCGGGGCTGAGAGAACAGCATCATATTAGGAGGAGGGGCTAGGGGGAAAAAGCATTGTATTAGGGGGAGGGGGGAATCCGCTTCGTATTAGGGGCAGGGGCAAGGGGGGGTCAGCATTGTATTAGGAGGAGGGGGCAGGGGGGGTCAGCATTGTATTAGGGGGTCAGCATTGTATTATGGGGTCAGCATTGTATTAGGGGGTCAGCATTGTATTAGGGGATCAGCATGATTAGGGGGTCAGCATTGTATTAGGGGGTCAGCATTGTATTAGGGGGTCAGCAGTATTAGGGTGTCAGCAGTATTAGGGAGTCAGCATTGTATTAGACCCCCCCCCCAGGCATTTACTCTTATCTGGCTGACGGCTGTTTACATGTAGCACTGGCAGCTCAGGTTCTGCTGCTCCGCTCAGCCTCACACTGTCCTGTCCTCCTGCTGCTGCTGCAATGATGATGATGACGATGACGCATTGCTGCTGCTGCTGCTGGGGGAGGGATAGGCACCATCATTCAGTGATGCAGGAGATGAATGATGATCTGCCGCCGCTGCCCGCCGGATGTGACGTGTGACGCTCACATCGGCTGGCTGGCGTAGGAGAAGATCCATCGCTGGAGCCTGCCCATCTTAAAGCGGCGGTAGCGGGCGGCGCCGGCCCCATCTTAAAGCGGCGGCCCACCGGGAAATTTCCCGGTTTCACGGTAGGCCAGTCCGGCCCTGATTATAGGTAGCAAGATGTATTGAAGGGTGGGATAGCTGAATGATCGTAAACACTGTAACATCCCATAGTCTCTTTTTCAGACTTTCTCATTGGTCAGATCATTTCTGTCAACACCCTCCTCAAGAACCAGAAAAGAGGGGCTGAATCAGCAATCTAGAGCTTTATTTTTACCATCAAAGAAGGAACATTAGCAAAAATCTATGAGAGCCATTGATCCATCTTAGGCTCATTTGAATTTGAAATTCTGAACTTGGAATAATTTGGAACTCAGAATTCAGAATCTGGAACACAGAACTTGGAATTTGTAAAGCAGAACTCGGATTTGGAATTTAGTTTGGAATTCGGATTTTAGAACTTGGCTTTTGGGATTTGTAACCCAGAAGTAGGAATTTGGAATTCCAAACTTGGAATTCAGAATTTGGATTTCAGAATTTGGAATTCAGAATTCAGAACTTAGAATTTGGAATTGAAAATTGGAATTTGAAATTTGAAACTTGGAATTTGGAATTCAGAACTTGTGATTCAGAACTCAAAATTTGGAATTTGACATTTGGAATTCAGAACTCAGAATTTGGAATTCAGAAATCAGAATTTGGAATTCAGAACATTAAATTCAAAACTCAGAAGTCTGTCTGACAATCTTTCTGAAAATAGATATGATGTGATATTTTTTGTCCATTTTTGTTATGACATGCTACTTGATGATATTTTATCAGTGCCGCCAAGAGACTTTGATTTAGTTGTCTGCAATTATTGGATTAGGTTGTTTTTCTAGTTTCTGTACCTGACAAACTTATAAAAACTTGCAATAAACATATGGAGCGTGAAAATTTAAAATTCAGAATTCAGAATTCAGAACTTGGAATTCAGAATCTGTTACTCGGAATTCAGAATTTTGAACTCGAAATTCAGAGTTCGGAATTCTGAACTGGAATTTCAGGATTCATCATTTGTAAACTGTAATTTGGAATTCAGAACTAGGAATTCAGATATCAGAACTCTTAATTTTGAATTAGTAACCCAGAACTTGGATTTACAAATTCAGAACTCCAAATGATTATTTGAAAATTAGGGACTTGAAATTTAGAAATTGGTATTTTGAATTGGGAACTTGAAATTTGGGATTTGGAAACTTTAGAAGTTTGGGTTTAGAGTTCTGGATTTGGAACTTATAATTTGGAATTCAAAACTTGAAATGTGGAAAAAAACCAACTTTAGGGTCTCTGCTCCAGCATCTATGCCCCCATTTGGTGTGTTCCACTGAGGGTGCAGGTCAGGCTAGGAGTCCGCCCTGACTCTATGTAATCCACCGAATAATTGAGAAAAATTGTAGTCATCGCATGGGTGGCTGAGATTTTTATCTATTTGTACTGTGGAAATGTGGAATTTGAAACTCAGGGCTTGCAACATAGAACATATAATTTGGAATTTAAAGTATGGCATTTAGAGTTTGGAATTCGGAATTCCAAACTTGGAATTCAAAACTCAAAACTCAGAACTTGGAATTTGGGATTTGGATTTGGAATTTAGAACTCAAAACCTGGAATTTAGAACTTGGAATTCAGAACTCAGATTTTAGAATTCAGAATTCAGAAATTCAGAATTTGAAATTCTAATCCCAGAATTTTGAATTTGGGCTTCAAAATGGAGGATTAAGAATTCTAAAAACTCAAAATTAAGAAATTGGAACTCAGTATTTAAAACTTGGAACCTGGAATTTATAACTTGGAACTTGGAGTTTGGAACTCAGAATTTGGAATTCAGAATATGGAACTGAGGACTCTGAACTCACCTTTTTTAACTCAAAGTTTGGAATTCGCAATTTAGGACTGGAATTTAGAAAGCAGAAGTTGTAACTTGGAATTTGGAATTCTAAAATTAGAGTTCAGAACTAAGATTTTGGAATTCAGAATTTGGAAATTGGAATTTGGAACATGAAACTTGGAATTTGGAACTAACTTGAAAATTCTGAATTCAGAACATATAATTCACCATTTGCAGTTTGGAATTAGAAATCTGAACACTAAACTCTTATTTCAGAACTTGGAGTTTGGAATTTAAAATTCAGAATGTGGAACATAGAATTTAGAAATTGGAATTTGGATTTCAGAACTCAGGAGTTTGGAGTTTGGAACTTAGAATTTTCAGTTGGGAATCGAGAATTTGGAAATCAGAAATTGGAATTGCGAATTAAGAAAAGGAAATTCATAACTAAAATAATTCAGAATCTAGAATTTAAAACTCAGAATTTGGAGTGTCGAATTTGAAAGTTGGGATCCTGCAACTGCAGAAATTCTATTGTATTAGATGAAATGAGGGAGCAGTTGTGGGTCAGGGAGGAAATATAACATAAACAGATTCTTCCAGTTTCTTGAGTTTCATATTCAGAGGATAGAATCACATAGATTGTAAGCCCTGAAATTTTAAATAATGCAAGAGGTGCAAATGTACATACATATGGCTGCCAGCACCACCTAGTTGGGCCACAAACTACTACAGCACTTCATCATAGCTAATGCAAACATTCCAACAGCTTCCATCATACAAGCACACATCCCATCATGATTAAACACAAAATGCACCCACAAACCCATGAAAAAACCACACCAGGCACTACTCAACCCTATCTTCTGTATGTCCATAACAAACCTACAGCCTCTGGGTCTAATGCTGGCAATGGCATGCATAAATGGTCTATCTCAACTTCCCAATCCATCCACTCACCTTAGGAATGATGCTATCAGGACATGTAATTAATGTCAGGGCTTCTGACATACGTTGTATAAATGTTATATGTTTGTTATATACACATTGTAGACATGTGTTTGAAATATGTTATATGTCAGCAAAATTTTGGGAAATGTTTTATCCACTTCTCCATGCAAAATGCTGGAACCTGCAAGACAATTTTGCGATTCTGAGCATGAACTGCCTATTTTAAATCCACCCACAAGAGATTTCCAGTTTAATTTTGAGTGTTCGACAGATGGCTTCACATTCCCATCGAGCATGTTAATTTGATGTAAAATGTATAGATGACTTGATTACCACAAGTAGAGTTGGGCTGAATGCCCCTCTGTTCGGTTAGCACCAGAGCTCCTGATTATGTAAAAAGTTTGGACCTGAGCCGTGAACTCTAATAAAGTCTATGGGTCCCAAACTTGAAAAATCAAAAGACCCCATTTTGAAGGCTTATATGAGGCCATAAAAAGGGATGGGGGCCCAGGTACTGCCCTGGGGAACATGTATCAATGCAAAAAATATTTTTTAAAAAGATAATTTTTACAGGAGCAGTGATTTTAATTATGCTTAAAGTGAAGCAATAAAAATGAAAAATTCCTTTAAATATAGTGGCTATGGGGTCCCCTTAGTCTGCCTGTAAAGTGGTGCATTTGTACTGTGTATAGAACCTGCTGCAGCAAAACTGACATTTATAAAGAAAAAAAAATGACATTCAAATTGCCGGGAATACAATTCCATGTTGAAAAAAATGGTGTGGGGGTCCCCCCTAATTTAAAGGGAAAGCCCCCAAAATCCATACCAGATCCATATCCCAGCATGCAGCCTGGCAGGTCAGGAAAGGGGGGGATGAGTGAGTGCCCCCCCTCCTGAACCATACCAGGCCACATGCCCTCAACATGGGGGCTGCTTTGAGACAGGAGGACTCTGCCCCTCATCCCAAAGCACCTTGTCCCCATGTTGATGGGGACAAGGGCTTCTTTCCGACAACCCTGGACTGTGGTTGTGGGGGTCTGCGGGCAGGGGCTTATCCAAAACTGGAAGTCTCCTTTAACAAGGGGCCCCCAGATCCTAGCCCCCCCCCACGTGAATAAGTATAGGGTACCTTTCTCACCAAAAAAGTGTCAAAAAGGCACAGTTTTTGACAATTCCAGCCCCAATGCCCCCTGATGTAGATCCAGTGTCAATTACGACCCCCACTGCCCACCGCACCCAAAAAAATGAAAAAAAAAAACTCTGTCAATGATGAAGGCTAGCCGCCGACTACCTGACCCTCCTTTTCACAGTTCTTATATAGGTAAGTGTCGCCAGGTGGCCCCGCCCCTTACCTATATAAGAACTGTCAAACGGCAGAGCAAGTAGTCAGTGGTTAGCCTTCATCACAAACAGAGCTTTTTTTTTTTTCTTTTTCCGGGTCCAGCAGTTGGCGACGGGCGACGTGATTGATGATGGATCTACATCGGAGGACATTGTTCTTTATTTTTAACCACTTTACCTCCGGAGGATTTTGCTGTGTTACGTCAGGGCCACTATTTGCGATTCGGCGCTGTGCGAATTTAACTGACAATTGCGCGGTCGTACCCAAACGAAATTTACGTCCTTTTTTCCCACAAACAGAGCTTTCTTGGTGGTATTTGATCACCTGTGTGATTTTTACTTTTTGCGCTATAAACAAAAAAAGAGCGTTAATTTTGAAAAAATAACAATATTTTTAACATTTTTTTAGATGAAATTCCCCCCAAAAAAATGTAAAAATCAAAATTTTTTTAAATTTTTGGCCAATTTGTTTTCTGCTACCTATGTTTGGTAAAAAAAATCACAATAAGCGTATTTTGATTGGTTTGCGCAAAAGTTATTGCGTTAACTAAGGGAAAGATTTCTGTCATTTTTTGTGGGTTTTTTTTTAACGCGTAATGGCGGCGATCTGCGATTTTTTTTGCGTGACTGCGACATTGCGGCGGACAGATCGGACCCTTGACTGACATTTTTGACACTTTTGGGGTTACCAGTGACATTACTGCAGTAATCAGTGCTATATATATGCATTGTTACTGTAAAAATGACACTGGCAGGGAAAGGGGTTAATTTTATTGGAGAGGGAGGGGTTAATGTATGCCTGGTGCTTACTGACGTGTGTGGGGGGGAGGTGACTGAGTGAGTCAGGGACAGATCGCATGTTCAGCTATGCTGAACACTGCAATCTGTCACTCCTTGTCACTGAGGAGATCTGCCCGCTCTGTTTACACAGGCGGGAGGATCTCCAAACTAGATTCCCCGACGATCAGGGAAGAGCAGCGGCGATCGCCACCGCTCCTCCCCTGGCCCGACCCCCGCTGTGAATGAAAACAGCGGGAGCTCGCCTTTGCCGCAGTACGGTCAACGTGACCGGTCGGTAAGTGGTTAATAAAGGAATAGTTAAAAAAATGTGTGTGTTTTTTTTATTTTTTTTGACACATATACAATGTACCCCTGTAGATTCTGATAAGTCCACTGCTCGCAGACCCCCACAACCACAGCACCAACATAGGGACAAGGTGCTTTGAGGGGGGGCAGAGCTTTATGCCTCAGTCCTGTTGACCATATAACAGTGTCCCTGTTTTCACATACCAACACTGTACCTCAGTTAGCACTCTTTTTCCAGCTTCCTGCTGCTCTGGTGAAACTAGCATCATGGCTCCTCCCTCGGGAGGGTGGAGCCCAGAACCCAGGTTTGACTCTCAAAAAAGCCCAGTACACACCTGCATAATTAATGTGCTGGCCTAAAACTAGGTCCCAGGACTGGAGATTTTATCCTACCCAGATCACTATGAAATCTCCAGGCTCCAGGTTCCAAGCTGGATACGACCAACCACGGAGGAAACTGAGAAAACAGTTTCCTCCAAATAAAATAAGCATCCTGGAGCCCCTCAACCTGCCTTGTTTAGAATCCTGGGCGGCATAAGAACAGTTTAATCTCATTACAGATCACTGTACTGTGTACTTATTTTTTCAATATACTATATAAGTATATATGTTAATTTAGATATGTTCTTTTCCTCAGTTTGCTAAGCTGGCAAGTCTTGAATAAATGTCTAATAATTAAATAGCTAAGAAAGTGGTTATTACTTGATGGAATTTCAGTAAACAAGGGTTATAGATAGCTGCCTTCGGGTGATTGTACACTGGCAAAGCAAAGCTAAGGACAGCATAATGCCTCACATTCCCAGCATGCCTTCAGTTTTGTAGCAAGCAGTGATAGGAGTTCATCAAAAGTTAAATGAGATTTATTATTTTTATATTAATATACTGTATGTGCTTAAAGCATGATGCCAAAAACTATTTTAAAAGAACAATATTATCGGCTATGCATAACACTGCAATAAATTGCCCTTTTGGCAAGTATTTTGTTTCTTGTTATTGTGGAACCTTTCTGCATGTCAACCATGATTACATTGTAATTATGTATTGAGTAAAGATACGAAACAATATATTTATTTGTACATGACTACACAATTTTTCTGTTTGCTTGTGGTTGAATAAAATTGCAATCATGTCCATTATAAACATCCAAACCTATGTTTTTTGAACTTTCCCTCAGATACAATTGGGTATTCAAAATGAGTAAAGTTCACATCAAAATGACAGTAAAAAGCATATCTGCACTGCTAAAATTCTGTGTATACATTTAATAATGCGAACAACAAACAGTTTTATTCAATAATGATTTCCCAAGGTAATAATGCCTTTGGAAAACAGTCATAGAAAACGTGCAATGGTGTATTTAAACTTTTGCATAATGCCATGGAATCTCTCCCTCTGGTGATAGGAAGTAGTGGGCAAACAACTCCTTAAGACCTCTTTCACACAGCTGGTTGCAAGTACTGGTTTCCAGCAGCAAGAATCAGCACATTCTTGCAGCTGGGATGACCAGGCATGCGAATAGCCTTTTTAAACTAATAACAGGCTGACAGGGGCCGCTGTTCGTAGCCACACACAGAGTGGTTACCTATAGTTAGGGACATATGTCCTAGCCTGCATGCAACTGGCTTGGACATCCATCCATAACTGCAGTTAACCGCTCTGTGTGCAGATACATGTGCACAGCAGTGGAATTTGCATGCCCCAGTCATTCCAGCTGCAACAATTCACTAATTCTTGCAGCTGAAATCTGCTGGTCACATGTAACTGACCACGTGACTGTGGCCTAACATTTCATGCATAGTTTGTGCTTTATATGATACATGAAAGATAGGACTTTTAAAGTGCTCGACCGTGATGCAGCCTGCAGGCATGATATTTCTGGTATGGAAAGAAATATTATGTGCAATGTAAATGTGTTGCAATGGGCGCCAAATATGCCCCCAGTGTCGCCAATTTAGTTATGGCAAAATGGGAGGAAGAAGAGATCTATGATAAGTGGCCAGAGATAAAATTATATAAATGATATATTGATGATATCCTTATTATCCTTCCTATTATGGGAAGGAATGGACAATGAGTTAAATAATTTTTTTAACGAATTGAACGACAACAGATATGGTTTAACCTTATCTGTTGTCGATTTTAATTTACATTTTATCAATTTCCTTGATCTTACCCTTTTTAAAATGGAGAATAGAATAGGCACTAAAACATTCTTTAAAGTAACGGATCGTAATAGCTACATCCCAACAAGGAGCTGCCACCATAAGAGATGGATTTATAATACCCCTGGCAGCCAATTTACACAGATTAGATGCAATTGCCTACTTGACGAAGACTTTTTTAAACAAACAGAATTACTGATTGAGAGATTTTTAGAAAAGGGATACCAATATGAGTTTTTAATTAGTGAGAGAAACCGGATTTTCTCAAAGGAAAGAAAGGAAGTTTTGGAAAGGAAAAATGAGAAGAAAACCGATATAAGCTGTAATTTCATTACAGACTACAATCAACAATCCAAACAAGTAGAGGCAGTAATAAGAAAACATTGGCCTATATTGTTGCAAGACACTACATTAAAAAATATCATTCCGCAAAGACCAAAATTAATTTATAGAAAAAACAGAACCATCAATAATAAAATAGTTCACACAGTTTTAGACCCACCACGCACTAAAGAGATGTTCCCTGATCTAAAAGGTTTTTACAAATGCAATACATGTAAAGCATGTAGGACTACAAAAAAATATCATAAAAGAATAAAAAAATTTACAGCCAACAACACCAATAAAGAATATGAAATTCAATCTATAATTACATGTGAATCTACACATGTCGTGTACGTCCTGGAGTGTCCATGCCCCCTTCAGTATGTGGGTAGGACAACAAGACCACTTAAGGTGAGAATAGGAGAACACTGTGCAAACATTAAGAAGGGGTTTGAAAAGCATAGCGTGTCTAGACATTTTAAAATGCAACACAATGGAGATCTAAGTCTTCTCTCATTTTTTGGTATCGATAGAATTAGAGAAAATTTGAGAGGATGTGACAAAACCAAGGAAATATCACAAAAAGAGACCCAATGAATTTACAAAATGAATACACTCCAGCTGTATGGGTTAACCACTTGCCGACCGCCGCAAGTACATTTACTGTGGCAGTCAGCCCTGTGCAGGCAAAGCAACGTAGTACTACGTCGCTCGCTCCCGCTCGCCCACGGTCCCGCTGATGACCTGATTGGGTTCAGAACTGATCAGTCATCAGGTCCAGGCCAATCATTTTTGGCCTGGATCTGTTGATCGGTCCTGCACAATCAGATTCTTTTCTGAGCCTGTGAAATGTAAACACAGGCTCAGAAAAGACCCGCTCTCCCCTCCCATGATCCTTTTTGGATTCATCGAGAGGAGAGAGCACATCTAACTGTGAGTACTGCACCAAGCACACATACACACACTTAGATAGGCACATTTAACCCCCGATCGCCCCCCCCAGTTAACCCATACACCCCCTGTCACAACACACACTGTACTGTATATAGCATTTTCTTATATACCCGTATAAGTGTGATTTGTGACCAGGTGTAGAAATTGCGGCCCTCCCTTTTACACTTAAAATACCCGCCACCCCCAATAAAGATTTAACCCCCTGATCACCCCCAGTTAACCCCTTCCCCCCTGTCACATTGCACACTAATAAACAAGTAATATAGTGTTTTACTGTATTTTGTATTAGTGTGATTGTGACTTGAGTTAGCGCTTGCGAGTTCGTTTCTGTCCCAAGGAGGTTTAGGGTCCCTGCCACCCCCCAATAAAGATTTAAACCCCCTGATCACCCCTATACACCCCTATACCCCCTATACCCCCTGTCACAACACACACTGTATACAGTATATAGCATTTTCTATATACCCGTATAAGTGTGACTTGTGACCAGGTTTAGCGTTTGCTGACGTTCTTTTTATACTTAGGATACCCGCCACCCCCCCCAATAAAGATTTAACCCCCTGATCCCCCCTGATCCCATCCAGTTACCCCTTCCCCCCTGTCACATTGCACACTAATACACATGTAATATAGTGTTTTACTGTATTTTGTATTAGTGTGATTGTGACTTGAGTTAGCGCTAGTGAGTTAGTTTCTGTCCCAAGGAGGTTTATGGTCCCCGCCACCCCCCCTCTAATAAAGATTTAACCCCCTGATCCCCCCCTGATCACTCCCAGTTTTAACCCCTTCATTGCCCTGTCACAGTGTCACTTTTATAGTGTACAGTTTTTTTTCTGATCACTATTATTAGGTGATATTAGCTAGTGTTAGCGTCAGTCTAAAATAGGGCAGATCCCCGGCGCATAGTTAGAAATAACCCCTTGATTACCACACACACACACACACTTCCATTACTAGTATAGTGTTTGAACAGATCAATATCTGATCTGATCAGAACTATACTAGCGTCCCCATAGTTTAGGGTTCCCAAAACGCGGTGTTTGCACGATCAGCACTGATTCCTGCCAGCACCTGCGTTTAACCCCTCCGCACAGCCCACCCCACCCCACCCCACCTAGGCAAGTGTAGTAATCAATAGATTACTGTCACTTACAAAAAACACAACACACAAAACCGCTGTGTTAGCAGAGTCAGGCCTTATCCCTGCTAGCATTAGCAGTTTTTTTTGGTAGCAGTTGAACTAGTCCTTGACAACCAGGTACTTTTATTACCTGTGAGTCACACTACTGTACCGGTAAATTTAGTTACTAAAATGTCCAAACGTTGGTACAGTAGTGCAGAGGCTTATAGTATACTGACCATGTCAGATGAGAGCGATGGGGAAGCCTCACTGGCAGAATCAGGGTCAGTATACGAACCTGATGACTGCAGCGGCTCCGAAAACAGATGGGACCCTGTTAGACCCAGGTGTACCCAACCCCATTCTGGAGTTGTTGAGATGCAGGAATCGCAGGGTGCTCGAATGGAGCAGAGTGTCGGTACTAGTGCCGCTCATCCTTCTGGTGGCCTGGCAAGCGCCAGCGGCCTAGTACACCCTGGACCTAGTACAACCAGCACTGCAGTAACACTTGGTGACGTAGCGAGTCCCATAAGTGCAGTTGAAGCTGGTGCGGTGGCTAGCACGAATAGTGGCCCGCAGCCACCGCGTATTCGAAAACAGGCCCGTAGAGCCCATAGTGCCCTCCCTGATGCGCTGACATATCCCAATTGGCAACCCACCGATACTACAGCGCCGCCAACCCAAATTCGTCCCTTGCCAGACCATTCAGCTGGAAACCTATAACGGTTCCTGATTTTAAAATCTTTCTGGGCCTTTCCCTCAACATGGGCATAACCAAAAAGAGTGAATTGCGGCTATATTGGTCCACTAGCCCACTTCACCATATGCGCGTGTACTCTGCCTCCATGTCCAGGGCAAGATACAAGCAAATTCTGTGATTTATGCACTTCAACGACAATGAAATCTGTCATCCTTGGGGAGACCCTGAATATGATCGGCTCCACAAAATTCGGCCCCTCATAGACCACTTCAATCAGTGGTTTGCAGCCTTGTTTACCCCCGAACAAGTTGTCTACGTTGACGAGTCCCTGATTAAATTTTGCATTTGCGTGCTATTCTTTTTTAATATACATGTCTTTTGGTTCATAGCTGCAGCAGCTTTGGAAATACATGGGTATGCTCCCCCCAAAAAAATTTTTTGCCTGTTTATTATGTATTCGGTCTGACCAGACTATCGAGGTTGAGCAGCCCTCCCCACCCCCCACATACACCTGTACTCAATCAGTGTCCACCATCAAGTGGATATAGGAGGAGTCCCCTGTAGTGCATTTGCACATTTTTCCCAGCAAGGAGTATTATCTCCAAGGGTTAGAAAGGCTGGATTCATCTCTTTTTCATGGATAGTGTAGGACCCACTGATAATGGGGTACTTTGACGCAGTAGTGGGCTTGAGCACGATATGGCCATATGGTGGGACCAAACCCCCATTTTTATTTATGGACTCTCTTCAGATTTGGTAGTAATTTCTTTTGCATTTGCGCGCTATTCTTTTTTAATATACATGTCTTTTGGTTCATAGCTGCAGCAGCTTTGGAAATACATGGGTATGCTCCCCCCAAAAAAATGTTTTGCCTGATTAAATTTACTGGCCGCCTTGCTATGAAACAGTACCTCCACAGCAAGCGTGCCAAGTATGGGGTCAAACTGTACAAGCTGTATGGCAGGGCCACAGGCTATACAGTTAGTTTCCGGGTCTATGAGGGAAAATATAGCTGTGTGGAGCCCCCCAACTGCCCAGACTACATAGGGAGCAACGGCAAGATAGTTTGGGACTTGGTGTCACCCTTATGCGGAAAGGGGTACCATTTGTATGTGGACAACTTTTACACAAGCGTGCCACTATTTAGTCACCTTCTTGAATTACAATTTGGGGCATGTGGCACCGTGCGACCTAATCGCCGGGGCTTCCCCCAACGGCTTGTAAATTCCCGTCTTAGTCGGGGGTAGAGAGCCTGCTTGAAAATGGACAAATTTCTTGCAGTGATGTGGAGGGATACACGGGATGTTTTCGTTCTGTCCTCCATTCACCCAGACACGACAGTCCAAATTTCTACGGCAACTGGCGTTTTGGAGAAACCCCTCTGTGTCCACGAATATAACCTTAAAATGGGAGGGGTGGACCTTAACGACCAGCTTTTGGCGCCGTATTTAGTTGCCCGTAAAGCCAGACGCTGGTACAAAAAAGTGTCTGTTTATTTATTCCAATTGGCTATGCTGAACGCCTCTGTCCTATACAGGGCGTCAGGACGAAACGGATCCTTCCGAGAATTCCAGGAAGAGATCATCAATGCCTACCTGTACCACGGAGGTGTTCCTGTCCAACTTCCCCTTCCAGATGCAGTGAGCCAGCTGCATGAGAGGCACTTTCCACAAGTCCTCCCGCATACCCCTACCCAAAGACACCCCCAAAGAAGATGTCGTGTCTGTAGCAGGCGCGGATGTAGGCATGACACCCATTATTATTGTCCTGGCCAACCTGGTCTCTGCATCGGGGACTGTTTCCGTCACAACCATACACTAGTAGAGTATTAGTGTAGGGTACAGCACGACATAGTGTAGGGCACACAAACACAGGGTCTCGAAAGATGTTCGATGGCTATCGACATTTTGAGAGACCCAAGCTGGAAAATTGCAGTTCACAGAAAAAACAGTGTTAAAAAAAAATTAAAAAGCCAAAAACAGTTGTTGTGTCAGTTAGTTTTATGTTCTTCTACTCTTCCTACTGTACTTTTACTGTACTTTGTTTTTCATTCTTTTATTAACCTGTTTCTCTTGCAGGTACCCGTCAGCTGCCACACTGATTTTATATATTCTGGCACAAACAGCGTTTGTGCTCAGCATATATGGATACCTCTAATAGCAGCAGCTGTGGTAGGCGATTTCACCACTGCAGTTAAAAAACCTTTAGGTATACGTGGAATATTGTCATGTATACCCACCATTAAATCAGTGGGTTTGGTTTTTGGGCGGTTAATGGTGTGTAATACTATACAATATTCCTGTGGTGATTTCTGTTAGGTTCTCTTTTTTTTCGTTCAGCCCACAGGCTGCATGAAAAAAAAAAAACCTACACTATATGCCAAACAAGGACCAGCAATGTACTGGTACGTTTCTGGACTTTGAGTGGTTATACCAGGATGATGCCTGCAGATTTAGGCATCACTTTGGTATCATTTTTTACAGCCAGCGGTCAGCTTACATGTAAAAGCAATCCTAGCGGATAAATGGCCGCTAGACTGCTTTTACATGCAGTGGGAGATGACTCCAACCCCCCCCCCCCCCCGCCGCCTTCTCGGGCTCTCCTGTCCCGCCGGTTAACCTGAGAGTGCAGCCGGTGGTTCAATTATCTAACCATAGAGCTGATTGGAGATGAGAATGGCTCCAGTCATCTCCATGGCCTAAGATACCGGAAGCTACGAGCATTTCATGACTTCTGTTTCGCCAGAAATAAACAGCGCCATTGGGAAATTGGGAAAGTATTTTATCACACCAATTTTGGTGTGGTCAGATGCGTTAAGGTCAGAGGAGAGATCTAGATTTTAAAAGACCCTAATTTTTTAAAAAAAGAGTACCTGTTACTACAGATTGCTATCATAGAGGATATTTAAATTCACTGTGATAACAATAAAAATTATTAAAAAAAAAAAATTAAAGGAAAGGTGTCAAAACAACATAAAAAATCAAAATAAAAAAATAAAAAAAATCAAGCCCCCCCTGTCCCCGCGTGCTTGCGTGCAAAGGCGTACGCAAGTGTTGGTCTAGTGTCATATGTAAACCGCAATTGCAGCATGCATGTGAGGTATTGCCCTGAACGCCAGGTTGTGGGCAGTAATTCTTGCAGTAGACCTCCTCTGTAAGTCTAAAGTGGTAACCTGTAAAGACTTTTAAAGGCTTTTAAAAAATATATACGTAGTTTGTTGCCACTGCACAGACGTGCACAATTTTTAAAGCATGTCATGTTTGGTGTCTATGTACTCGGCATAAGATCATCTTTTAAATTTTACCAAACAATTTGGAATTATATAGTGTATTTGTGCATTCAATTTTAAAAAAAAATATTTTTTTCATAGAAATTGCGTTTGGAAAATCTGTGCGCAAATACCGTGTGACAAAACAATTTGCAACATCCACCATTTTGTTCTATAGGGCCTCTGCTTTAAAGAAATATATAATGTTTGGGGGTTCAAAGTAATTTTCTAGTAAAAAAAAAATATTTTTTCATGTAAACAAGAAGTCACAGAAAAGGCTTGGTTTTCAAGTGGTTAGAAGAGTGGATGATGTGTGGCTAAGATTGAGCATAAAATGCCAGGACAGTTCAAACAAAATGACCCCTTATTGAAAAGTAGACACCCAAAGCTATTTGCTGAGAGGCATATTGAGTCCATGGAGTATTTTATATTTTGCCCTAAGTTTCGGGAAGATGACAATTTGTTTATTTTTTTTTTACAGAAAGTTGTCACTAAATGATATATTGCTCACGCATGCCATGGGTATATGTGAAATGACACCCCAAAATACATTCTGTTGCTTCTCCTGAGTACAGGGATACCACAATTGGGAGCCTAGCTGTGTACGGGACCCCGAAAACTAATCCCCATCTTCAGGTTTTCTAACGGCGTAAATTGCTTATTTTACCTCTGCACTAACTGTCACAGTTTCAGAGGCCCTGAAATTTCAAGATAGCACAACCCCCCCCCCCCCCAAATGACCCCATACAAAGTAGACACTCTAAGCTATTTGCTGAGAAGCATGGTGAGTCCATGGAATATATTATATTTTGCCACAAGTTTCAGGAAAATTATTATTTTTTATTTTTTTTTTTACACAAAGTTGTCAGTAAATGATATAATGCTCACACATGCCATGGGTATATGTGAAATGACACCCCAAAATACATTCTGCTGCTTCTCCTGAGTACAGGGATAGCCCATGTGTGAGACTTTTTGGCAGTCTAGCCGCGTACAGGACCCCGAAAACCAATCCGCACCTTCTGGCTTTCCAAGGGCGTAAATTGTTGATCTCACTCCTTACTACCTATCACACTTTTGAAGGCCATGAAATGCCAAGATGACAACCCCCCCCCCCCCCCCAAATGACCCCATTTTGCAAAGTAGACACTCCAATCTATTTGCTGAGAGGCAGTTCTCTTTTTTTTTTTTTTGGAAAATGAAGAAAAAACAGGAAAATGCATTTTGTTCCTCTTTTTTCAATTTCCAAAACTTTGTGACAAAAAGTGAGATCTGCAAAACACCCAACATGCCTCTCTGCAAATAGCTTAGGGTGTCTACTTTCCGAAAAGGGCTCATTGGGGGGGGGGGAGGGGTTGTGCTGTCTTGGCATTTCATGGCCTCCAAAACTGTGATAGGTAGTCAGGAGTGAAGTCAACAATTTACGCCCTTGGAAAGCCTAAAAGTAGGGATTGGTTTTCAGGGTCCTGTACTCGGTTAGACTGCAAAAAGTCTCACACTTGGGGTATCCCTGTACTCAGGAGAAGCAGCAGAATGTATTTTGGGGTGTCATTTCACATATACCCATGGAATGTGTGAGCATTATATCATTTACTGACAACTTTGTGTAAAAAAAAAAAAAATAATAATATTCCAGAAACTTGTGGCAAAATATAAACTATTCCATGGACTCATCATGCCTCTCAGCTAATAGCTTGGAGTGTCTACTTTGCAAAATGGGGTCATTTGGGGTGGGTTTTGTGCTATCTTGGAATTTTAGGGTCTCCGAAACTGTGACAGGTAGTGTGGAGGTGAAATGCACAATTTACGACATTAGAAAACCTGAGAGTGTTGATTGATTTTCAGGGTCCCGTACACAGCTAGACTCCCAAAAAGTCTCACACATGGGGTATCCCCATACTCAGGAGAAGCGGCAGAATGTATTTTGGGGTGTCATTCCACATATACCTATGGTATGTGTGAGCAATTTATCTTTTAGTGACAACTTTGTGTTAAAAAAAAATTAAAAAACAAATTGTAATTTTCCCAAAACTTGTGGCAAAATATAAAATATTCCATGGACTCACCATGCCCCTCAGCAAATATCTTGGGGTGTCTACTTTCGAAAATGGGGTAATTTGGGGGGGGTTTGTGGTATCTTGAAATTGCAGGGCCTCCTAAACCGTTATAGGTAGTGAGAAAATGCAATGAAAAATGTACGCCCTTTGAAATTCTGATGGTGGGGATTGGTTTTCGGGGTCCCGTACACAGCTAGGCTCCCAAAAAGTCTCACATATGTGGTATCTCTGTACTCAGGAGAAGCAGCAGAATATATTTTGGCGTGTAATTACACATATACCCATGGCATGTGTGAGCAATATATCATTTTAATGACAACTTTGTGTAAGAAAAAAATATATATATTTTTTTTAGTCATTTTTCAAACACCTGTGACAAAAAATGAAATATTCATTGAGCTCAACATGCCTCTCAGGACATTCCTTAGGATGTCTACTTTCCAAAAAGTGGTAATTTGGGGTAATTATTGGTAATTTAGGGGGGTTTGTACTTTTAATATTGAATATTGCACATGTACAACTTTTTTCCATACAACTAATGTGGCGAGTTTATATTTTCCATATAACCAATGTGGGATAAGTAGAAGATAAATAGGATTTAATTTTAAACATTATTAACATTAATTTTAAATATAGATAGAAATGATAAATAAAATAAAATACAGGGCTGGTGCAATACAAACACATACAAACTAATACAATACCTATTTAATTATAGGAAATATAGAATTTGCATACATAATCATCCTAAAGAAATATATTGTCTACTGTTATGAGGGGAATGTCTTAACGATAAAAGTTATTTAAGCAATCATTATTTAGAGAGAGAAAAGTGGTTTCTCTGTAATCTAAGATGACATTTACGGTATGACCACTAGATGGCGTACCTATATACATATATATTACGATCGTAGTTTTATAATGTAATACATTTTAACAATTGATGCATTAAATGTTGTTTATGAATACTTGTAGTGGATACTAGACGCTGGGGATTGAGTGGATCTAAAAATAATAAAATAATCATATAACAAAACAAAAAACCAACTGAGGGGAGATTACAATTTCCTTCCCCTATTTAAGATGGCGCGGTGTGTCTCAGCTTCAGACCGCCCCGAGAAGACGTCGTGACGAAACCAGTAGGGCGTAGCGATAGGACGCTGAGACAACACCGCTTGATTGTAAGGACTTACTGCTATACTGCATCCCTGCTCATAGACGGTCAGAGCAGTGGATAAATACTAACAGACGCAGATCCCTAGTGTCAGGCAGACACCATCTATTGTGAGTGTTTGGAACTTATCTTTTATAATAAAGATTTCTAGCTATACAGTATAACGCTATGTGTGGCATCCCTTTTATATCCCTCTACATGGTTCTACATATAACTGATATCTGAGCTGTGGTGATCAAGGAGAGAGAAGTCCAAGGTGTAACTAATTGTAAATAAGGCTTGGCTGCTGGTTTATAGTCTTACCAGCAGAATATCTGGTGAGTTTACCCAGGCATATTGATTGAGCACTGTGGTGAAAGGATCTTCACTGACACACTGTGAGCACCTTGGAAATTACTAATCAGCACAATTGCCACTTTTGTCACGGGAGGATTGCAATATGGACTTTATTCAATGAACTTTATTTACATAATTATTTGATATTGGATTATTAATCATGGTGAATTTTTTTATATTTATGTATTGCACTTTAATAGCATTTTTTGTATTTTTTTTTCTTTTTTGCACTTGCACTTTTGTGTATAGAATATATCTTTGGGATATATTAATTCTGATCAAAAAATTTTTTAAATGTTTTTATTTTTTTTTCTCACTGTATTATATTAACCATTTACTAGCAAACAGCAAGTTTTGGGCTTATAATATTTATTAATTAATATTTATAGACATTTACCATTGCACTGGAATATTGGCACTTTAAGTCAGCATATATTTGCATTAGCACTTTATTCTCACATGCTTCACATGAGATCTAATTTCATAATCACTTAGCACCCACCATTTAAAACATTTTTTTTTGTACATTAGTAAAAAAAAATAATTTTCAAACAGATATTGCGCCTAATTTATTTTCTCACTTTCCACATAGCTTTGCTATGGTTTAGTGGCTGCATCTCTGGTAACTTATTCTTAGAAAGAATTTTCTTTTCACACTTTGTACGCATGTTTCCTAGGCGCTGGTTTCTTTATTAATTCACCATGATAATGCCATTGGCTAAAGCTCTGCCCTGTGCCTATGATCACAATATGGACATAGTCAGGGGATGAGAGCTGATCGGATATGTCTCACAATACACATTAAATACCACTTAAATTGTGATGTACCTATGCCTAACATCCCTTACAAATCATAAAATCTAGAAACCACCCAAAACTTTAATAATACCATATTGGCATCCTAGAAAAGATAAAATAGATAGAGTGCCATAACACTTATCAACACTGAAATCATTAGACCAACTGTCTGTATCGCGGCGGAGCACTGTACAAGTCCTATATTTCTGTGAGTGGTATTCTTTCAATAAATTCAAATGGCTTTAAAAAAAAACTACACTATACGGCTTGCCCTTTGTCTTTCCTCCATGGCATGTTTGAGCCTTCTTGCCAAGTACCCCTGATGCTGCTGGATGATACATGCTGAGTGTAGCCTGTGCTGTTTGTTGCCTATTCCTTCACTGTTAATCTCTTATAAACTAGAGATCTTATATGATGAGTAAGAATATTGGGTACATTGATTGGCGTGACATACTGAAGCAGGCACCTTTGTGGAGTGGACTATGACATTTTTATTGCACAATTGTGATTCAAATTTTTAAAGATTTCACCTGGACTTTTGTGTACTTTTAAAGAGATATGCACTTAATTTATGTATTTCCTTTTGTATTGATTTCAATTATTAAGATGTTTCATGAACACTAACATATTTTGGCCACCGTTTTTTGAGATAAAGGGAAAGTGCACCTATGTTTTTTTATATATTTTAGTTTACTTTGTGTTCTGATATTTAATGTGCAGCTCTTCCGTTTACTTTAATACACCCAGCGCAGGATTTGTTAATGTTTGTAATCAGGGCCGTCTTTACCGCAGGGCAAAAGGGGCAGCTGCCCAGGGCCCTGTCAATCTTTAGGGGCCCAAAGCAGAGCTGCCCCTTAAGCAGCAAATCGGGAGCCGCATCGGCGCTGACCGCCGCGTCTAGACAGTCAGTTTATGTGCACAGAAGCCATCATCCGGCCGGGCCTGGCATTGGCGCCCCCGCACTGTGCTGAATAGAATCATTGCTCTCTAGCAAGGAGCGAGGAGTGGGCGGGGCCGTGAGCTCCACTGACGCTCTGGCCCCACCCCTGTCCGTGAATGGTGTGTGGCGGGGGGCCTCGACGTAGGAGTAGCCAGGACTGCACAGTGGAGCCGATAGCAGAGTGCTCCTGTCCTGTCACGCAGCGTCGCAGCCACTGATCAGAGCGGAGCTGGCTAGGACCGGACCAGGTGGGTCTTTCTGCTCCCTAGGCTCCCATTCTCCCCAATACATGAACTGGAAATTTTTAGAGATTCTCCACCAGATTCACAAATACAAAGTGGGGGGGGGGGGGTTAATGCACATGACAGCATTTAATCAAGTTAGTAAATCCTGACCATTCCAGGCTCGCCACTGCAGCCTGGAATGGTCAGGATTTACTAACTGGATTAAATGCTGCTGTCATGTGCATTAGCCCCACCCCCCACTCCCAGGGGGGGATGCACATGACAGAAGCCTGAAAGGGGGGCACGCTGGTCACTGCATTGAGAGGGGGCAGGCTGGTCACTGCGCATTGAAAAGGGGGGGCATGCTCGTCACTGCGCATTGAAATGGGGGCACGCTGGTCACTGTGCATTGAAAAGGGGGGCACGCTGATCACTGTGCATTGAAAAGGGGCATGCTGGTCACTGCGCATTGAAAGGGGGCACGCTGGTCACTGCGCATTGAAAGGGGGCACGCTGGTCTCTCTGCATTGAAAGGGGGGCACGCTGGTCACTGTGCATTGAAAGGGGGCACGCTGGTCACTGCGCATTGAAAGGGGGCACGCTGGTCACTGCGCATTGAAAGGGGGCACGCTGGTCACTGCGCATTGAAAGGGGGCACGCTGGTCTCTCTGCATTGAAAGGGGGCACGCTGGTCACTGCGCACTGAAAGGGGGGGCACGCTGGTCACTGCGCATTGAAAGGGGGCACGCTGGTCACTGCGCATTGAAAGGGGGCACGCTGGTCTCTCTGCATTGAAAGGGGGCACGCTGGTCACTGCGCACTGAAAGGGGGGCACGCTGGTCACTGCGCACTGAAAGGGGGGCACGCTGGTCACTGCACATTGAAAGGGGGCACGCTGGTCACTGCGCATTGATAGGGGGGCACGCTGGTCACTGCGCATTGAAAGGAGGCACGCTGGTCACTGCGCATTGAAAGGGGGCATGCTGGTCTCTCTGCATTGAAAGGGGGGCACGCTGGTCACTGCGCATTGAAAGGGGGGCACGCTGGTCACTGTGCATTGAAAGGGGGGCACGCTGGTCACTGCGCATTGAAAGGGGGGCACGCTGGTCACTGCGCATTGAAAGGGGGCACGCTGGTCTCTCTGCATTGAAGGGGGCATGCTGGTCACGCTGCATTGAAAGGGGGCACGCTGGTCACTCTGCATTGAAAGGGGGCACGCTGGTCTCTCTGCATTGAAAGGGGGCACGCTGGTCACTCTGCATTGAAAGGGGGCATGCTGGTCTCTCTGCATTGAAAGGGGGCACGCTGGTCTCTCTGCATTGAAAGGGGGCACGCTGGTCACTCTGCATTGAAAGGGGGCACGCTGGTCTCTCTGCATTGAAAGGGGGCACGCTGGTCACTCTGCATTGAAAGGGGGCACGCTGGTCTCTCTGCATTGAAAGGGGGCATGATGGTCATTGTGCATTGAAAGGGGGCAAGCTGGTCACTCTGCATTGAAGGGGGAATACTATACCTTGATTACTGAAGGCCCCTTTCACACTTTTGTGACCTCAAAGTCACGCAATTTTTTACAGCGTTTTTTGCCGCAAAGCAATGGCTATTACATTTTTCTGTTGGCGCCCCCCAAATATTTTGAGCAACAGCAGCCACTGCCAGGCTGTGTCCAGAAGGATTTATTTATTAGAGAGCACGCTGCATGGCTCTGGGCCACCACCAGACCAGACACTGCTTGATGGGCCTACTTTAGGCCTGATTCACATGTATGCAGGTTGGGGGGCCCACATTTTCAAAGGCATAGCATCCTATTCATTTGAATGAGCTGCTTTCCCGCAGAAAAAAAGGTGCATGCAGCATTTTAAAATTTTAACCGGTTGCCGACCGCCGCACGACTATATACTGCGGCGGTCAGCCCCGGCCAGGCAGAGTGACGTATCGGTACGTCACTCGCCTGTCACTGACTTGCGAGCCTAGCCCGCCGAGGCGCGCACCCGCCGCGGCTCGTTCACAGGCAAGTCAGTGCGTGTGACCGGCGGACTCGATGTCCGCCAGTCACACTGCGATCGCTCCTGTGAAGGGAGAAAGACAGAGCAGCTTGTGTAAACAAGCTGCCTGTCAGTTCTCCCTGTGTAAAAGTGAAGATCTGACCGTTCTACTATGTAGAACGGTTGATCTTTGCTTTTACACCAATAGGAATGTCCCTGCACAGTAGAAAGCACGCCCCTAGGACACACTTAACCCCTCCCTGTCCAATAAAGTTAACCCCTTCCCTGCCAGTGTCATTTTTGCAGTAACAGTGCATATGTATAGCACTGATTACTGCAGTAATGTCACTGGTACCCCCAAAAGTGTCAAAAATGTCAGTCAAGGGTCCGATCTGTCCGCCGCAATGTCGCAGTACCGAAAAAAAAATCGCAGATCGCCGCCATTACGCGTTAAAAAAAAAAACACCAAAAATGACAAAAATCTTTCCCTTTGTTAGTAAACGCGATAACTTTTGCGCAAACCAATCAAAATACGCTTTTTGCGATTTTTTTTACCAAACATAGGTAGCATAAAACAAATTGGCCAAAAAATGTTAAAAAATTTTGATTTATTTGAAATCTGAAAATTTGAAAATTTGAAAATTTTGATTTTTACTTTTTTTTTGGGGGAATTTCATATAAAAAAATGTGAAAAATATTGTTATTTTTGCAAAATTTACGCTCTTTTTTTGTTTATAGCGCGTGATCAAAAAATCGCACAGGTGATCAAATACCACCAAAAGAAAGCTCTGTTTGTGGGAAAAAAAGGACGTCAAATTCGTTTAGGTACAGCGTCGCACGACCGCGCAATTGTCCGTTAAAGTTGCCTGGTCCTTTAGCAGCCAAATCCTCCGGGGCTTAAGTGGTTAATGGCATCATGCACCATGCGACTTACCTGCAGTTCCTTCACTGGCAAGCTTGCTGCATTTTTAGGTATGTGGGCCATGCATTTAAAAACACAGTGCATTTGCGTTAACTGTGTCATGCAAACGCACTGTGTTTTTAAATGCATGGCCCACATACCTAAAAATGCAGAAAGCTTGCCAGTGAAGGAACTTCAAGTTAGTCGCATGGTGCAAAAGCAGGATGGATTTCAAGGCCACTGAAATTTTAAAATGCTGCATGCACCTTTTTTCTACGGGAAACACAGGCATGGCAGCCCATTCAAATGAATAGGATGGTGCGCCCTTCTAAAATGTGGGCCGCCAACCCACATACATGTAAATCAGGCCTAAAGCAGTAGTAAAGTAATTTACAAATAAAAAAAACTGCTCCCACTGCAGGTTTAAGTCATACCGCACTAGTATACACATTGATGTGAAAATGGCTGCAATTTAATGGGGTGTTGGGATGTGATAAGGGATACTGCGATGTGTAAAGGGGAACTATGACGTGAAAATGGCTGCAATGTAATGGGGCGCTGTGATGTGATAAGGGGTACTGTGATTTGTATATGAAGGAATGCTGTTGGGGGACCCCAGAAGAGGAGGATCGGGGCTGCTCTGTGCAAAACTTTTCCACAGAGATTGAGATGTTGGGGTGGAGAGCTAAATTGCATGGGGGGGGGGGGCCCAAGAAAATCTTTGCCCAGGGTCCAATCCATATTAAAGACAGCCCTGTTTGTAATCATTTATCAGCCTAGAACTTGAAATATTACATTTACCATTATTCTCTTTCCCATTGCAGAATTTTCTAAAACATCTGTATAACGGAAGAGTAGACAGAGCAGAATACACAAGGAGGCCCCTTGGCTAAAAGGATATTTTATTGGCAGGTTCAACAAACAAAGGTTTTGAGCACTAAGGGTAAGTCTGCAGAGCAGCAATCACAGGTCCCAAATGGGCAGACAGGTAGCAAGGTAAAGCAAATATTAAGTCCAGGGGGCAAAAGCAATACTAGGCAATGGCAAAGATAAGTCCAAAGACACAGTGATAGCAGCACTAAGGTCCAGTTAAGTGTATTTAGGAGAAGTTGCAGACCAGAGATTTGGAACACCAAAAGGGATAAGTCCAGGCAATATAGGATCACAGGGTAGCAGGTGGCTGGGTATTAATCAAATCAAGGTGAAGGTCTTATGTGTCAATACAGATGGCACATCACGGGAGAAGACGCATAGCAGGGGGCCTTGAGGGGGAGGTCACAGGTTCCTGTGAAGCAAAAGTTCCTGTGAGACCTTGTCACAGGCAAGAGGTGGAGGCAGCGCTTTAGAAGAAATGGGAACAGGGAGCATCAGGCTAAGTGCATGGGGGCCGGGGAAAACCAGAGAGTCCATGTGGTTTGGCTACAGCGAAGATACACACAGCTGTAGCATTGCAGAGAATAGAAGCCTGTGTAGCGTTGCTGCAGCCTGGGTCCACACAGGCAGTTGCATCACTCAGAAGGGGCAAGGAGTAAGAAAACCAGCACAGTATGTTGGTTGCCAATGAAGGCAGAGCTATTTTCGTTGCAAAGATGTATTCTTGTAAATGCCAAAGCAATTATTTTTTATTTTTTTTGGCTATGTCACCAGAACAGAATAGCGGTTGACTGATCACCTTCTCTCCTCACACTTGACTGGTGTGCAGTGGTAGGAGACATGCAGGGAGCAGGGAAAAAGGGTGCCTAGGTCAACAGAGCTTCCATAGGCACCAACATCTATAGCTACAACATTACAATTGGTATCCACGATGGCCATTAGCACTATGGAAATGACATCTTGTAATAAACATTTCTATAGAATGTTGAGCAACTGTTTGGAGGCGTTTGACTACAGATGTGTTTGTCATCCAGCACTCTGATACAGTGGGGAACGTTGCTGTACTTTTCTGATTTCCAGTCAATATTCCTCTGTTGACATTGTCATCACAATATCAAGTGGCTCCGCGTAGCATTACATTTATCATGAACAATAAAGTGAATAGTGCTTTTACCCAATAAGAAACGAAAGGGCAGGGAAGAGAAAAATTCACCTGGTGCCAAAAACCTGCAAAAAAAATAGAACAAAATGATCACGTTGATTCTTCTTCCAGAGCTATTTTCATGATGTAATGCAAAGATGTAATCTTGTAAATGCCAAAAAATGTTTTCATTTTGCAATGTCACCACCTCTATGGCATGGACTGTACGGATAAATCTATCCAGATTTAAAGCTGAACTTCAGGATAAGCAAATATTGTCTAAATACAAAAACTTGAATCTAGGTGTGCTTGGAGTATTTCTTCCTGATCTGTGGAGTAATCTGATGTGAAACCTTTCCTTTGTGCAGGAGATTACTGTGATAAAGACCAGTCATTCCTGTTCTCTCTTCTTGTGCTGAGTAACTGACCTTGTAACAGCCCCCCTGTGGTTTTCTGCAGGCATCCTGTAGTGAGTGAAGCCTGTCGGGTCCCTCCCTCAGCTCTGCTATGTTTACAACCTAAGCATTTTTATCTGATATATTTCTTTGATGCTTTCCTTTTGGCCCATCACTATTATCGACTACTTCCTGGGCCAATAGGAATGTGTTAGAGGCTGCAGGGGGCAGGCAAGTTATATCAACAACAGTATATGTACTTTATACCTGCTAGCAGGTTCTTCATTTTTAAGTGGCCGAGTCACTTTAAAGGGTAACTCCACTTTTGTGGGGGGGAAAAAAAGCAAATAAAGAAAAAAAAAACAATATAGTGTATGCAATTGCAACACAAATCATATTGTAATTAAAAAAATTTAATTGTTATTAAAAATTACCTTTGGATTGCAGGTCTAGCACGGTTTCAGGAATGCCTTGGATACGTAGATTGGAGCGTTTGGCTCTGTTCTCGAAGTCTTCCAGATGGGCTTGGAAGATATAATTCTCTTCTTTGAGGACCTCAATTTCCACTGCATGGTTGCCAGTGATAAGTTTTCAGGTTGTCTGCCCTTTGTTCAAGTGCTGAAGTGTGGAGGCCCACTTCACGGATTTCACGGGTTAAATGTCCAGTATTAGAATCTGATATGTGCTTAAGGGCTTTGGTGATCATACACTCAAATTGGCGCAGCAGATGGGGCTGGGAGTTATTGTACTGCAGGGCTAAGGGTGTCACCCCCAACTCACCATCTCCCTCAGCTGTTGTCACTATGGGCTGGGTCAGTTTCGGCATGCTCTGTGTGGCAGGTCGGGAGGATGGATGTGCCGCCATCATAGTTGTGGCCTTGGCAAGCATATCCTGGATCGATTTCGGCTTGGGCTTTGGTTTTAGGCCATACATCATTGCGGGTGGTGCTCAGCTACCTCGGTAGTGTGCGGGGATAGCTGGCAATATCGTGCAGGTCAGGATATGCTGATGCTGGGCTGTGTAGTCTCGGCAGGTGCATGCGCCTCGTGCATGCGCCCCTCAAGTTCCTTCCCTTACCTCCAAATTCACAAATTATATGAAGATTAATAAAAGGTAAGCCTGTTTTCATATTTTCATGCAACTAGGCAGAAGGCCTCTAAATTATATTTATTTAAGGAAAACTCTATAAAAACCTTGGTAGTGGCTAAATTCATTCCATTGATTTCCATAAATATCTTAAAAGGATATAGTGAATTTAAGATTCAGTTAAAAAAATATCTGAATCCTGGGTGAAAGTTCTGTGAATCTTGTGTAAAAACAATTATAAACAGACATCTAGGTATTCTCTTGGAACGATTCATCACTTATGTGTGCACATGGCTGCACATTGCAGAAACTTCTGAAATGTAACTTTTGAACATGATACACTTCCTCGTACAGCGGGCAGCACTGATTAAGACCAATAACTGTCTCTGGAAATCAGTGACCTTCGATTTTATCGATATAGCCAAAGCATTAATATGAGCACATAAAAATGTGAATGCCTTCCACTTACATCAGCACAGGCTCCACAACATTTCCTCATTTCTTATTTTCTTTATCCGAAAAATGCCTTGAATTATCACATTAGCCATTAACGCATTAAGATAAAAGGAAATGATGCCTTATGAATAGGCAGCTTTTTTATGATGTATTACAAAATATAACTTTTGCACTGCTTAAAGCAACATTGCTACTATTCTAAGTCTATTTATAACACTTTGACTGCAGGTTACAGACATCCTTTTAGTTGTCGTCATCACTGGCAATTATTTGGGGTTATTCTTCACAAAGTATAGGCTAAGGTGAAACAATTTACAGCTTTAAAATTAAAGTGATTGTAAACTCTCATTTTTTTTTTTTTAAATAACAAACATGTTATAAGTAAAATAGTTAGGGGTTGTCCGAGTCAGACCAAACCACAGTCTGGGAGGACGTTGGGCCGCACCCCTACCAAAAAAATGTTATACTTACCTGCTCTGAGCAGATGGTTTTGCACAGAGTGGCCCGGATCCTCCTTTTCTCGGGTCCCTTTTCGGTGCTCCTGGCCCGTCCCTCCTACTGAGTGCCCCCACAGCAATCAGCTTGCTGTAGGGGCACCCAAGCTGAGTCACAGTTCCCTGTGTCCATTCAGACACGGAGCCATGAACTGACCCAGTCCCCTCTCTCTCCTGATAGGCTGCCTGACTTTGATGGACAGCAGCTGAAGCCAATTGCACCACACTGCTGTCTTAGCCAATGAGGAGGGGAGTCCTGGACAGCTGAGACACTGCTACAGATGGAGCTCAGGTAAGTATTAGGGGGCTGAGGGGGGCTGCTGAAGGTTTTTTTATCCTAATGCAATGAATCCATTAAAGCGATAGTGAAGTCTAATTTTTTTACCTATAAAAATAACAAACATATTATACTTACTTGCTCTGTTGCAGTGGATTTGCATAGAGCAGCCTGTATCCTCCTCTTCTTGGATCCCTGTTCTGTGATCTTGGCCCCTCCCTCCTGTTGAGTGCCCCCACAGTAAGCAGCTTGATATGGGGGCACTAAGCGGAGTCACAGCTCCCTGTGTCTATTAACACATGAAGCCCTGCCCCCGCCCCCTCTCTCTCCTGATTGGCTATCTGACTTTGATTGACAGCAGCGGCAGCTTATAGCACCACTGCTGTGTCTCAGCCAATCAGGAGGGAGAATATCGGGCGGCTGAGACATTCGTGGACAGCGCTGGTCCTAGAGGGACCTCAAGTAAGTATTAGGGGGTGCTGGGGAGGCTGCTGCACACAAAAGGCTTTTTATCTTAATGCATAGAATGCATTAAGATAAAAAATAACCTTCTACCTTTACCACTTTAAGATAAAAAAAAAAAAAACCTTATGCCTTTACAATCTCTTTAAGCATGAACAACTGATCTTTTTCTTAGTTCGTTACCCTGGGTTTCTGAAATCAAAGAATGTCAACGTACTTAAAAACAAACTTTAGATCTTCCAGAACCTCCTTTGCTGAACAGCTGAACACCTGTTCTGCAGTATCTCATAGAAAGTTATGTGAAGCCCGGGGTCAGGTGGCGTCACTTAGTCTTCACGCCATTAGTAGCAGGATAATATTAGGTAAAAGGACCAATTGTAGACTCCCATACCAGTAATGTAGTAGAGGCATAGATATAATCCCTCACCCCTCTTGACTACCACTTTAGTAGGACAAAGTCATTTGATTCCAGGAGCCATACACAGGCTGATACCGCTGCCGCAGCACTTCCCTCCGATAGCCGCCTCCCAATCAATCATCTGGTAAGAGCTACTTGGTGTATGACTGCAGGTCATTTCCCAAGGTCACGTCAGAGCTGGTGATGGGATACTGACGCGTTTCATTAGCTAATCACGCTAACTTCATCATCATTTGGCTGCAATGAAGTTAGCATGATTAGAACAAGTGTTCACCCAAGCCCCTATGCTGCAATTATCAGCAACTTCAACTCTTTGTGGTGATTGATTTGTTATCTGAAACTTCATCTCAGGAGCGGGTGGTCAGAGGGGAAATGGATATTTTGTTGCTCTAAATAACTACTCACTATGAAGGTTTACCGCTACAGACTCTTTACTATTTGCTACAACTATCAGTGATCCTCCCAAACCACCAGCACTGTAGCCGCAGATACACTGTCACTCCTCTGTATAATGATCCTTTCACAATTTATGTGACTGCACAGCTACTCTGCCCTGTATATAACTGTTTTACCACGTTGGTCAGCGCTATATGGACTTTCAATCTGCACCTTTAGCACTATTTTACTTAGTGATTGTTGCATGCATGGCGGTGGGTTATGTATGAGCAGCTGCTGGTCCCTTTCCCCAATCCTCAGTAGACATTGTTGTCTTCTTTTTAATTAACCTGGGTTACACTTACATGTTGTGGTGGTTGTGATTTTATTCAAGAAATCTGTCAATAAAGTTATGTTTTACATGTTCCATGTATCCAGTGATCAACCCCTTCTTTTGTGATACTGTGCAGATCACAGATATCACATCCTTGTTTCTATGTGATTCCTAGGGTTGTAGACTGCACAGATGTTGCTGCGATAGGAGCGGAACTAGCTACGTTTATCAAACCTTCCCTATCTACTTTAATATAGGGTACTAATGTAGTGATCTGGGGTATTATCTTTCTTTTTTGTTTTTTTGTTACATTACACATCCCGCCCACACAAGCAGCATCAGTAATAAGATGCTTCACCTCGGGATTCTTGGGAAAAAAGGGGGGGGATGGAGATGGAAACCATGGGGTAGGGGAGAAGGAGGAAGGGGGGAAAAGTGGAGGTGAGGTGGAGATGGGGGATGGGTAGAGAAGAACTGGAGTAAGACTGGGGGAGAGCTGAGGGTTAAAAAAGGTGGAGGATTTGTGCTGACATTAGGGAAGGAGATGGTAGGCAAATAGGTGAGAACCAAGGGGACTGGTGTGGGATGGTCAGGGATGGGCATGGGGAATACTGTCGGCTGGTTAGGAATAGTTTAATAAAATCAAGTTGGCTGTCTGGCAGGGAGGGGGGAGGGAGAGATCTCCATTAACTAGTAAAGAGAAAGTGTTGGGTGCAGGATGGGGGATTCCAGCTTTTTTGCTGTGTTTGTGTATGGGGGGGGGGGCACACACCTGTGTGAAGGTGGAGTGTCTGCAGAGAAGAAGACTGGGAGGGGGGAGTGAGGGAACTAGAAAGGGACTATTGTTGGGAAAGTGTCAGGAAAAGAATCACAAGCAAAGATCTTGGAGAGAGGCAGTGTGACAGGCAGAGATAGACCTGTGTGAGGATTAAAGGACCAGGACAGGATAGTGGCTATGGCAGGTAGGAAGATGCCGGGGAGGGAGAGAGGCATTAAGATAGCTGGACATGAGATATATAACGGAACGGACCTGTAGGAAAAGAGCCAACCAAAGTGAGGGGAACTGTTGCCAGAATACTGCTGGGAGGAAACATCTAGGGCCCCCATGCACCAAGGAACCCTGGGCTGTTCCCAGAGGTGCCTGCGCATTAAGATAGCCCTAGGAAGGGGTCAGTAAATGACATATTCACAAGTCCCTTCCCCTGCTCTCAGTGTCCTGATACATCTCTCTGTTTTTTCAGTAGAGGAAAACAGGCAGCGCTGCTTTCAGCTTTCAGCTCCATCCAGCAGCTAAAAGAGGACAGGAGGGAGAGAAACCAGCTTTCAGCTGCTGGATGGAGAGACACACAGTGCATTGTTTCTGTAATTTCAACACCACACCAATCCGCTTCCCTGTCCAGGCCCCTATGTGTGCTCGGGCCCCCTACAGGAGGATCAGTGGTTCCTCCCCTATCAGCGGCCCTGGTAGGGCCATCTCAGTTGCATCACCTTATTTTCCACAAAGTAAGATAAGTTTGCTTTATGTAGGGAGAGAAGGACATGATTGGTTTGCGCATGCTGTATGTAGGGGTTCTGCCACCCACACCCTGCACTCTGCCTTTATCCCAAAACATTTTTTAAGGAAGCTTGTGGCCAAGGGAGGAAAGCAGGTAAATTAGTTTAAAAGAATATATATTAAGGATAATGTAAACCCTTTCTTTGACCTGATCATTAGCAAATGTAGGATTTGGTCCAGACTTCCCATTATGAGCATTGGCTGTCTGAGGTTTATTAAGATGATAATTCTACTAAGAATTTGGATATTATCTCTCATTCCCCAGTTTATATGACTTATAAAATTTTTGGGAAACTTACAAACCCTTATCTGTTATGGCAAAATGGCTAGTCTAAGAAACATTATTTACAGTCTATGGAAAAAAACATGGCCTGGCTATCTCTCACGTATTTAAATATTATTTGGCTGGTCAAGTGGAATCTTAATGTCAGATCTAGAGTGAGGAGTTTTCTCCTTCAAAACATGCTGCCACATGGATTAGAGTGGGTCTGTGTACTCTCTGTGGGCTTAAAGGGTCATAAATGCAAGACAGATTAGCTCACTGTGTATTTTCTCATTAATTCCCAGAATTTGGGAAACTGTTACAAATGTTAGTTGTGAACTCTACCCTTAAGCTCTGCTAAGGGCAACTCTGCCCTGCAGGAAATATATCGCTTGACAAACTCCCAGATCTAGATAACACATGGTATATACTACTATATACTATGCCATTGTTCTAGAGTAGAAACACATGGTTAATCACTCATTGCCTTAACTGCTGGATTCCTTGAGTTTTTTTTCTCCCTTTAACCCCCTTGGGTACCAGAACATTTTTGTTTTTGTCGGTTGTGTACCTTCCACTTTTTAGCTTTTGTACTGTAGTTTACCTTAACACAGGTGTTGGTTTCCTACATTTGACTTGCGTTTGAAGAACATGTCAAATTCAGGTCAGCAAATTGGGGTTGACTTTGTTGGAGCAGTACAGGACTATTAAGAGGCTACATTTGACTTTGTGCTTATTTGGATACAGCATTTGATCTGCAGACATAGCAGGTCAAATACAGTTGTCTTCTTTTCAAATGCTATGTTTAACCCACCAGAGGATTTTGCTGTCTTACGTCTGGGCCACTTTTTGCGATTCGGCACTGTGCAACTTTAACTGACAATTGCGCAGTCCTGTGATGCCGTACCCAAACGAAATTTACGTCATTTTTTTCCCATAAACAGAGCTTTCTTTTGGTGGTATTTGATCACCTGTGCGATTTTTACTTTTTGCGCTATAAACAAAAAAATAGCATAAATTTTGAAAAAATAATATTTTTCACATTTTTTTACACGAAATTCCCCCCAAAAAAATGTAAAAATCAAATTTTTTTTTTACATTTTTGGCCAATTTGTTTTCTGCTACCTATGTTTGGTAAAAAAAATCACAATAAGCGTATTTTGATTGGTTTGCGCAAACGTTATTGCGTTTACTAACTAAGGGAAAGATTTCTGTAATTTTTGGTGTTTTTTTCTTTAACGAGTAATGGCAGCGATCTGCAATTTTTTTTGCGGGACTGCGACATTGCGGCGGACAGATCGGACCCTTGACTGACATTTTTGACACTTTTGGGGGTACCAGTGACATTACTGCAGTAATCAGTGCTATATATATGCACTGTTACTGTAAAAATGACACTGGCAGGGAAGGGGTTAATTTTATTGGAGAGGGAGGGGTTAATGTATGCCTGGTGCTTACTAACGTGCGTGGGGGGACGTGACTGAGTGACACAGGCACAGATCGCAGGTTCAGCTATGCTGAACCCTGCAATCTGACCTTGTCTGTCACTTAGGAGATCTGCCCGCTTGTGTTTACACAAGCAGGCGGATCTCCACACTCGATTCCCCGACGATCGGGGAAGAGCGGTGGCGATCGCCACTGCTCCTCCCGTGGCCCGACTCCCGCTGTGACTGAATACAGCAGGGGCGAGCCTCCGGCGGCGCGCGCGCCGCCGAGAAAGGGGTGTGTCTGGCAATGTAGGTCTACGTCGTCAGACCTACAAGAGTCACTTTGCCGCAATAGAGCTCTAGTGAGTGGTTAATATTCAAAACCATGCAGCTGTTGTGTTCATTCGAAAAGTGCTTTATCCCTCATTTTGTTAGCAGATTTTTCTATGTCCTAGTATTAATTAGGAATTAATAAAAACGTGAACAAATGAATTTCCTGCATTTTTTTCCTAACACAATTTTTAAGTGACTTGCACATCCTCAGATATTTACAGGGTAAAAGTCATCTGATTAAAACAGACCTTCATGAAAATAGAGTCTACTCACCACCTGTATAAGAAAAAGTTACATTAACATTAGCAAAAAACAGCGTTTTAGGAAAATAATAAAAAATACTTTTGACATTTCCAGGAGGTGTGGGCGACGCCACTGTGCCTCAGTGCTAAATGTTGAAAACGCTGGGTTCTCAGAATCTTGCATAAATGCACTCCAGGACAGTTCTGGAGCACCCAGCATCATTCAACCATCTGTGAGCACAGGTTATCAAGGGCCCACCCTAGACTTAAAGGGGAATTCTTCGAAGAGCAGCAAAACATCATTACATGGTGCTAATTTCTGCAGAATTCAAATCTGTCCATCACAGGAGGAAGAAGAGGGTAAGGTTGACCTCTGTCATCTCTGACAAAAGGTGGAGAGAATACTAAGCCTGAAGTTGGATTTTAGGGCAAAGTAAGTTGGACTTTAACCACTTGCCTACAGTGCACTTTCACCCCCTTCCTGCCCAGGCCAATTTTCAGCTTTCAGCACTCTCACACTTTGAATGACGATTGCGCGATCATGCTACACTGTACCCAAATTTAAATTTTTATCATTTTTTTCACACAAATAGAGCTTTCTTAATCACCGCTGGGTTTTTTATTCCTTACAAGAAAGACAGAAAATTTTGAAAAAAAAAAAATTTCTTATTTTCTGTGAGTTCATTTTGAAAATAAATAATGTTTCTCCTTCACTGATGTGCGATGATGAGGTGGCGCTGATGGACACTGATAGGCTGCACTGATGGGCACTGATGAGGTGGCACTTATGGGCACTAATGAGGTGGCACTTATGGGCACTGATTAGGTGGCACTGATTAGGAGGTACTAATATGCTGCACTGATGGGCACTGATAGGTGGCACTGACAGGTGGCACTGATGAGCACTGACATGCAGCACTGATGGGCACTGAAAGGTGGCACTGATGGGCACTGATAGGTGGCACTGATGGGCACTGAGAGGCGGCACTGATCGGCACTGACGGGCGGCACTGATGGACACTGATGGGCAGCACCATCAGTGCCCACAATCAGTGCCCATAGTGCTGCCAGTCAGTACCTAGATGAGCAGGCACTGATGGGCACTGACTGGCAGCACTATGGGCACTGATTTTGGGCACTGATGGTGGGCACTGTGGGCACTGATTGACACTTGATTTCACATTTGTGTAATCAGGGCACTGATGATCAGTGCACTGATTATATATCTGTGTCTCCCCTAGAAGGAGGAGCCGCTTATCAGCTCTCCTCGCCTCACACTCTGACAGTGTGAGGCGAGGAGAGCCAAATAACGCCACTTCCTCATTTACATGTGACCGGCTGTGATTGGACTCAGCCGATCCCATGGGTAAATAGTCATGTCATTGACTCTTTACTGAGATCGGCGTTGCGCCGTGTCCTAGCAACACAGAGCGGCCACGAATGCCGCTTTGCGCACCCCCGGGGGCACGCAAGAGAGGCAGTTCTGGTGCGCTGTGATATGACAGCGCCCCAGAACAATAGATGCACCGATCCGCCGTCATTTGACAGTGGGCGGGTAGCATGTGGTTAAAGCAAACTTTTTTTAGAATTAAGAATGACAGTGGGTTTTTTTTTTGTTTTTTTTTTTACGGCTTTGAGATGGGGGGGGGGGGGGGGGGTTGAGGTACGTATCACTTAAAGCGTGTTACAGAACAGTACAATTTTCACTTAGCTGTCTTAGCAACAGCATTCACTGTCAGCGAATATTTGGGTGTTGATTTTTTTTTCTTTTACAATTAGCTTGGTTACATACATAAGCAGCACCCCAATATAATTTATTTCAGTTTAAAAAAAAGTTTTTTGTTTTTTTTTTTAGGTAGTTTAACAGCAACAAATGACTAACGTTAATAGGCCTGCCTTGGCTGGCAGATAGAAATTGGGCAGTAGTTTGCAATAGCTTTTCTTGTTCTGGATGTTGTATTGTAACTGGCCAATTTCTATCAAGCACTCATTAAGAATTTAGAGATCAGAAATGATACAGCAGTGTAAATTGGCCATCAGTAGGACCTTTCTAATGAGGGATAATTGGACAATCCACGGGCATCCCAAGCTCTATAATCCTGGCCACAGGCTGTACAAGAACAATAGAAAGAAACTTCAAATGTGACAAAAAAGTGCTGCACAACTGAATCCAGACTGGAAAAGCATGGAAAAAGTAAAGTGAAAAGACATCAATCAGTGAGTTAAAAAAAAAGTTCATACAGTTTGTTTGCTAAGTTAACATCCATTATTTTAGATTTCATTACTATTAATTGAAATTTGAGTGTGGATGTGCATCCCCCACCTCAACAGCATCAACCTTCTGACACGGCAGGTTGACAAGCAAGATTTTAGTAAACCCATGGTATTCACAAGCCCTAGTCTTCATGCCGATAATAATTGGCAACTCAACAAATAAAAAATGAGACCACAGGCTTACCTGGATTTTAAAATGCATTTTCATAATCACAAGTAAATTTAACATTATGTTGATAGTATAAACCCAAACAACATGTACATTCAAAAGAACAAAACACAACAGCAAAGAGCAGAAAAATTAAGACATTTGTTGATGTATGTGCCATTACATTACTGGCAATGCTGGTGAGAGGCACACAGGCTGGATGTTGAGCTATCAGAGGCACAAACCCTGGACACCAGGCCGTGAGAGGCACACAAGCTGGAGGCCGGGCTGGAAGAGCAAAGCTGGACGATGGATAACAAGGGCAGAGCTGAGTTACAACAAGTGATGGAGCTGAGTGGTAACTAAGCGGAACAGAATGGCAGCAAAGTTCAGTACCACGGTCTGGATAGATTGGAGCACCATATTTAACCACTTGCCGACCACTGCACGACTATTTACTGCGGCGGTCAGCCCCTCACAGGCAAAGTGACGTAGGACTACGTCGCTAGCCTGTGAGGCTCTAGGGAGCCTCATCAGTCATCGTCACCCCATCAGTCATCGTCACCTGTCACCCCATTAGTGATCGTCATCTGTCACCCCATCAATCATCGTCACCTGTCACCCCATCAGTCATCGTCACCTGTCACCCCATCAGTCATCGTCACCTGTCACCCCATCAGTCATCGTCATCTGTCACCCCATCAGTCATCGTCACCTGTCAACCCATCAGTCATCGTCATCTGTCACCCCATCAGTGACCGTCACCTGCCACCTATCAGTCACCTGCCAGCCATCAGTGATCATCCGCAGTCAACCGTCACCCGTCGCACAGCCCATCACAGTCAGCATGTGAAAAAGGATGTACAGCAGCGAGGAGGCCCTTCAGGTCTTCTCCATGACTGATGAGAGCACCGAGGAGCTCTCATCAGTATCCAAATCCAATTCCGAATCCGATTCGGAATTTGAAATCACTAATAGTAGCGGATCGGAGATGGACTCGGACTATTCCTGTACACTTTCCTTTATAGAATGTATTTTGGGGTGCAATTTTTATACATGCAACCACTTACCGACCGCCTAACGACTATATACGTCGGCCATTAAAAGCTAAATACTGGGGTTATGGCAGCAGATAGCTGCCATAACCCTGGTATTTTTTTAAACGGCGGGCGGTCGACTTTCAGATAATGGTGGTCCCAGTGGCGGATTCACCGCGAAATTACACTTACGGTGCAGGGGAAGAGGTGCCCACCCCCGCCGCGTCCCAGATGTTTTCCCAGCTTACCGGACCCGCCGGCAGCGGGGAGAACTATCCGGTCCCGGATCCTCAGAGACAGGAAGTCGAGTGAGGGCAAGATGGCCCTCACTCTACTCTATGGTCTTGGAGGACCGGAGCAACGTCAAAAGTCATTGCCTAGCAAACGGTTTAAAGGGCCGTTTTTTTTGTTTTTTTGTTTTTTTTTTTCTTTTTCAACAATTTTTTTTTCTTTTTTAGTGTAGTTGTGAGGTGTGAGGTCTTTTTGTCCCCAGATCTCACAATAAAGAGGACCTGTCATGTCTATTTCTATTACAAGGGATGTTTACATTCCTTGTAATAGGAATAAAAATGATCAAAACATTTTTTGTAAAAATAAAAAATTAATAAATAAAATAAATAGGAAAAAAAAAAATGTTAGCGCCCTGTCCCCGTTAGCTCGCGCGCAGAAGCGAACGCATACGCTAGTCCCACCCACATCTGTAAACGGTGTTCAAACCACACAAATGAGGTATCGCCACGATCGTTAGAGCGAGAGCAATAATTTGAGCCCTAGACCTCCTCTGTAACTCTAAGCTGGTAACCTGTAGAAAGTTTTAAAATGTTGCCTATGGGAATTTTTAACCACTTGCCTACTGTGCACTTAAACACCCTTCCCATCCAGGCCAATTTTCAGCTTTCAGCGCTGTCACACTTTGACTGACAATTGCGCGGTCATGCTACACTGTACCCATATGAAATTTTTATCATTTTTTTCACACAAATAGAGCTTTCTTTTGGTGGTATTTAATCATCTCTGGGTTTTTTATTTTTTACAAAAAAAAAGAATAAAGACAGAAAATTTTGAAAAAAAAAAAAAGTTTTTCTTATTTTCTGCGAGTAAATTTTGAAAATAAATTTTTCTCCTTCACTGATGTGCGCTGATGAGGCGGCACTGATGGGCACTGATAGGCTGCACTGATGGGCACTGATGAGGTGGCACTTATGGGCACTGATGAGGAGGTACTAATATGCCGCACTGATGAGCACTGATAGGCGGCATTGATAGGCGGCACTGATAGGCGGCACTGATGAGCACTGATAGGCGGCACTGCTGGGCACTGAGAGGTGACACTGCTGGGCACTGAGAGGTGGCACTGAGAGGTGGCACTGCTGGGCACTGAGAGGCGGCACTGACGGGCGGCACTGATGGACACTGAGAGGCGGCACTGATGGGCACTGGCGGATGGCACTGATGGACACTGACGGGTGGCACTGATGAGCACTGATGGGCGGCACTGATGAGCACTGATGGGCAGCACCATCAGTGCCCACACTCAGTGCCCATAGTGCTGCCAGTCAGTGCTCATCAGTGCCTAGATGAGCAGGCACTGATGGGCACTGAGTGGCAGCACTATGGGCACTGATTGTGGGCATTGATGGGGGACACTGATGGCGGGCACTGTGGGCACTGTTGGGGGCAATTTGTATGTTTTTTTACCTTTTAGTAATCAGGGCACTTGTGATCAGTGCCCTGATTACATGTCTCTGTGTCCCCGGCAGCTGACGGCTCCCCCTCCTTCCTCACACTGCAGGCTCCGTGTGAGGAAGGAGCGCCGGCGATGAGAGATGATCTCATATGTTTACATATGAGATCATCTCTCATTGGATGGTCCGATCACGTGGTGAATGGCCGCTGTGATTGGCCATTCACCACGATCTGTGATCGGCTGTGTCCAAGGGACACGGCCGACACAGATTCTCCCCGATGCGCGCTCGCGGGAGCGCGCGGTGAGCCTGCTTCTGGGAGGCCGTTTAAAAACGGCCTCCCGAAAATTCGAGTCCGCGCTGCAGCCGTATATAGGCTGTAGCGCGGATGCGAGGAAGTTAAGTACCAATGTTTGGCGCCATTCTGTGAGCGTGCGCAATATTGAGGCATGACATGTTGGGTATCTAATTACTCTGCGTAACATTATCTTTCACATTATGGAAAAAAATTGGGCTAAACTTACTGTTTTCTTATTTTTTAATTAAAAAAAGTGATTTTTTTCAAAAAAATTGCATTTGGAAGACTGCTGCGCAAATATGGTGTGATAAAAAATATTGCATCGATCTCCATTTTAATCTCTAGGGTCTCTGCTAAAAATATATATATATATATATATATATATATATATATATATATATATATAATGTTTGGGGGTTCTAAGTAGTTTTCTAGCAAAAAAAATGATTTTAGCTTGTAAACACCAAGTGTCAAAAATAGGCCCAGTCTTAAAATGGATAAATGGACAACTTTGTGTAAAGTGCTACTTGGATGTTGGGCCTCTGTATGTGGCTAGGCTGTGTGAAAGTGTTACACATGTGGTATCGCCATACAGGAATAGCAGAATGTTATTTGGGGTGCAATTTTTGCTATGTACATGCTATGTGTTAGAAATATTGCATAAATGGACAGCTTTGTGTAAAGGAAATGCGTTTTCATTTTCTTTCCACATTTTCCAAAAACTTGTGGAAAAAAAATGACATATTCAAAAGACTCATTATGCCTCAAAAATTATACGTTGGGCTGTTTGCTTTCCAAAATTGGGTCATTTTATTGGGGTTTCCATTGTCCTGATGCTCCAGGGCCTTCAAAAGTGCGATAGGTTGTCAGGAAATTATATGTGTAATTTATACTCCTAGAATGCCGGACGGTGCTACTTAGATGTTAGGCCTCTGTATGTAGCCAGGCTGTGAAAAAGTCTCACACATGTGTTATTGACATAATCAGGAGGAGTAGCAGAATGTATTTTGGGGTGCAATTTTTGCTATGTACATGCTATGTGTTGGAAATATTTCATAAATGGACAACTTTGTGTAAAAAAAAAATGCATTTTCAATTTCTTCCCACAGTTTCCAAAAACTTGTGGAAAAAAATGACACGTTCAAAAGACTCATTATGCCTCAAAAATTATACGTTGGGGTGTTTGCTTTCCAAAATGGGGTCATTTTATGGGGGTTTCCATTGTCCTGGTGCTCCAGGGCCTTCAAAAGTGCAATAGGTTGTCAGGAAATTATATGTGTAATTTATGCTCCTAGAATGCCGGACGGTGCTACTTGGATGTTAGGCCTCTGTATGTGGCTAGGCTGTGAAAAAGTCTCACACATGTGGTATCGCCATACTCAGGAGGAGTAGTAGAATGTGTTTTGGGGTGTAGTTGCAAGTATTCATATGCTGTGTGAGAGAAATAACCTGTTAATACGTCAATTTGTAAAAGAAAAAAAAAAGTATTCATTTTGCAAAGAATTGTGGGAAAAAATTACAACTTCAAAAAACTCACCATGCCCCTTATTAAATACCTTGGAATGTCTACTTTCCAAAAAGGGGTCATTTGGGGGGTATTTGTACTTTCCTGACTTTTTAGTGTCTCAAGAAATTAGATAGGCCTTCAGTACATCAGGTGTGATCAAGTGTGATAAATTTTCAATGATTAGCGCCATAACTTGTGGACTCTATAACTTTCACAAAGACCAAATAATATACACTTATTTGGGTTATTTTTACCAAAGATAAGTAGCAGTATAAATTTTGGCCAAAATTTGTGAAGAAAAATTACTAATTTGCTAAATTTTATGACAGAAACAGAGAACAATGCATTTTTTCCACAATATTTTCAGTCTTTTTTTATTTATAGCACAAAAAAATAAAAAACCCAGTAGTGATTAAATACCATCAAAAGAAAGCTCTATTTGTGTGAAAAAAAGGACACAATTTTTTTTATGGGTACAGTGTGGCATGACTGAATAATTGTCATTCAAAGTGTGAGAGCGCTGACAGCTGAAAATCGATCTGGGCAGGAAGGGGGTGAAAGTGCACTGTAGGCAAGTGGTTAAAGGGACTTTGCTCTACTAGCTCTTCTACTAATACTACGAAAGGTACACAAAGATTAAGTCCTCAGTTGTACATAGTTCTTATTCTTGGAGTATCACACCACTTCCCTCATTCCTATCCAGGTTCTCCAAAAATAAAAACAAGATCCCCTAGACTGGTCTTTGGAGAAAGAGTGAATGAGCCTGTTGTGTGCCTGGCTACATCTTTTATTTACCCTTTCCTAATCTTCAAATAAAAAAAGGCCACAATTTTTATAATAAAAAAAGGACAATTTCAGAAAAGTTAACGTTGCACAATATCTATAAATATGCTTGTCATACATTCTATTGTCTGTTTTTATTTATTATATGTAAGTTTGTTATCTACATGTCTACTGGTCTCCATAAAATATATAATCTGACTGTACAATCTCTATGCAGTCTTCTTAGATATTAAAGAGAAGATGGTCCAAAGGATCAGCAGCTGGCTGAGCCTCTCAGCAGGCCACTGAAAGCCTGAGCCAGCCGCTCCCACACTGTCTGCAGCCCATAGCTCCACTGAGCACTGGAACTGACAGTCACCGGCTCTCTGCTCATTGAAGACAAAGAACTGAGTGATCAGGGGTCTTTGATTGACCAGTTCTCGGCCTTAGAGGTAGGAGTGGACAGATGCAGCATCAGACCAATGCTGCATTCACCTAGGTGAGTATATATATATATATATATATATATATATATATATTTTTTTTTTTTTTTTTTTTCAATCCCATACTTCTCTTTTAAGAAGTCAATGGACTATGAGTGCCTAGCAGAACTAGCAAATTGATTATCCAATCAAGTAGGTACTTGTACTACATAGTTTTTGATAGAATACAATATTAATAATAATAATTTACAGTCAGATTTTAACACGTGTGGTGAGTTTTTGGGCATCTTAGCATCATTCCACTAGGAACATTACCAAAGTAGCTATGACAATGTTTTTTAAGGGCACATTATTTCAAGAAGATGTTCAAAGCTAGGTTAACAAAGGAAAAAAAATGTATTATTCAACATTCAGTACACACCAATACCACCCCATGGCACGTGTAATCTGTATATATATATATATATATATATATATATATATATATATACATATATATATATGTATGGTCGAGGACTTTATTACATGCTTCCCTGTACTGTATATACGTACAGCTGGCAGGCACTTGTTTTACTTTGCCACATATACATCCACATATTTTACGCACATGCATGATAATAAAAAAGTAACTTATACTGCAAACATCATGTATAAGTAATCCCATTCCCTCTGTTCTCAGCTGCAAAAGAGCTGGGAAGAAGAGAAGCAGTAGTACACTGGACTTCCCAGTGAATGGCTGTGCAGGGGGGGGGGGCGTATTAGGACAAGTCTGATCATTGGAAGAGAGGAGACTGAGTTCCCAGCATACTTAGAGAACTGACCATGCTGTGCTCTCATGCCTAGTGTGGTCAATGTTTAACAGGAAAGCAGAAGGACTGGCAGCAACACTAGGGATTTCACATAAAGGAAGCAATACAAAGAGAACAGGATACTTTCTCATACAAGTACATGGTATAGGGAGCACATATCGGGAATATGAAATGTTGGGGTAACAAACACTTTAAAACTGATGTGTCCTAAAGATGAACCATGCAACAAAATCTAAAGTGTACTGAAATTTCTATTTATTTTTCAAGTTTTGTCCCTGTGGAAATACATTCTGGTAACACACACTACATTTTCACAGACAAACTGGAAGATACACTGTTTATGCTTGGATGTATACAAAACAGTGACAGATATTCAATGGCTTTGGATTTTGGACACATTCAGTAAACACCTGCAGTTCATTTATTTGTGGGGCATTTTTCATTTTCTGTTTAATTTTCTATGAAATGAAGAAAAAAGAAACGAAATTAGAAAAAAAAAAAAAAGGTTTTGTGGATTTTTAAATTATGTATATTACATGCACAAAGTTTATTACGTCTCATCCCATCCAATGGCAGATCCTTCCTTTGCCTAGGCAAACACTTCAATCAGTTTTTATTAAGCTTGCAAAGCTGTGTTGGAAATAAAAAATAGCAATCCAAGCAGAATTTGGAGTCACATACCTGTCAAAACTAGGTACCCCCTCCCCCCAAATAAAATGAAATGCCAAAAGTGGCAGGGCAGGGGGGGAGGAGGAGTGCTTAAAGTGGAATTTTCCCTTTTCGGTGGAGCTCCGCTTTAAAATTGCAGTTGGACATCCACCGGGCCCTAGATCCCAGCAAACGTAATGTTTGTTGAAATAAAAATCTGCAAATGTTACTGAGATATGGATTTACTGTTCCAGAATAAAGAATCTAAATGTTGGGGAAGCTTCAGTAAATAAAGCTTTATCAAAGTAACATATAGCAAAAAGTGATGGCAAATGTATTTATTAAATACATAGAACCTTCCAATGGTGACTTGGCAGCAAGCACCAATTTTTTTTTTTTTTTTAGAAATGTTCCATAATAAAAAGATACTGTGCATCATCCGGTGCGCGTTCTAGGTAAAAAGACACAGTTGTGAAAAAAACAGTAAACATCCACACTTTTGGGAATTATTGTTGCTTCATGTGGTTATATTTTTCTAATCCTCACATACTTTAAAAGAAGTAAGATAGAAAAAATTTATATAATGAAGACCCTGTGAAAGAGACATGAAACTGTAGAATGCTTTAATGTATAATGCAACAGCACGGGGCATGAGTGGTGCAATCTGATTATATTACTTATTAATTCAGTTTGATATTGTTTTTATTTGCCAGAACACTGTCTACCTATTTATAGAGTTGGGTCCAAAAGGTAAATAATAGTTACAAGCATTAGCTTTGCACAGCAACTCTGAGCGCTTCATGAGGCCCCAAAAGCAATGATCGGCTTATGTTAGAGGAACTCAACCTCGGAGATGGAAAAAAAAAATCTCTTTAATATGTTTGCAACACCTTTTTAAAAATGTTAATAATATATACCAGAAGATGAGAAATGAACATAAAAAGGTAACTTCACCCTCCTTATTCACAGCATAAGTTTATATAAAATGTACAGAACAGATTTCCCATGGATACACTCCCACCTTGTGTTTGGATTCTGTATGTGTCATAAATATCAAATATCACAGGCAATGTAAGGCCAGATAGAAAGCCAAAATTTGAGAACAAACTTTACAAGCTCTCTGATTAAATTCTGAAGCATAAGCTGTCAAGAACCAAGTCTGCCAAACAAGACTGGCTTTGACCTTAAATGTTATGCTTAAAAGAACATATTCTGTTCAGTATTCCTTTAGTGCACATCTAAAGCCTTTGGAAATTATGATGACTGAGCAAAGCAAATATGGAATATACTCACTCTATGTGGAATCTATTGCAACAGGGAATAGACAACAATAACTTGCTCTAACTGAAAAACTATTTGCAACAATTAGATATTAGTTTTTGGCCAATGAGGATACAATCTTTCCACCATGGTTTAAAGATAATGAAGGCACCAGCCTGGTGTTCCGTTTTTATGGTAACGATATGCAGAATACCTATTGGATAGGGCTACCTTAGATCTTTGGAACCGATCCCATGAACCTACCTAGCAGACAAAACTGGCAGGTCTTGGTATCAGTGCTGTATCCTGGCCTAGGCCAACAAGGCCCAGGCCTAGGGCGGCACTTTGCAGGGGGGCAGCAAAAAAATATTTCATTATTTGTATAATGACTATGGACTTCCTATTTATTATACAAACAAGTGAAATAATCCTATAATTACAATAAGTGGCAGCAAACACAAGTCCAAATATCTTAAAAGAGTAATCTTACTAAACCCGTGACATGAGGCTGTACAAATGGGCACTGATAAGGCTGCACGGGTGGCCACTGATGGGACTGCACTGGTGACCACTGATGAGGCCACACTGATATGCTGCACTGACGTGCACTAAAGAGGCGGCACTGATACCGCTGCACTGATGAGGCTGAACGTGTGGGAACTGATGAAGCTATGCTGATGGGCACTGATAGACTGTGGTTATGGTCTGTGGTTTACAGATGACAGGGTGGGTCATAAACAGGAAGGGGTGTGGTCTTTACAGGAAAGGGTGTTTCATATTTAAATTAGGGGGTGCACAATTTTAGTCAGGCCTAGGGCAGCACAAAACCTAAATACACCACTGCTTGGTATGGTGCACAGTGTGCCAGACAGTGCGTGGGACTGCGTGGCTGCTCTGAAAATTTAGAGTCATGCCAACATGTCACCTTCTGGGTATATGGCATATCTGTGTTTCCTCTCTTCCTCCTGTTACCTCCCCCTAGTTGTTGTGTCACTAGCTTGTCTTTGCATTTCCGAGCATTGCCTCATTTATGTCACTTGGTCAACTGATAGTGCAGTAACATGCTATGGACATAGAAATTATATGGAAGCAGAAATCCAATGTCAGTTTGGGATGTTTCTAGTGGCAACTGTAACTCTGCCAAAATGGATATGTTTGAATTACAAAAGAGCCAATAGTGAACATGATGCTTGTTTTTTTCTATAGGAGTGACCAAACATAGAAGTGAAAGAATTAACAGGGTTACTTTAAAGTACTATCTAAACAAGGCACAGTAGCCCTATCCATGACAGATCTTTAAGCCAGTGGTGTCAGATCCCTAAAATAACTAAAGTCTAAAACCCATTTAGGTCTTAACATACCATAAATGATTATCAGAATGTCTGATGACCTGCCTAGTGGTCTTTACAAGTGCCAAAAGTCTTAATAGGAAATTACCATTAAAAGTATAATTCAGTTGATGCTTTCATATCTGAGAAGACCCTGACTGTTTTTGAAGGGATTTAAATAGCTATCTTGGTTATTTCTATTTGATAAAAACAGTATCTGCTGAGTGCATATTTATTGTACATTTTTTGAGACAAGCGTATGTCTAATTTCTGAAACAAGTGCATGTATATGCATTAGAAGGCCAATGAAAAATTGTTTGGGGGCCTGGACTTGTATACACTTCCAACAACTATGTTGTATGTAATGTCTATGGCCATTTATGATCCAGCTCTGAGGGAGAGGTCAGGCATTTGGTTCTATTTTGTGTTTACAGCATTGGGGAATATGGGATATGGGATGGCAACCCTGATCTGAGCAAAGGCAAATGTGATTTTTTTTTTCTGTCCAAACAATGCTTGAGTATGACGTGAAGGTCTCAGTGGATAAACTCCATCATAGCCTCTAAAATTTTCCTGTTTGTCTTTTGAAGCTATAATTGAATTTACTCAGTTTATTATTTTGTGTTTTAGAGCTTTTCTGTGTAAAGTAAAGTGTTTTATGATAATTTGCAAGTAAAAGTCTACAAGAGAAAAATGCTTGTTTTATGAAGAAATTGCTGGGAGGTATGCCCAAGTGCCTCAAGCACACAGGGGGAAGAATATTTTTTTGATGTATAGAACTTAAGTGCATTATAAAACTGGAATTATCATAAGCGTAGCATTTTAAATGCTGCCCTATAGACATAATAAGAATAATGTATATAACTAGAAACAGCAGTGCCTTGCTAGCAACTCTGCTGTCATTGACAGAGACAAAAATAAAGTTAAAACAAAAATACACTGGGAATTCCATTCATACTGTCTTTAGGAACACTCCAGCCAGACAGGAAAGTTTTGTATGTAAACGTTCTCCACAGATATAGCCAATGAGCTGTTTGGTTTTTATCTTCATTCTGCCAAATTTCCTGTGGTTGTCAATACCCATTCTTTCTGAGTGGCACTTATTATCTAAGTGCTTTCATGCCTTCGATATGCCCAACAGTGTGTCAAAGATGCAGGAAGTTCTTCTGGGATAGCGGAATTAGGAGTAAGGACACAGAGATACACCAATCACAACATCCATGCTGCTTCCAGAATCTGAAGTCTGGAAGGTACTGTAGCAGAATCTTATGGATAAGAAGTGTATAGAGAAAATATGATGTGGTGGTAAATGATTAGCAGTTGCTGTGTAACGAGAATGCATTTGATTTGATACAATGTGGGCAAATTATACATTTGCAGCGCCCCTAGGAGAAATGGGTTGTCAATAAAAGGAAAGTTGCAAGTTTAAGAACATATCACCACAGATTAGGACATTCTAGAACAGGGGTCTCCAAACTATGGCCCTGCAGTTGTTCAGGAATTATAATTCCCATCATGCCTAGTCATCTCTGTGAATGTCAGAGTTTTACAATGTCTTAGGGGATGCATAGTTCCACAACAGCTGGAGGACCATAGTTTGGAGATCCCTGTTCTAGAAGGTATTTGAGGAGCAGATTGCCTTTAATACACAAAGCTTTTCATTGAATGCCACCATCAGTGGCCAACACACTACACTTGGATAAAAGAACTTGTTGACACACAAGCCCTGTACTTTATATTTCTTACTCCATTTCCAAATGCTTTGGCACTATAATGTATTGTGTTCAGGTAAAAACAGACCTTCTATTAGAGTGGGTACTCAGGACAGTGTACAGGACAATCCTTCTTTTACCCTTTGTGTGTCCATTTCACATTGCATAAAATATGGTCACAGGGAAGCTTTCTGTGCATTCCTTTCTGGATGTCCAATAATACTGTGTATGATGTCTGGTTTAAAATTGACCCTGTCACCACACGGTCAAAGTGATATAAGCACAGTCTTTAAAAGAAGAGGAAGAAAGATTTATGTAGGGTGCTCTAATAGAAACAAAAAATCAAAGAAGGCTCTTCTAAGTGCAATATTATAAAGTTTTATTGTGGCAAATGGTTAAAAACACTTACATAAGAAAAAAGGTAATTAAGCTCATCAGTTTATAAGACGTCTAGCAAGATGGTCTCCTGCAGAAATCCCATATAATGTCTCGCTACTGGCCAGCAGTGTGGAGCAGTGCATGAAGATTCAGGAAGAGCCCCATTCATGTCCCACTGTTATATAAACTCAAGTTCGGTTTGTCCTTGTATCCATGGTTTTAAAGAAGGAGCTAGCGCGTAAGCTCCAAAATGCATCACCGCCCCCTTGACGTCACTTCCTGTGGCTTGCCTTCCATGCTGGCTCCAGCAGTGCGGTAGGTCTTCCTTCCACACTGCTGCCCAGTAACGAGACATTATATGGGATATCGTTAGGAGACCATCCTGTTGGACATCTTATGAACTGATGAGCTTGATTACCTTTTATCTCCTGTAAGTGTTTTTAACCATTTGCTATATTAAAGCTTTATAGAATTGGACTTAGAAGCACCTTCTTTGTTTTTACATTTAAAAGAAGAAGCTGTATGCTTACCTCTCTGGTGGTCTGTATATTAAAAAAAGTCCACCGTGTTACTGATCCATGACTGCTGCAGGTATTCGACACTTCAGATGTATGAAATACCTTCTTCCTCCTTTGCATACTGTGCTTTCTTCCTGTGGCTCATAGGTCCTGTAGTGATATAGAAACCAGCAGCCTAAATTACAGAGGGCAGTGGGCACAGCATATATTTGACATGACTGAAGTGCCACTGATGACAGAATAATCCAATGCATAAAGTATACGGTACTTACCATTGCTGACACCTGTTCATATCCCATGGCATGTTCTACTCATTTCCTTACCTTGCTGCTTCTACCAATTTGGGTGTTGGACCATTTTCCACTGAAGTCAGTAGATCAGAAACCTCATTCAAACATCAGCAATAAAAACAGTAACAGGGTAAAATAGCTGGAAGAAATTGAGATTGAGAGAGATTTTAATAATGGGGCTGCGGATGTAAATATAACGTCATCAAAAATGGTCTTTGTTTCCGCTACCACAAAAAATGAATTATTTGCAATGTGCATGTTTTTTAAATATTTGACCAATGCTTGAATGAATACCTAAACATTTGTGAATAATGTGAATTATCTGTATTACAATGAATGCCTTTAAAAGACCTAAAGAAATACAGGTATTTTTCCTAACTTACTTTCCAGACTGTGATGTCACCTTCCAGAAAAACAGTTTCTGGTTAGGAATAATGCACTGCCCAGTTCCCAACTCAAACATTAATGTTGTTCATTCATAATGCACCCAGAGTACTCGTCTTAAATAAACAAAAACTGTTTAATAAAATAAATAAAAATGTTGTCATCTTGGGCAACTAAATATATAAACAGAAATGTAAAATACATTCATAACTGTTAGATTCCCAACTAAATGAGTGTTTTAACAAACACATTAAGCATGAAAAATTTAGACATTGGATATTTTTCCTGGAACAAGTGGGCTATTTAAATTCTTGGAAAATTTTGTGAATTCATTACAGAGCATTTAAGAAAAATAAGTATAGTTTATAAACTGCAAAGGCCAAAAAATGGTTTATTATTTCCTTATGAGTCCCCTTGACTAGTATTATCACACTATGGGCCTAATTCACTAAAGATCAAAAAGTGAAACATTCCTTGAGATAATTTTTTTGCGTTGCAGATAGTTATAATGTACTCTCATTTACAATGATTTTTAAGCAAATACTAGCTTAAATAACTGGTAAAAATCACAATGTTTTACACTGGATCACATTTTAAACTCTTCTTTTTGCCATTTTTATTTAACTGATGTTGTGCATCAGTGATGTAGTTCTCTAGTCAGGTTGGAAAAAGTTAAATGTTTATCAAGTATATTCTCAAAACCCTAAATCTGAAGCTAATCTAGGGATCCAAAAAAAGGCAAAAACAAATACTTCCTGATCCCCAAAATGATTTGGATCAAAAAGAAAATAAGGTAAAACAAAACTTCTGAACAAAACCATTAAAGGTAATAATTTTACATATAACAACGTATATCTGTGCTATAACAATAAAGTGACACCAGTATCAAGTGTTTGTAAAAACACAATAACAAAAATTCAGAAGAGAGAATGAGCAAAAAACAAAGGAGGCTCATGGAATCATATTTTCAAAGAATAACACAACCCGTAGGAGTAACAGGAGCTGTTTTGTAGAGACTGATTGGGGCCACTTGTGCAATTTATGCAGACATTTAGATTAAAATATTAAAGAATATTGTGGTGCATCATTTTCCTAAGACCCCATTCGTACCTGAGCATTTTGCAGCATGAATCTACGAAATGCTCAAACCCAAAAAAACAATTGTTCTCTATTGTTCTCTAATGCTTATTCACACCTCAGCGCTCAAACGCCTGTCGCTCCAATAAAATGGAATTGATGATCCTATAAACGCTACATTTTGCACGTTTGCCACTAACTTTTTTTATCTACAGGAAGTCCCCCCCCCCCCCTCCAGAAAATGACAATATACCACAATCAAAACAAATCCTGTGAAAGATGGAAGACTCAGTGTTATCCCTTTGTTATTCTGAGGCATTCATTAGGCTAGTGGGGGTGAGCTCTTAGGTTTGTGGTATAAAGGACCATCAGTACAAAACTAGAGGAAGCAGAAGGAAGACATAGGTGAAAATAGGCACCCGATTGTAGCATGACTGAATTTTCTGGCAACCAAAAAGACAGGTAAATGGTTAACTCTATTACACCTGTTTAGCTATGACAGTGCATGGCTGGTTTTATTTGACCAACCTGACTAGAAGTTTTGTATTAGCAGTACACTAGCATGTATGCAAGCCCTTTGTTTGGTACTGTTAAGTGGCATGTCCTCCAAGGTACACATTGCACCAGGAATCGTGGTGATGCGCAGCCCCGGGGGTGCGCATGAGCGGCTGTTCTTAGGACATCATATGACATCCACTCAGAATGGAAAAGCCGGACTGAAAGGTGTTAGGATGATGGGTGTGTGCAAAAAAAACAAAACACCACATATTGGGAAGTATTCAAAATGCACACTCCACAACTCTGCATGCTCTGGTGAGGCAATAAATGAACACCCTTTTCGGTAAATTCAGAGCCTAATTAAAATAGGGCTTTAGCAGATGCATGTCCCCTAAAAATATACTTGGTAGAGCTGGACCAGTTGTTCCCAGCAATGGACAATTCTCTATAATGTCCAGTCCATCTGCACACAACATCTGTCCAAATGAAGAGTGTCCAAAAATACTTGGATCAGAGTTGCTCCCATAGGATCCTAAGTCAATATACCTAAAGCAATCATTTGCATCAGTCACCACTAATAAAACAAAAGAAAAATATTGTTTATAGTTAAAGTACTTGCTGCCATTCCCTACTGGCTTGGCTCCCACATAAGAGGGAAATTGCAGCATTCCCAGGAAACAAAGGATATGTTTGAGTATTCTTCAGCTTTTTTCATGACCACATTCTTCAGCACATCCCATATAACTGAGCAGGTGTTACATATAATGATAATGTAGCTTGCTGTTGATTTTTCAACCATAAATGTTTGGTGCAGGCTAACCAATGATTGCCCAGCTGCTAGGCACTAAAGATAAACAAAAAAGATCAGTTTTATTTTTATTTTTACAGTAAAGCTCCTGAAGACCAAGATGAAGAGCTTAAAGACTGCACATGCTAACCATCAAAGACTTTTTTGGAAGCATAGACCTGGGTCAACAGTCTCAGATCCAAGAAAAAGTATGCACATTCTTAAAATGAACTTTGTTCGCCAAATTTTGGATATGGGGAAATAAGAGAGCATCTTTGATTATGTATGTTTAAAAAATATAGCCTAATAAATTTGTAACGTTCCAAGAGATGCTCTTGCAGCAGGGGATGACATTGATGAAGATGTTCCAGAATCTCTAGAGCCGTAACCACTAGCAAGCATCTCTTATTCTGTCACCCTCTGAGGTATCCGCTGGACCATGACAAACCATACGGGCCAAAAGGGAGGTCAATAGGACAGGATTTCCACAAAATGCTAAAAATGATGGCTACCACGGGTGACAGCATGGTCTTAAGAACTGACTGCAGTTTTGAAGGACTAAGGAACATGGTTTCTGTGGATCTTCAGGTTGATATGCAGACAGGGGTTATTAGACATATTGCCACATTCCTGTCCAGCTCTACTTTTGATCAGGATTCAACATACCCATCCTCAAAACCGCTACCTCTTTACAGCCCCTGTGCATGTTAACCCCCCCAACCTTCGCCAAAACTATATTTTGCACCACAATACCACCACTACACTCTCCAACCTTTCTTCCCCTATCCATCTACTACCTGGCCTCCCAGGAATCCAATTACACACACCAGTTTCTAACAAATGACTTTGTCACACAGGCATTACTCTCAGGCATTGAATGTGGCAATGTCATCTAATGACCCTGACCCTTACTTTATATTCATTAGATCCCATTTTATACCAGGTAAAGGAGTGCTTCATATCAATGGTACCAGTGATCCTACAAGAGTACATTGTAGATTCTATGCCATTCAATGTTTAGGGATTAATAGGGTATATCCTTTTTATAATACATAAAACAAATTCCTTCTGTCAGGTGGCTTTTTCCAGTTTCAAGTTCTTCATAGTATAGCTTTTTTCCTTACCTGAAATATATTTGTTGAGGTTTGAATGAGTATTCAAAGTTGAGCTGGGGAGGAGGCACTCTTTAAGGAAGTTTGTCAAATGAAGACCCTGAGTCTAAAGTAAGTACAGAATAAAGCTTACTATAGTACTGTTGGAAGGCATTGTAGATCTTATTTGGTTCAGAGAGGGAGTCTGTATTTTAAATATACAACATTGCAGTATTTAGGTAGCATTCCTCATTGAGTTGCATCTACAGAAAGATGCCAGGGTCCTTCTAAGACTCCACTTAGTGCTTTCTGAGTCTTCTGCGTTAAAGATACAGGTAGTAGGAGTTACGTACCTTGAATTTGCTATGCAATGTGGCGTGAGAGAAATTGTTTGGGTGTTCCTAGGAAAGAGCTAATGTTCTAAGTTAATTTAAGCTTTGGATCTGTCATGCACATAACATTGCCCCCCCCCTCCCCCTAACAGGATGCCCAAACATTCCAGTCTTTCTGGATACCTGTTAAAAAAAACTTTAAAGAAGTATGGGAGCATGTACATTACCTTCAGGTTCCCATGAGTTCTCCTTGAGTGCGTATCTCTTCCATGTTGGTTTGGAAACCTGCTTATTGCATATAAATCTAATGATGTGCTTTAAGACAAATTAAACCCTCCTTTCTTTTCCATAAAGCGGGCATCATAAACCAGGTGGTAATGTGGTCCAAATCAGTATGAAGCAGGGGACTAAGAAAATCAATTCTCCTGTAAGTACACAATGTCCTCATGGTTTAAGTGGTAAAACCAAAACGCTTTAGTGCATTAATATGAACATTAAAGCCCTGAACATTGTATATCATAATCCAGAGGTTTAAAGGGAGTCTGAAGGGGCAGCAGAATCAGCACTTCCTAAAGTTTTCAAAAAGAGTATAGTGATAGGGAAAATGTTGGCCAACAAAAGAAACACTGCTTGAGTAAGGAGAAAAAGAGAGAAAAAGAAGATACAAGAAGATTTCTTGACAGAAACAAGAAAAAAGGGTAGAAAAGAGCATAACATGGAGAAAATATTGAATATAATGAATAAAGTGATTAGCTGGATGTTGTAGAATGTACAACAGGTATTGAAGGTAGGTTACAACACCCTGGCCTCTGTGTGTGAGGCAAATATTAAGCTATTGTTTTATAGAATGCCAATGTTGAAATTATAGAGGGAGAGTTGGAAAACAGGAGGAAGTGGATAAGGGAATAGAAGGCAAGAGGTCTTAGAAGGGGGAGAGAAAAGGGAAAAAAGAGAAGGGAGAGGGGAAGGAATACAAGCAAAGTGGGAAGAGAGGGGAAAGTACACAAGGGTACAAGGGACCACTTTGTGACTAAAATTCTGATAATACATAGTTACATTAGTTACATAGTAGTTGAGGTTGAATAAAGACAATAGTCCATCCAGTTCAACCTGTGTAGGTGTGTGTGGCCGTAATCATCTCACATACCCCTGAATGTTCTGATCCTTGAGATGTACGTCTAAGAGTCTTTTGAACGCCACCATACTTCCCGCAGAAACCACCTCTTGTGGTAGAGAATTCCACAATCTTGTAGCTCTAACAGTAAAGAACCCCCCACGTTGCCTGAGGTTAAAACGCTTCTCCTCTAATCGCAATGTATGCCCTCGAGTCCTCATGCACTCTCTACCACTGAATAGCTTTTTTTCTATGTCGAGATCACCATTGAGATATTTATAAATTGCTATCATGTCCCCTCTCAGGCGTCTCTTCTCCAGGGAGAATAAATCAAGCGATAAATACCACATAACCAAGTCATTGGCCCCTGACACAATTCTAGGCCTAGACACAGGAGAGGCATTTTCATACCCCACTTAAAGCAGAGTACCATCCAAAAGTGGAACTTCCACCTTAAGTGCTCCTGATCCCTTGACATACCACATTTGGCATGACATTTTTTTGGGGGGAAGCGTGGAACCTAGATTTGACAGGTACCTAGGCAGCCCGAGCAAAAGTTCTCCTCTCCCCTCCCTCAGGTCCCAGATTCAGATCCCAGAAGATTGCCCGGCCATTCACGATGCGCAGCGCGACTTGCGCATGCGCAGTGCGCATCCGGCTTTGAAGCCGCAAGCTGTCACAGCCGGTTGCCCACACTAGTGATGCTTGCGCCACAGAGAGTGGAGGGATAGAACCATGGCTTCAGGCGACCGCATCCCTGGATTGTGGGACAGGTAAGTGTGTGTTTATTAAAAGTCAGTAGCTAAACTTTTTTTACGCAATCCTGTCCTACCCCTAGAAGGAAGTGGTCCCCAAAAAGAGAGAGTTCTACAGGCACCTTAATTCCCAGAGGCCTGAGTCACCTATTTTTAAGATTGTACAAATTGTGCATTCTCTAAAGTCATATCTGCATGTTGGGTTAACTAATCAGTAGCAGCGCCTCATTTTAAATCTCAATTCCCATTTAAGTATTAATACTTGAATTGTAGGCAGCTCTACATAGGACATAGATATGCCATCAGGGGAGGCGCCATACTCCTTACATTTTTTATGTTTATGAACAATCTCCCTCAAAAAATATATGAAGATAAATAATTACAACTTTCAGACTGCTAGAATAATGTAGGGGTGTCTCATAAACCATTGCTAGATAGTTTGAGATGGGGTGGGGTTGTTAAGTGTTTATTCTTAAGTGGCTGTATTCCATTGTTCTATTGTTTCTGTCTGCCTAGGAAGCAAACTATTATGGGATGTATAAGTGTATGTGGATTAGCTGCTAGAGGAGAGGGGGATTTCTCCTGCAGCCCTTCCTAAAGGCTGTCTGTGTGTTATGTTACTGAATGTAGTTTACCTCGCCCTTTATCTTATGCTTCTTACCACCCTACATTGATGTCTTGACAAGTAAATTGGGTGGGCTAACGGGATCTTGGATCGCGCTGGTACCAGGCAAAGGAAGCTTATATGGCAGACATACTCCTCTTGAGTATGGGGTCTGTCACATGAAGGGGAACCTATCCTTGAAGGGGAACCTATCCTTGAGAACCTGCAAGAATACAGAGAGGCTATGCTCTGTCTCGTAGGGGTCTCAGAGCCTAAAGCTGATCTTGAATACTTGCCAAGGAAAGAACGGGATCTGTAAAGGGCATACACGGAACTGCTAGAACACATTTAGCAGCATGCCCCAGAATCGGCAGCAGAAATTTTGGAGATTGCCGTCACTCCAGCAGAAGGACAGACAACTGGACAGAGGGCCCAAGACCTCTGCCCTACACTTGCGGCAGTTCCGGGGGCCCAGTGTGAGAAGGTGGGGGTCACTCCCCAGCAGCAGAACAGGATCCAGGGGGAGAAGGGAGAGAAGGTGTTCATCCTCCCTCCCCAACAGTCAGCAAGGGTGGAGGAAACTGTCATCCCTCCCCAGCAAATATCCGTGCACCTGGGAACCAGTACCAGAGACATGAAGTCCCAGTAGCCAGATGAGGGTAAGGGAGATGGAACAGCTGGCTTCCCTTCCCAGACGCAGATGGCACCCCAGAATGATGCCACCAACTCAGCAGAAGAGCTGGCAACAGAGCAGCATGCTGCTGGCCTCTGTCCTCAACTAACAAAGGATGGATTTCTTGTGGTAGTTGATGGGACTACAGTCTCCACCTGTATACACCAAGGATGCTGGGCAGTCTGCCCAGATCCCCAACAGCATGACAGAGTGAGCCAAGCCACCCTGTCTTCTCCCCAGCAGCTGAAAGGACTCCAGAGGGAAGGACCAGTCTGCACTTTTCATATGTTCTACGAGAGAGGCAGAGGTTGGCTGAGTAAGCAATGCTATGTTCGGGACAATTTGTTTGGGGTACTGTGTGGGTACAGGCATTGGGGGACTGGAAGTACAGACTGACTTTGAAGTCAACCTGTTTAGGGTCTCCTTCTCTGTTAGTTTCCTGCCGAAAGGGGAGATATGTGAGTCATGGGAGTCACTTTGGGTGGGGGGCACGTGGAACCCAGCTGACGCAAGAGAGCTCTGAAAACCTATTTTCCAGCTCCCCGGGCCCTCTTATGTGTAAGTCACCCTGTGTCTATTAGGAGCACAGGGTGAATGAGAACCCCAGTCAGGTCTGTCCTAACTAGACTCACAGTACAACCAAACCGGTTCTACCCCGGTTATCCTGGGTTCTGTATGTGTAGTTTGTGTTGAAAGTTGAAGGGGCTCTTTTACATGGGACAGTAATATTTTTGAACAATCTCCCTCAAGAAATATATGAAGATAAATAATTCTACCTTTCAGAATGCTAGAATCTTGTAGGGGTGTCTCAAGGGCCATTGCTAGATAGTTTGAGGTGGGGTGAGAGTTGTTAAGTGATTATTCTTAAGTGGCTGTGTGCCATTGTTCTATTGTTTTTATCTGCCTTGGAAGCAAACTATTTTGGGGTGTATATGTGTATTAGCTGCTAGAGGGGAAGGGGGGATTTCCCCTGCAGTCCTTCCTAAAGTCTGTCTGTGTGTTAGGTTACTGAATGTAGTTTACCCGCTGTCATTATGCAAAGAGGGGGGATTGTCCCCTGAGTGCATATCTCTTTGTGCCTTATGCTTCTTACCACCCTACACTGATGTCTCGACAAGTGACTGCAAGGGCTAAGGGATCTTGGATTGTGCTGTATTGGGCAGGAGAAGCTTATGCGGCAGACATACTCCTCTTGAATATGGGGTCTGTCACAGTTATGATTTCAAAACATAGTATAAAAAGTGGTTGCAAAAACCTAGGCCAAGCAAACACTCGTCCAGCGCTCAAAATTGGGTCAATATAGACAATAAAAATCTCTCCATGTTGAGAGTATTATTCAATTTAAAACAAAGGATAAAATAAACTGAATTGTATCAAATAAAAGCAGCCGCTGTAAACTTGCAAATAATAAACTCAAAAGTGTGACAGTCTTAACATATAAATATATATAAGCTCAATACCACAGTACAAGTGTCCTTATTAATGCAGGTGAAAGATATTAATCCACGGTGTTCCTGTGATGATTAGTCATGAGATATCCGCCACCTCACCACTTGTGCTCCCCCATTGGTAATGGACACTCACCAGAAACCATATAAGATTGTGCCTTAAGATAGCCTTTACTCCTCTCCTCTCCACTGGTGGTATTAAACGCTCCTCCTCCTCTGCATCATGTGAAGCATACACTGATCACTGGAACTAATACTCCATTCGATTTACCAGAGGAAGCCCATGGACATACGTCAGAGGCACATGCCTACCCACTCTCGTGGATTAGGCAGTATGGCAGGGTTGATGTTTTCCACACAGGCTGGGTTCCTGGTCACTAAATCCAGCATATATCCTATCACTTTAGGGTCCTTTGTAAAACAGCACTCCCTTCTCTTGTATGTCTTCACAATCTCCCAAATAATGATAGCAATAAGGGAAGAAAAAACAGAAGGTCTGCAATAGGAGACTCCCCTTTGAAAAAGTCGGAAATGACGAAACGTTAGGGCGTGAACATACGGCAAACTGGAAGCACTCCGGAGTCACGAACGGAGCATCCCCTGGAACCTTTTCACTAGCGTGGAGTGGGTGAGAACAACCGGGAGCGTCTGTGGATGACCCTGACTCTTCTCTTAGCGCACAAATATCATACAAATACTTTGTGAGTGTATCATTTTATGGGTGAATAAAACTAGCATTTTTAACCGTAATAAACTATTGCGGCCCTTCTGTTTTTTCTTCCCTTATTACCATTATTTGGGAGATTGTGAAGACATACAAGAGAAGGGAGTGCTGTTTTACAAAGGACCCTGAAAGTGATAGGATATATGCTGGATTTAGTGACCAGGAACCCAGCCTGTGTGGAAAACATCAACCCTGCCATACTGCCTAATTCACGAGAGTGGGTAGGCATGTGCCTCTGACGTATGTCCATGGGCTTCCTCTGGTAAATCCAATGGAGTATTAGTTCCAGTGATTCGTGTATGCTTCACATGAAGCAGAGGAGGATGAGCGTTTAATACCACCAGTGGAGAGGAAAGGAGTAAAGGTTATCTTAAGGTGCAATATTATATGGTTTCTGGGGAGTGTCCATTACCAATGGGGGAGCACAAGTGGTGAGGTGGCGGATATCTCATGACTAATCATCACAGGAACACTGTGGATTAATATCTATCTGCATTATTAAGGACACTTGTACTGTGTCTGAGACTGCATTAAGTGGACAGTGTATTTTGTAAACCTGGCATGTGTGTACACTTTAGATCATTGATTGCATATATCATCTTACATATGATCACTGTAGGTGAATAACACTCCAAAACGCACTGAATAGTGCTTCAGCGCTGCTGAGTGGGATTGAGCTAATATATATTTATATGTTAAGACTGTCACACTTTTGATTTTATGATTTCAAAACAGGTGACACTGGTAGTGATGGGTTGGATGTTCGAGTATGAATAAGTACATAAGTTTGACTTGAACATCGGGTGTTCGCATGTTCGCTGAACACACGAACACCCAGGGCACTCAGCGGGAAGTTCCCCCGCCAATGAGCGACCCATAATGCACATGGTGCATCCTCTGCGGATGGGGCATGCTTGTCTTGTTTTTCCAGTGATGCCCATTTTATTGAGCCACAACATGCAGAAGAGTTGGTGGAGTGGATAACTGAGACGTACTCATCCTCTGTAACCCAGGCTCATACTAGTTTTGCTTCCACCGCAGCTGCCAAAGCAGCCTATTCTACAGGCTCCTTGCCCACAGCTACTCCTTCAATAGCCCCACAATCATGCATGGAGGAGTCACCTGAACTATTCGATTATAGTGTCAGTTACATGCTGCTGGAGGATGCGCAACAATTTGAATGCTCTGATGTTGGTTCCCAGGTTGAAGAATGGAGCAACATGAGCCTAGAGAGAGGGGGTGCCAATCATGGACTAGCAGTCATGTCTGCCAGGTTTGCTCCAGTGATAAGGAGCGAGGAGATGATGAGGTCACTGACTGTACTTGGGTGCCTGAGAAAACAGAGGAGGAAAGTGAGCAGGTGGAGGAGGAGGAGGCACAACTCCAACAAGGCAGGATGTCCTCCAGGGGCCAGCTTAAGGGCAGCCACACTATTGCATCACACCACAGAGCTCCACAGGTGCAGGGCACTGCTAACTCCCTGCTGACTTCCAAAAGTTCATTGGTGTAAGCTTTCTTCAACACATGTGCAGCAGACCGCAGCGTTGCTGTTTTCAATCTCTGTCTGAAGCGTATCATGCGTGGCAAGAACACTAGCTGCTTGGGCATCACATGCTTGACAAGAAATATGATGATCTGCCATGCAGCCTGTTGGCAACAGCACCTGCAAGACCCACATCATAAAAAAATGCGGACTTCTCCTTGCATCTTCTCATCTTAGATCTTTACCCCTACTATACCTCAAGTCTTCTCAAAAACCTGCACTGAGAGGGATGATGGTATAGCACACAGGTATTTGCACCCAATCCGCTAGTAGTACACCACCTGTTGATTTAACCAAAAGGCAAATTTCGCTACCCCAGTTCCTAACCAGTAAAAAAAAAAAATACTGTCCCAGCCATCCACATGCTCAGCATCTAAATGCTATCTTGGCCAAATTGCTAGCACTACAACTGCTGCCTTTTCATCTGGTAGACTCTACCCCTCTTCGTGAATTTGGGGAATGGGCTGTAACACAGTGGCAGGTTCCAAAAATAAATTTCTTTTCACATATGTTTCACAATGTTTTGGCCTCGTTGGACAGAGTGGTCAGCAGCAAGGTTCACATTACTGCTAACTCATGGTCCAGCAGGCATGGGCAGGGATGTTACATTTCCTTCATGACGCGCTGGGTAACTCTGCTGGCAGCTGGGAAGTATGCAGGACAGAGTTCAGTGCTTGAGCTTGTTCCGCCACTACATCTCCTCTATGGCCTTTTCTGCTGAATTGTCCTCTGAACCAGCAGTACTCCCTAAGCATTCAAGGGGCTACGCAAGCACTCAAGCTAAAAGATCCATGCAGTGCTTCAGTTGTTCTGTCTAGGGGACAGGAGCCACACCAGGCCAGAGATTCCATCAGCTCTGCAGGGGCAGGCTCAGCTGTGGTTGATGCCATGGCAGCTTGAGCCAGGAAAAGTTGTATGTGACAATGGCACCACCCTTCTCTACGCCCTCTGACAAGGACACTTGATACATGTTCCATGCTTGGCACATGTCCTGAATTTGGTGGTGCAGCATTTCGTGAACAGGTACCCGGGCTTACAAGATCTTCTGAGGCAGGCCAGAAAAGTCTGTGGCCATTTCCAGCAGTCACACAATGCCAGTGTTTGGCTGGCTGACATTTAACGGGAATTCAACCTGCTCACCAACCTCCTTATTTTTTACATGCCCACCAGGTGGAACACAACATTGGCAATGCTGCAGCGGCTGTACACGCAGCAGAGGGCCATCAATGAGTACCTTTGTGAGTATGGCACAAGGATAGGCTCAGGGGAGCTTGGCTTCTTTTCTCTACACCAGTGGCTGCTGATAAAGGATGCATGCACTGCCCTGTCACCATTTGAGGAGGCCACAAGGATTTTGAGTCCCAAGGATGCTTGCATCAGTGACACTATCCCTCTACTTTTCCTGCTGGAAGACAGGCACACGCTTCCTGAAATCATGGACAGGGCACTTAAGGTAGAACAGCGGGAGGAAGAGAATGGCTTTCTTTCTGCACAAGGCCCCCTTTATGCAGATATCATTCCTGCGGGGCCACAAAACACACAGGAAGAAGAGGACGAGGAGGGTTGTGGCAGCATGTATGTGGAGGATAACATACAGCAGTCTTCAAGGGATGTTTTTCATTCCCCAGAAACCCTAGGAGTTGTACGTGGTTGGAGAGAGGTTGCTCCTCACAATGTCATTCTTAGTGACCCAGAGGACTCAGAATCTCATGCCTCCTCAAACTTACACTGCATGGGCTCCCTGATTCCTAAAAGCCTGAGACAGGACCCGAGGATTTGTGGTTTTAAGGAGAGGGATCATTACTGGTTGGCAACACTTCGTGATCCACCTTACAAGGCTAAAGTTGCAGAGCTGATCCTGCCTTCCCAGTAGGGCAGATGATGAAACATCTTGGGGACGGCGTGAAGAAAAACACTGGGAGGTTACAATTTCCTGGACAACGTGTTTCTGAGGCTTCATTTGCTCAAAGGAGGAGCAGTGGAGAAGGCGGCCGGCTGACCGATGCCTTAAAACATTTCTTTAGACCTCAGCGCCCAGGGCTGTTAGGTTTAAGCAACCATCGGCAGCGTCCACATCATACGGTGCAGGATTATCTAGGGGCAAGAGTAGACTTGGGAGACCTTTCCAACAGAGCATCAACTGGGTTACTGGGTCTTGAGGATGGACAACTGGCCAGAACTTGCGCAATATACAATCTAGCTTTTGGCCTGTCCTGCTTCCAGTGTGCTTTCCGAACAAACATTCAGTGCTGCTGGAGGTTTTGTGACGGATAAAAGACTACATCTGTCGACAGACTCCGTTGACCGACTGTCATTTATCAAAATGAATCAGTCCTGGATCAACAGAAGCTATCAAGCCCCTGATGCTGATGTAACTGATTGAATTTGCTAGGTATCTGGGATCCTTTGAAGACTGCCTATGCTGCCTATCCTTTTCCTGAATCTTGATTATGCTAGCTTCCAACAATGTTTTTGGTTTAGGGCACCACCCAAGGCCCAATTTTTCTGCACCTGTCTGACAGGTGCATGTAATTTCAATCTTTTTTTCAATTTTTTAACAGCAGGGCTCATTCCTGTGCCCATCAATAGTAACTGTGAGGGGCTACAGTGTTCAGGCACCATTAGGGATGGGTGAATGGTTTCGGCCGAGCATAAGTTTGGCCTAAACATCACCCATTCAGAAACTCGCCAAACACCTGAACTTTCTCGGCACTTAGCAGGATGTTCACCCACCGAGCACACAGTCAATTGGTTGTTAAGGCTTCCCTGCTGAGAACTGAATTCAAAAAAATAATTGTAAAAAGAAAATTTAAACTTAAAAATATTGGGGTAAAAACAGCTTGGGGGGGACCCTTTGGGTCTTGTATGGCATGACAGAATTAAGAAAAAAAAATGGCGTGGGGTCCCCCACAAAATCTATAACAGTGTAGCATCAACATCTGTCAGTGTAGACGATCATCATCTGTCAAAGTGTACAAGTGCACAAAAACATCTGTCAGTGTACAAGTGCACAAAAACTCTGTTAGTGTACCAGTGTCCCACCAATAAAAAAATAAAAATTTTTAAGTGCCACACATTGGTCCCGTACACATACATAAACAGCGATCGCACCACATGTGAGATATCATCGCGGACGTCAGAGCAAGAGCAATAATTCTTTTTTTTTTTTTTTTTTTTTTTCAATAAAAGCTTTATTGAACAACTGTAATAAACATGTACAGCATTAACAATAGCAATAAGACAAATGGTATAACTGTACAACATGTACATAAATTATGACATCAAGTAATGTTGAATCAAAAATTAGTGCAACAACATTAAATATCTACATCAGCTCAAGAGGTACAATGAGGGTATTCGAACACGATACCCTCTCTCAGAAGAGGCAGGACCGAAAGATAAGTGCCTGCCTCAATGAGGGCCACTAGGGGGCCGTGAAGGAAGCGAAGATAAGAATTATAGAAGAAGAAGAATAAAGGGAAAGAAAAAGGAAATGGAAACAAGAGAGGGGAGAGGGGGAGGGGGAGGTGATGGAGTATTATTGACAGGTGGTACTTGATCAGATAGCTCATTTTAGAAATGTAAACATAAGGTCCTGGTGGGGTATGAAAGTTGGTTATGAGATTACTAATCCTCAATCAGTTTTTTGAAATCCGGGGAAAGAGTGAATATCAACCATGGTCTCCACATGTTATGGAAAGGTCCACTATTTTCTTTTTTGATGGCCAGAGTTTCCTCCATCTCATATGTGGAAGTTACCTTGTCTACCCAGTTCTTAGTCGTGGGAACGGATTTGGAGTTCCAATATACAGGTATAAGAGATTTGGCCGCGTTGAGTAAATGTCTCGTTAGGGATTTTTTGTATGACCTATATGAGAGTTTGTTGATGTGTAATAGACAACTTGCTGCATTAAATTCTAGGGTGGAACCAGTGACAAGTTTGATCAAAAGCACAATTTTATTCCAAAAAGTTTTGATTAGGTCACAGTTCCACCAAATATGTAGAAAAGTGCCTGTGTGAGCTAGACACCTCCAACATCTTCCAGAATACTGTGGAGACCATGCCTTCATCTTCGCAGGGGTTATGTACCATTGCGTGCGGATTTTATATGATGTTTCTTGAGTTTTTGTGCTCAAAGAGCATTTGTGTGTAAATACACAGGCTTTCTCCCATTCCCCGTCAGAGATTTTGCGTGATAACTCGTGTTCCCATAATTTCTTATATTTATCGACAAAATTAGACGACGGGGCTATAAGCCACTGATAGGTCATCGATGTCGTTTTCGATATTGGGGTCTGTCTCTCACATATCCTCTCAAAAGCAGTTAGTTGTCTAGCCCACGGAGTTTTCTTTTTAATATTTTGAACAAAGCTATGCAGCTGGATATAATTCCATTGGTTCATAAAGATGTTTTGGGGTTTTAGGTTGTTTAGGTCATGAAGAGATAGGATTTTTTGATCACGAATGCAGTGTTTAATGAGCAAGGGATGGTCAGCAGAGCATGTTATATTGAGACCCGGAACAAAGTCTGGATTGTGGGAAACCGGGGTTAGAGGGCTCGGGTTAGTGGATATATTGTGTGACTTCGCCAGCTTGTGATAAATGGTGAGGGTGGTGTTAATTAGGGGATGGTGTCTCACTTCAGGAGGGAAGTTGTGTGGGTCCGTCCATAGCAGGAATTGAGTAAGGTACCGAGAGCAATGCCTCTCCAAGGCCACCCAATCCTTTTGACTTGAATGGCAGTGCCAGTCGATCGCTCTAGTGAGGTGAGTGGCTTGGTAATATTTATAATAATCCGGTACCCCCATACCCCCATTGAACTTGGGTAGTTGCAAGTATTTCAGTTGTATCCTAGGCCTTTTGTTGGCCCATATAAATTTCCTTTGAATAGTCGTCAGTTTCCTGAAAAAGGAGGAAGGTATTGTGATGGGTAAAGCATGAAAAAGATAAAGTAGTCTAGGCAGGATGACCATCTTTAAGATGGCTGCTCTGCCGAACCACGAGAAGTGTTTGATATCCCATTTACTCAGGTCGTTGGTGATATTTTTTAGGATTGGAATAAAATTAGTCTCATAGAGGGCATCTAGAGTTGGAGTAAGTTTGATACCTAAATATTTAAGTGAGGTCGAATCCCATTTGTAGGGGCAATTAGATTTAGTTAATTGTTTTATTTTGTCGGGGAGTGAAATGTCCATGGCTTCTGATTTGGAGTGATTGATTTTAAAGTTCGATAAGTATCTGAAGGTGCGGAAATGTAAGTTCAATTTTGGAATGGAGATATGTGGCTGTGATATATAGAAGAGGAGATCGTCTGCATAAGCAGAAATTTTGAATTCTCTGTCTTTAATGGTGAAACCATGTACATCCGTATCTCTATTAATATGCCTAATTAATGGTTCTAGTGCCAATATAAAGAGGATGGGCGACAGAGGACAGCCTTGTCTAGTTCCATTCTTTAGATGAATAGGGGCGGAAAGGATGTTATTCACCTTTACTTTGGCTGTGGGGTTAGAGTAAAGGGATCTTATCCAAGATAACATATGGCCTCTCAGTCCTACGTGTTCGCATATCATCAACAGATAGTCCCAAGCCACTCTATCGAAAGCCTTTTCTGCGTCGGTTGAAATTAGCAGACCTTCGATTCCTAATTTATGGGCTCTGTGTATTAAATTCAGGGATCTGATAGTATTATCCCTAGCCTCACGTCCTGGCATAAAGCCTACCTGTTCAGGGCCTATAACCTGTTGTAATAGTGGTCTCAACCTGTTTGCCAAGATTTTCGCTAACAGCTTTACATCCAGATTTAGTAAGGATATCGGTCTATAGCTGGCGCAGGTAGTCGGATCTTTATCCGCTTTTGGGATCACTGTGATGTGAGCAGTCAAAAAATCATGTGATGGCTTATGTTGTTTGGTTAGTATGTTCAGTGCGTTTGTCAAGGGGGCGGTCAAAGATGCTTCAAACATCTTGTAATATTGAGACGTTAGTCCATCTGGACCAGGGCTCTTCCCATTTTTAAGGTCTAGGATTGCCAATTTGGTTTCTTCTGGGGAGATTTCTTTTTCTAATGCCTCTACGTCCCCGTCTGAAATCTGGGGAAGGCCACTGTCAACAATATATTGTTTCATAATTGAAAGTCTGGAACCTATGAGGTCGCTGGGTCTGTTCTGAGGGGGCAGATTGTAAAGCTTCTCATAGAAAGATCGGAAGGAATCCGCTATTTTTCTCGAGTCGTGTGTTAGTTTATTAGAGTTGTCCTTTAGTGACATGATATGTGTGGAGGCTTGTGTGTCTTTTAACGCCCTTGCTAGGTATTTGCTTCCTTTATCCCCAAATTCGTAGTATATTGCCTTTTTAAAAAAAAGGGATCTTTTTATTTTGTTATTTAAGATTTCGGATAAGGATTTCCTAAGAGATAATAGTTCTTGGTGGTGTTCTTTGGTTAATGACATTTTGTGTTGAGCCTCAAGGGTCGAGATTTTTGTGATCAGGTCATGCATCTGTTGCTCCTTCTCTCTCTTTCTCCTGGCCCCATATTTAATAAATTCACCTCTCACCACACATTTGTGGGCTTCCCACAGGGTCATGGGAGATATATCAGGGGATTTGTTTTCATTGAAGTAATTTGTGATTGTTGTTTGAATTTCATTTTGTATTTTAGCGTCTATCAAGAGAGAGGGGTTTAATCTCCAATTGAATACTGGTTTGCAATGTGTGGTTGAGGAGAGAGAGAGCGATATCGGAGCGTGGTCAGATGAAGAGATGACCCCTATATTAGCATCCAGAAGAATGGGAAGGTCCCTCTGAGTAATGAACAAGTGGTCTATTCTTGTGTATCTATTGTGTGGCGCCGAGTAGAAGGTGAAATCCCTGTCGTCCGGGTGTAGCGATCTCCATGAATCCACCAGATTCAGTGATCTTAGTGCATTTTTGATTTTTTTTAGTGATTGGTATTTAATACATGAATGTCCTGAGGATGTGTCCTGGAGGGGGTTTAGGGGGACATTAAAGTCTCCACCTAAAATGATACAACCTCTGGCAAAACTTTTCAACTCATCAATAATTCTTGAGCAAAAGGACACATGTGCCTTATTTGGGAAATATACATTCGCTAATGTGGTTGGACGTCCGTACAATGTACCAGAGAGGAACAGGTACCTGCCATCTGGGTCTGAATGTTGATTGTCAACTACGAAAGGTGCAGATTTGTGCATTAAAATGGCGACTCCTTTAGTCTTGGTGTCGGAGCTGGATGCCTCATATATCTTAGTGTAATTTTTGTCAGTCAGGGTAGGGATCCTAGGTCCCTTGAAATGAGTTTCCTGTAAAAACACAATTTGAGCTTTTGATTTTTTCAGTTCATATAGCAGCTTCCGCCGCTTTTCCGGAATATTAAGGCCGTTCACATTATGGGAAATTATCAAGGGGTTCTTTCCCAGCTGCGAATAAGCCATGGCTAGTCAAGGGACAAAGAGATGTTGGACACGGACAGTGAGGGGAAGGAGAAGGGGATGATAGAGAGAGAGCAAAAAGAAGAAAAAAAGAAAAAAAAGGAAGGAAGGAAGAGTAGACAAGCAAAGTATATCACCGACACAGTGATCGACTGATCGTGTGGGTGAGAATCAAAATTAGGTTCAAATCAAAGAGTTATTTAACTTTGAATGAAATATTTATTGTATTCCCTACTGGGGGGCGAGTGGGAGGAGTACAGTCCGAACGGCCCGACAGGAGGCTGTAAAAATCTGAACAAAATTCAAATGTTATGCCAGTCTAAAACCGGACAACTCTCCATCCAATATTAACAAAAGAAAAAACTTAATGTATGCCTGGGATCAATATGTAACAATGGGCAACGGATGAGAGGACTGCAAGATATGATATGGTTGTTGAATGACCAGTGCATCTCTAGGCGTGGCATTAGTGCCTAGAAACACACAAAAAAAAAAAAAAAAAAAAAAAAAGGGAAGAGATTAACCACTTAAGCCCCGGAGGATTTGGCTGCTAAACGACCAGAGGGCATTTTGCGATTCGGCACTGCGTGACTTTAACGGACAATTGCGCGGTCGTGCGACGCTGTACCGAAACGAATTTGGCGTCCTTTTTTTCCCACAAACAGAGCTTTCTTTTGGTGGTATTTGATCACCTGTGCGATTTTTTGATCACGCGCTATAAACAAAAAAAGAGCATCAATTTTGCAAAAATAGCAATATTTTTCCCTTTTTTTTATATGAAATTCCCCCAAAAAAAAATGTAAAAATCAAAATTTTTTAATATTTTCGGCCAATTTGTTTTATGCTACCTATGTTTGGTAAAAAAAATCGCAAAAAGCGTATTTTGATTGGTTTGCGCAAAAGTTATTGCGTTTACTAACAAAGGGAAAGATTTTTGTCATTTTTGTTGTTTTTTTTTTTAACGCGTAATGGCGGCGATCTGCGATTTTTTTTGCGGTACTGCGACATTGCGGCGGACAGATCGGACCCTTGACTGACATTTTTGACACTTTTGGGGTTACCAGTGACATTTCTACAGTAATCAGTGCTATACATATGCACTGTTACTGTAAAAATGCACTGGTAGTGAAGGGGTTAACTTTATTTGAGAGGGAGGGGCTGTGTGTGTCCCTAGGGGCGTGATTCTAACTGTGATTGGCTGTGGCTTCAACTGTATGCAGAGTGATCAATGGATCTACATAGTAGATCCATGTGATCAGCTCTCATACAGAGAGGAGAATGACAGGCAGCTTGTTTACACAAGCTGCCTGACTTTCTCCCTCTCCCCCGCCGATCGCAGAGTGGCCGGCGGCGATCGGGTCCGCCGGTCACGCGCGCGGGGGGGTCCGTGACCACGCGGGAGCGGGAGCGCGCCTCCGGCGGCGCGCGCTCGCTCCCTAAACCCTCACAGGCGAGCGACGTAGACCTACGTCACTTTGCCTGTGAGGGGCTGACCGCCGCCGTAGATAGTCGTGCGGCGGTCGGCAAGTGGTTAAGAAAAGGTACTGTGAGATGGGATATGGTCTCGCAATCTATTATCAGGTTTATCACTTAACAGTTGCTATGGCATGAATCTGAAACCTTTTCATCAATTTGAACAAATGGAGGCAAGTGTCACCCCAAAAACTAGGGGATCCTCGCTCTCCAGCCTCCAAGAGCAGGGTAACATTAAACTATAATATCAAATAGACCATTACGTTGAATGGATCTAACCTTTCCCGCACTTAGAAAAAGGGAGAAAGAATAGAGTAGAGTCTTTGATCCTTATTGTTCCGTGTAAATGCTGTAAGAAGTTAGTTACAGTACCTTGGTGTAGACCCAGTTACAGTACCTTGGTGTAGACCCAAGAACAGAATCCGTTGGATATTTTAACAACTGTCCTCTGAAAGTCCCAGTATAGTTTTCACTGTTTCGTTGCGATCTATTCAGACTCAGAGGAAGGAGAAAATAAAGAAAAAAGAAGCAAAAAGAGAAAAAACAAACCTGTCCGGAGGCAATGTTAATTAGATCAAATATCGACAACATGAGAAGTGTTATTGTGAAAGAACAGGAGTAGGCATGTCATTCTGATGACACAGTACATCTGAAACTCCTAAAATTGAAACCAACTGCACAATATCGGCTTCATGTGGCGAAATAAAGTATTGCAAACCATAAGGTGAACGTATTTCCATTAATGGAGTATGGTAACATCTTGTAAAATAATATGGCAAATCTTCGTGAGAGCGAATCCCTGTGCGTAGAAACCTTCCACGGTATTTAATCAATCAGGGCTCACATGTGAGTATTCTTATTATTCATAGATGAGGTGAAAACTGGACATCATGAATCTGGCAAGTATCATGTTCCTGTGTTCATTTCCAACTTTGAAAAGTGATAGTCTGTATGCTGACAATTTCTTGTGGACATAGTGAAGCAATACAGCTACCAATTATTTCTGTGGGTCTAGCACCATCTACTGGACAGATGATCTATTCTATTATATATTCTATTGGACAGATGATAATTCTAACAACAGACACCTGTGAAAACTGGTAAACAATAAAGGCTTTGAAAGCGTAGCGTATGGATATTTTTAAATATCGAAGTTTGCCGCCATTACACAAGTGTGCGTAATTTTAAAGAGTGATATGTTTGTTATCAATTTACCTGGCACAACAACATATTTTATATTTTACCAAAAATGTTGGTATTATATTGTCTCTGTGTGCATGAAAATTCATTAAAATATATTTATGAGTTAGTGTGTAAAATTGCAATTGAAAGGCCTCTGCTACGAAATATATAATGTTTGGGGGTTCTAAGCAATTTTCCCGCAAAAATACTGATTTTTACTTAAACAACAAGTAAACAAAAATTGTCAGAAGAAGGCCTGGTCTTCAAGTGGATAACGCCTGAAGGTACTCCTTGGATGTTCTCTCTTTGTGGCTAGGCTGTGAAAAAGTCTCACACATGTGGTATCCCCATACTCAGGAGGAGTAGCAGAATGTGTTTTGTGGTGTATATGCTAGTATGCCGTGTGTGAGAAATAACTTGTTAATATGACATTTTTGTGAAAAAAAATATGTATTTAATTTCCTAATTTTCCAAAAAATTGTGGGAAAAAATTACAACTTAAAAAAACTCGCCATGCCTCTTACTAAAGACCTTGGACTGCCAAAAAAGGGGTCATTTGGGGAATATTTGTACTGTCTTGGCATGTTAGGGGCCTCAAGAAATGATATAGGCCATCAGTACATCAGGTGTAAACAATTTTCAATGATTGGTACCAAAGCTTGTATACTCTATAACTTTCACACGGACCAAATAATTTTACCAAAAAAAATGTACCAGTATACATTTTGGTCAAAATTTATGAAGAAAAAATTACTTATTTGCAAAATTTTATATATAAGAAAAACCTTTTGGTCTTTTTCCATTTGTAACGCAAAATAAAACAAGTGGTGATTAAATAACACAAAAAGAAAACCCCATTTGTGTGGGAAATAAAAAAAAATTCATATGGGTACAATGTTCCATGACTGCGTAATTATCATTCAAATCAATTTTGGACAGCACTTAAAGCTGAAAATTGGCCTGGACAGGAAGGGGGTGAAAGTGCACAGTATTGAGTTAGTTAAAGACTGTTGGGGGCCAGGAAGGAGAACTGTCCAGGATTTTGTACATAGGAAGAAAGTTGTCACCATCCATTGTTTCACGTTGGTCATCCCATAACACCTCTGCCCCAAGTTATCACCCCCTAATAAAACAACAAAACCAAGCTCAAAGATGCTAGTGGAAAATGCTTGTTGCCTGGCTGTGCAGGAGTAGGTGAGCCATGTACCAGCAGCTCCTGCAGGAGTAGTGTTACACAAACATTGCATATTGAACCTTGCTGTGCATTTACAATAGTTAGGATATCTATTATTGATCGTCCAATATTGTTTTTCTTTCCGCCGATACCGATATTTTGGTCATCGGATATCGGTAATTTTTTTTTTTTAATGTCTACAGGTACTGTGGTGGAGGGATCGGGGGGTCTAAAAGACCCCAAACCCCTCCTCTGCACTTAAAAGCATTCAAAATGCTTGGCTGTTTTGAATGCTGTAAGTTTTTTGAATTCGACGCCACCAGTACCCGGAAGTGATGTCAAGTCATGACATCACTTCCGGGTACTCGGCGGCGCCGAATTCAAAGAAATTGAGACCCATTCAGACGGCGGCGGTGCAGATGTAGAACCAGACAGACGGCGGCGGTGATGGTAGGATGCCCCGGTGGGACAGGAGACCCAGGCGAGCTGCGGAAGGTGGCGGGAGGGGGGGACGTCCCCTCCCGGTCCTTGGAAAGACAACCGACCAACGGCTATGGACATCAGTACCGGGGTGATGCCTCTAGGTGCAGGCATCACCCCGGTACAAGCACTTTCCTGAAATATCGGCAATATCAGTAAATCAAAAGGCCGATTCCGATATATCGGGCAAAGTGCATATCGGCCCTCGATATATCGGCTTATCTATATCTATTATTAAATATCTATTACTGGTGCTAGTAGACTCCTATGGGAAATATACCTGCCCAAGCTTTGGTAAGTATATACTTTCTGCTAGTGAATAATTATTACAAATGAAAATTCTATGACATTTCTCATTCATAGAACTGAGCGTACATAGGGTCAAGCATATCATTTAGGAATCTAACACATGGACTTTAACATATGGAATCCACAAATTATACTAAGTACTGCAACATTGAAATAAATGTCTTTAATTAGTACCAGTTTTATCCAGTCTATGCAATGTGCTTATAACGTAAATCACTTACAGAATTTTCAAATGTTTCACTGTCATGAAATGCTTCACCTAATAAAGTTATAAGCTAAAGTTTATTTTTTTTTTTAGCAAAAGTCATAAAACACATGGGAATACTTTATTGTGTGCATGGAACACGTCTTCTCTACACTTTTCAGTAATTATAAATATGTATACAATAGTCAAAATGAGAAGTTAAATCTCTCAAGTGTCAACTATGATAAACTTCATAAAACTTTCCAACCAACAATTTTGCAACATCTTTGTTCTTCAAAAGCATATAAACGTTTGCCTGTGCGGCCTATTTGTAAAATGCTGGAAATAACAAGCTAATAGTATATTTTATATAGTTTTAATTTCCAGTTTTCATTAAAACCTCACTATAAATTGAACTCAGGCAGTCAGTGATAAGGTCTGGTTTTAGCAATGTGGCTGGGAATTATTTGACTTGTTGCCAGGAAATCTGGTGATATCATTGTGACATGCCAGCTAGTATTAGATCATTTTTTTAGTATTACCATTGTGTATATTAATTGTATATGTTTGTTTTCTACAGGAATTTGAATGAATTATGTCCCCTATTGAGAATAATTATGTAATGAACATAGGGAGGCGTGGTGTCCCAAAGCAAAGATTGCTGGGTCTTACATAATTATGTATTGTTGCCGTGTTGGTACATATGACTAAAGATCTATTGGGTCTGAAACTTTTAAGTTTGATGTAGCATGATCCTTGTTCCTTCTGTTTTTAATTGAACTAGAACTTTTTCAATCAGCACGGTATGTAAAAGAAACAAATGTTGAAGCAGACTTTGTGGCTGCTTTGGGGCCTAAAACCATGGGGACCAAGCTTCTTTTTAATTAGAGGGTAAAGAGGATATGGAACTCTTTTAGCTAAGCCAGTGTTTCTCAACTTCGGTCCTCAGGGCACACTAACAGGTCAGATTTTAAGTATTACCTTGGGGAGATGCAGACTAGAATACTGCAAGCACTGAGCAGCAAATTGTATCACCTGTGATGTATTTCAGTTTTCTTGCAAACATGGCCTGTTAGTGTGCCCTGAGGACCGGAGTTGAGAAACACTGAGCTAAGCAATGCGTGGCTAGAAGTTCTATAATTGACTTCCTGCCTACTTTTGCATTAAGTCCAGTGAAGCAATAATGATTATGCCTTGCTTTACATACCCATTAAGGACAAAACCCTGACTTTTGGACTTCTGCAGAATCAAACATAATGTGAATACTAAATGCTATTGTAGAGTACTGAAAAAAATCCACTGGAGCTTGATCCTCTAAAAAAATCTGTTTTATTCATGCAAAGACTAAAATCCTATATCATGGTAGCTTAAAACATGACAGACAGCTGGATGTCAAATTCAAACCAATATAGCATTCACATATTCCAGCACTGCATTAAACATACATAATAATGACTATTCATCAACCATAAACATACTTTACTGCAATAGATGCTTATTTTACAGTATCTATGGAGCAAATTACATGAGCCCATAAGTGCTTAATTATGATTATCAAGGGGAAAAAATAATTTTCTAAAATATTCACTAAGACCAGGGGTAAAAAATAAATAAAATAAATGGACAGACAAAAATCTTGTTCACCTCCTAATCGTTATTGAGCCCCCAGCGGGTGAACAAGCCATTAACAAGAGGGATAAAACATGGAATGTGCATGTATTGTAGAGATATTGTGCATATGTTTTTATTTTGCCCTTGCATACACTTTAAAGAGGAAGCTCAATGAAGTCATTTTTGACATTTTGACATCACATGAGTCTGGAAAAAAGCAAGACAGAAATGATCAAGTTCTCTCCCTGTAGCTAAAGCATATTACTGATACATATAATTTGTTAGGGAGGGGGGTGAACCCATTCAAGTCAGGCTCCCCCATAAAAAAAGAGCAAGAGAAAACAAGTTGCTTTTACTGTGTGAGAATCAAACATTTGCATAAACAAGCTAAGTGTCATCCAGAATTTTAATGATCACAAGCCTGTGGAAATGTCACCACTGTGCTCATTTTTGCCCACCTGAATGCAAGCAGGTTGAGCAAAAAAATAAAAACTGACAGCTCGGGTTGGAGCCGCTATCCCCTGCTATGCTATTTTGTTCTGACGGGGGGACAGCCTCCTGCCAGAACACTCCGGTCAACGCTTTAAGCCATTGACTGAGAGCGCTGACCAGGAGATTTTCAGCTGGCTTCTGTTGGACCAGCTGCCGTACACGTGAGCCAAATGCCGGCCGGTTTCTATTGATCCAGCTGATGCCGGCCGACATTTGGCTTAAGGGACCCATAACATAATTACATTTTTGAGTGTGTGAGCAGGTTGTAATGTAAATACCCTCTGATTTTGGAATTACTACTACTATAAAACATTAAGATATTCATGTATTAATATTAATGCTGGCAATGTTTGATTAGCCTAAAATGATCACTAGTGACCCTAGCCATCTTGACACTAAAGTTGTACCTATTGCATTGAATTGTTTTTATTATTAGATACTGTATTAACTGTTTTTGTTGTTGTTGTTCACATTTTTTGTTGTTGTTTACATTTTAGTGTACAAGCTTCGCTGTGGTGTCTAGTAGGTTTTTCAGCATCATGTGAAGTTTCTCTAGTTAACCACTTCAGCTCCGGAAGGTTTTACCCCCTTAATGAACAGGCCATTTTTTTTGTGATTCGGCACTGCGTTATTTTAACTAAAAATTGCGCGGTCGTACGACGCTGTACCCAAATACAATTGTTTTCCTTTTTTTCCCCACAAATAGAGCTTTCTTTTGGTGGTATTTAATCACCTCTACGGTTTTTAGATTTTACGCTATAAACAAAAAAAAGAGCGACAAAAAAGCAATATTTTTTACTTTCTGCTATAAAACATTCCCAATAAAAAAATTAAACAAATCCAAATTTTTTATCAGTTTAGGCCAATTTGTATTCTGCTACATATTTTTGGTAAAAAAAAATCCCAAAAGCGTTTAATAATTGGTTTGCGCAAAAGTTATAGCATTTACAAACTATGGGATAGATTTTTGGACTTTTTATTTTTATCTTTTGTTTTTATTAGTAATGGCGGCGATCAGCGATGTTTAGCAGGAATGAGACATTGTGGTGGACAAATCTGACACTATTTGTGACACTTTTTGGGGACCAGTGACATTAATACTATTAATACTAATTAATTAATAGTAGTCAGTGCTAAATAATATGCACTGTTACTGTATAAATGACACTGGCTGGGAAGGGGTCAATACTGGGGGTGATCAAGGGGTTAAGTGTGAGCCTAATTGTGCTTACTAACTGTGGGGGGGGGGGGGCTCTGTGAAAGGCACACAGAGTTTCAGTTTAGCTGAGACACACGATCTCACTGTGCCTGTCTGATAAGAGAGCTGCCTGCTTTGTTTACATAGGCAGGCGACTCTCCTGTCAGTTCCCCCGAAGATCGCGGGAGGCCGGCCGCAATCGATCTTGCTTCGCCCGCGGTCTGGCATAAGCACTGCCGACACTGCGTGCACATAATCACGTAGAGATTGTCACGTAGAGCCAGCCTGCCGCAGTAAATCTGCGTGGGGTGGTCGACAAGTGGTAAAAGAGTAACACCACTTTCATGGGGAAAAAAAAATAGCAAAGAAAGAAAAAAAAATATAGTGTATACAATTGCGACACAAATCATATTGTAATTGGATGCTATTAAAAATTACCTTTCCTTTTCGATCTGCAGCTGTCGTAATTTTCTGAAAATGCAATGCAATATGGCTACACAGAATGTGTACTGACCACACCCCATAAACATAATTTCTTGCTTGTGTGATTGGCTCACCAGATTTCCCAGAAGTCAACCTAAGATACAACAAGTCAGATTTCTGGCATCCCCTGCAACAAAAATGGAATTTTTTGGGGAGATGCTCCCAATAGGGAACACGTCTAAAGGGATGCAGGCCAAGCAGCTATCCTCATTAGAGCTCTGCAGCTGCCACAGCTGATATATAATTATGAAACCACTCCCATTTGACCCACTCAGCACAGAGGAACAGAGGAACAAACAATGATTTCTTCTGAATAGCAAAAGGTAGGAACCTGCAACAAAGTTTGTTAAAATCCTTGCAATGTACGGAGATCACCCAGAGGGGAATGTTTTTTTTTTTCTCAACAAAAGTGGAATTACGCTTTAAGCCAACTGAAGGGAACCTTCAATTGAACCTTTCAATTGTACACTCAATAGAGCTTAGCTTTTGTGTTTATGGTAGTGGAATCCACCAAAGGTGTCACAGGCTAATCAAGTTGTAAGTAAGTGCAGGACAAAATGTCCCTCAATGTCTGTGGGCTCCATCAGAGGAGGTAGCATAACTTGCAGTATCAAACATATGGAATTTTGTCTACAAACCAAAAAAGAATTTCAACCTGCATTGCATATTTCTACAACTACTGTGCCTATTTTTACATACTTTTCAGAAACTGGCTTGCATTCTAAAGAACAATTTTATTGTTCATCTGCACTAACACTTTACGATCACGGCCATGACTCAAGTGCACATGATTTCCAAACACAGAATGAATTCTGAGCCTAAGCCTTACATCTCACTAATATGTACCTCTTCTTTATATCCCAAGATACTTTTCATTTGGCCCTCAGGAAAGACATCTGCAGTCTTTTTTTTTTGTTCTCTAAATGTCCTGTTTATTTTCTATTTTTATATATACACAATTCTAAACCGCATACACAAAATAATGTGTTGGGTTTAAAGTGGAACTTTATTCAGAAAAGTCCTGCTAGATAATTTCAGGCTGGCCCCTTTTGCAGGTATAGCTGAGTAAAACATTAAATATAAGTGCCTATACTTTTTAACATCCAGTAATACACTGTCTCACCCTGCTTTGTTTAGGCATATTTAGGCACTGCCAAGTTTGTAGAGGCCCGATCTGCTGACAGCCTTAAAGCGGAAATAAACCCTCCTATCCTTTAGGCCTCGTTCACACCATGGTGCAGAGACGTCAGTTTTTCTATAAGCGTTCTGCAAGGGCACAAAAAAACAATTGTTCTCTAAGTGCCCTGTTCACACCAGCAATTTAAAGATTTGACAGTTTAATTGAAGACACAAGCAAACGTAACAGTTAGTAATCCAGGCATTTCAGGAATGTAACTGTTTTATGAAACCGTTAAATCGATGGGTTTTGTTCCACGTTATGATTTACTGCTGTGCAGGAGCTCTAGGCTTCAGCAAAAAGGCCGCCTCCAGCAAGAAGAAACAGGAGCATGAATAATTGGATGGCTGCACTCTCATTCAATGCAAAAACAGCTTTATTTCTTTAACAAAAGTCCATTAAAACAACCAATGCTGATAGGCAGGGAAAGGAAAAAAGGTAGACACGTTTCACACAAAAGATTGTGCTTTCTCAATACCACCAAGAAACAGGAGCAATGCTGGAGGCAATTTACAGCATACACCTATTTTGGTAGTATAATTATTAATGTGGAATGTTTGTTGCTTGCTAAATAACATTATTTTTTACCATGTTGTTATGGGTAAAGTTCCCGCCCGGCCTATGGGCAGATGATACGGGGGCCAGCCTCTCATCGATCCGGGTGAACATCATATGACGTCCTCCCAGATCAAGGGCCACGCACAGCACGATCTGTCACAGGGCAGGCGTTCGCCGGACACAGCCGATGACTGAACACTGTACCAGCCCACTGCTAGTACCATGTAACCACTGTACCCAATCACAGCAGGTTACATGACGGTTGTAAACAATGGATGGCTTCTTTTCAAGGCATCCATTGTATACAATTGTGTTGCTAGCTGTGATTGGGCACAGTGATCAATGGTACAGACTGGGCCAATCACAGCCCATCTGTGCTATGTGATCAGCTGTGGCCAATCACAGCTAATCACAACATAACAAACTGAATGAATCAATTTCATTCAGTAAAATGCTTGCATAAAGCAATGAAATTCAATGTTATATGCAAACATAATGTATAAGAAAAAAGAAATCCTGATCACTTTCGCAGAGTAGTACAATGTTACTATGGTAACATTATATTGCTGTGGTTAAAGTGTGTTAAAAAAAAATCTTAAAAAAAGAAAAAATATAATTAAAAGAAAAAATAAATGTAAAAAAATATTATTTTTTTTTCCTACTGTCACCAGTCAGTGTCCCTGATCACTGCCACACTCATTAGATGATGACACTGTACTGCACTGGTAACAGTAAGTAAAAAAAATATTAATTTCTGTATTTTCCCAAAAATTATGACAAAAAATGTCAATTTCCAAAAACTCGGCATGCCTCTTACTAAATACCTTGGTCTGTGTACATTACAAAAAGTGGCCAGTTGGGGGATACCTGTACTGTCCTGACATTTTTGGGCCTCAAGAAATGAGATAGGCCCTTAGTACATCAGGATTGATCAATTTTTAGATATATACCATAGTTTGTGGACTGCGCAACAACTTTCCTACAGACTAAATAACATACCCTGATTTGGGTTATTTTCACCAAAGAAATGTAGCAAAACAATTTTTCGCCTAAATTCACGAAGAAAGATTTTTTATTTGCAAAATTTTATAACAAAGAAAATGTGTTTTTTATTTTTCCAAAATGTCCTTCTTTTTTTTATTTAGCAAAAAAAAAAAAACAGTGGTGATTAAATACCACCAAAAGAAAGATCTATTTGTGTGAACAAAATTATAAAAATGTAGTTTGGTCACAGTGTTGCATGACCCCGCAAATGTCATTCAAATTGAGACAGCGGTAAAAGCTGAAAATTGGCCTGGGCAGGAAGGGGGTAAGACATCAGTTTCACATCAGTTTTCATTTATGTTTTCAGTCCCTTTTTATTCACATTGATATCAGTTTTCATGCGCGTCAGTTATGTGCCCCATTCACACCAATGTTGATGTCATGTCAGTTTTTTTCCTATGCAGAAAACTGCACATATTACTAATTCCTGCATTGTGGTGTGAACAGGGCACATAGAGAATGATGGGGAAAAGGGAACAGCCATTTTATTTATCAAACATGTATTTATGATTAAACAGATATATTGGATGTATATGTTGTGCGAAGTCATATTGTATAACAGCTGTTGTGTTCAAAAGCCATTTACACCTCCAGCTGTTAAGATTGCTATCTAGGATTCTGAAGACCTGTTCCTCCAAGGAGCCAAACGAGTTGAAAGTGACGAGTCTATGTTAATGACCATCCGCATATCAAAGAATGTCACCAAAGACTCAGATATGACTTCAAAGACACTTTAGATAGATAGGTGCCACCCATTTTAGAATGTATAAATTGTAATACAAGTCCTTAGGAAGACAGAGCAATGTTTATCAAATTAAAAGAATGTATGTAACTGAATTGCTCTCCAAACATGTACCTATATGTTTGTCTAATAAATAATTTTCAATCTGGCTTCAACAGTCAAAATGTTAATGAAACCCATAAGTTTTGGGGTTTCTCCTACAAGAACAATTGTGTTTTTGGGCCCTTCCAGAACGCCTGCAGAAAAACTGACGTCCGTGCACCATGGTGTGAGTGATGCCTAGAAGTGCCCGGTATTGAAGTGGCTAAATTGCGCACGCAGAGAGCCCAATGGATTTCCCAGTCAAAAATAAGGCAGCAGAGATCTACACTAACTATTAAGTTTTGTATAATTCTAGGAAAAAAGTGGAGGTGAAGAATCCAAAATTTCTAGGTGAGGTCTCACTGCAGAACACTAGGACAGACATACACAGCTGAAGGTTGATCTATTACCCATGTCAACCAAAAAAATGGAGATGTTGGTTAAGTCTGGACTCTAGACAAGCAGTTAAATGCACAGTTAAATATATAACTGAGTTTGTTTTACATGCTAAATCATTTGTATTTCATTCCTGATGGTTCTGAAATGTAAACAAACCTGACACAGTGCATAGCCAGATAAATTACCCCATTTTTCTCTACAGTAGATACTGCAATATATCTAAGTTATTTCCCTAACCCCAGCCTTTGACTGGACAGTAAACAAGCTAATAGCTAATGGGTACTTCCCTCTGCTTTCTCCTCCAGTCATGTTATCTGCTGTATAGAGATGGGGTGGGGGAGGAAGGGGGGGGAGCACAGCCCGCACCGCCTCCAGACTTTGTTCTCCTCTCTGCTGTGGTCACTTCTCCTGTAGTGATTTTGAAGGATGTGGTGGGATGTAAAGTTTTGTGTTGATGGGGGAATTTGTGCTAAGCGGGGAATTTAGAAGGGGGGGGGGGATTTGTGCTAGGAGGGTGAAATTTGTGCTAGCAGGCGGGATTGAGGGGAATTTGTGCTAGGAGGGAGGATTTGGGAGAGGGTGGATTTATGCTTGGGGGATTTGGACTTACAACCTACAGAACACTTAAATCTGCCTTACAAACTACATTTTAGGACTTTTTCACACTGAGTGAACTATGGTAACTCATGTGAAATCATGCATTTTCCTGCACCACAAAAAATGCAATGGAGTTTGCAGATGCGCAAGGGTGCCATTCATTTTTAATGGCATCCTCATGCATTCACCAATTGCATGGATGTTTGTGCACACTAAAATGCATGGTATTGCAGCTTTCATTTGCGTGTTTCATGAATATAGGGCAGGCTATTAAAAAATGCAACACATGGGAACACGCAAGAAAGTGCTCACGCTCAGACGCACCTCTTTGTGTAAACGAGTCCTCAGACTGGTATGCCCCAGAATTGCGCACAATTCTAAAGGGTGCCTTGGCTGAAAAAAGGTTGGAAGAAAACATTGCTTTAGATGATCACGAACTGTTGAACTTGTCCATAATCACCAATGATGAATTGTGCGATGTTGTAATTGTACTCAGATGATCATGGAATGATCACAGCAATGCACATCAACAAAGCTCAACAGAAAGCAGGCTAGAACAACTGATCATAGAGTCATATCCAGTTCCACAAATCATGTTAAAATTGCCCGTGTGGTTATGGTTTAAGAATTTATGATATTGTCAGGCTCTTTCCAGCTTAGTCTATTCAGGATTTTGCCATTACCATTGTGACCACAGCACAATGATGCAGCTGACTTGAGAACAGCTTCTCAGACATGTCTGTAAAGAGGAACCCAACATTAAGGTAATGAGCACTGGTGATAATTAAGTATAAGAACTCTATTCCCCGCAGCTTTAAATGATGTAATGATAGCAAATAAAGGCTAATTTGAGCATGTGGTCATTAAACAAGCAATACCAATTCTTTAAAAAACTGGCAATATATGCTGAAAAAAATGTTAGGGAAAGTTATTGCATGCTTCAACTGACTAAAACCAAATGGCCCTGATGAAAAAAACATTTTTGTTTCCAGGCTTTATGGTTAATAAAGTTATATGTCGATTCCGCATTTTATTTTCCCAAATATTTTTCATTATGTTTGTTCATTTTTTTGTGAGGATACTTGTTTTGGATCATGTACAATTTTTTTTGGCTCCCTATTTCATTCATAATCTGTATCCGGGTGTAAGACACATAAATATGAGGAAATAGATATCATTTGTTGTTTTTATTAACTCTCCATAGGATCATATATCTCAAAGAAATTGAGACCCATTCAGACGGCGGCGGTGCAGATGTAGAACCAGACAGACGGCGGCGGTGATGGTAGGATGCCCCGGTGGGACAGGAGACCCAGGCGAGCTGCGGAAGGTGGCGGGAGGGGGGGACGTCCCCTCCCGGTCCTTGGAAAGACAACCGACCAACGGCTATGGACATCAGTACCGGGGTGATGCCTCTAGGTGCAGGCATCACCCCGGTACAAGCACTTTCCTGAAATATCGGCAATATCAGTAAATCAAAAGGCCGATTCCGATATATCGGGCAAAGTGCATATCGGCCCTCGATATATCGGCTTATCTATATCTATTATTAAATATCTATTACTGGTGCTAGTAGACTCCTATGGGAAATATACCTGCCCAAGCTTTGGTAAGTATATACTTTCTGCTAGTGAATAATTATTACAAATGAAAATTCTATGACATTTCTCATTCATAGAACTGAGCGTACATAGGGTCAAGCATATCATTTAGGAATCTAACACATGGACTTTAACATATGGAATCCACAAATTATACTAAGTACTGCAACATTGAAATAAATGTCTTTAATTAGTACTTTCCTTGTTCTCTTGGCTCCTCTGGATCTCATTAACAGCTCCCTTGTACAACCATTACTATTATTATCAGTATTACTTTCTTACATCTATATTACCCCTATTTATCCTACAGATGGATACTTTACCATCAGTGGAGGCTATATTACGACCCCTTCTGGAGGATCTCACTTCACTTAGCACTTATTGGTATGACTGTGTGGCGCACGCAGGCTTTGCCCCCTCAGTTCCCGGGTGAGACCTATCCCCTGGACTTCACGCCACCCCAGTGTAAGCTCTACCCCCCTAACAGGGTTATGTGGTTCTACTCGCTTATTATTTTTATTTCCATTTTATTTCATTTTACTTATTCATGTATATTCTCTTTAGACCTTGCAACATGCCTACTCCTGACGAAGTGATATTTTTTCACGAAACGCGTTGAGTTCAACACAGGCTATGTCAGCTTTTAAAAGTTATTGTTGTTATACTGTGTATTTATGACCCCTTGTTTATGCTCTATGTACCTATTTGTATGTACCAGGATAATAATGTATTACCATGTACCTCTGTCTTGGACCTTGTATACTTACCTTTGTTTCATTTAGGTGTACCCCATTACCATGGGCTACACGGTTTCAGTGAACATTTGGCTATATTAGTATCTGGTCTATAGACTTGCAATAAACATACGATTTTACATTATCCTGTGTCCCTTTCATTACATATATATCTATTATGGTCTGGTCCCACCCCATTTAAAGTCCCAACTTTGCTTCTATTTTCTTGCTTTCATGCAAACAGGGATGGAGACTCCGGTGGTCAGGAGTCTCATTTAAAGTCCCAACCCCCTTCCCCCATAACAATTGATTTAGGGATGGAGGTGTGGTTTACCAGCGCTATTTTTATGTTTTATTACAACAATTTTTGTTAGCTGCATGCATACCTTCAATATCTGGTCTTATAATTTGGTCCTATATACACGTTTTGTCAATTTAATTATTTTTATTTTTTCCTTACAAAATTACCAATATTACTATGACTATGTTATGTACAAGCCCTCTGGATTTATGTGTGTTCCGGGGTGTGTCTTCCCCGGGAACTGCGATGGGCTCCGTCCGCTTCCTGTTCCGCCTCCTTTCCTTCCCTCCCCCCGACCTTGTTGGGCGGGGTCTAGGCTGGGAGGCCGGGTGGCGGCCGCAGCTCATCGGCGCCACGCATTCCCGTGCGGGATATGACGTCACAATGTGGCGCCCAGGTCCTGTCACGTGGCTGTCCATCTTGCGCATAAATGCGGAGGCTCCACTGACGTCTCTGTCGGTTTGGTGGCTTCATACTATTGTGCAGTAGTGTGACGCTGGGTGCAATCCCTGCCTTTGCGCCTGCCCAGGTACCTATCACTCTATTTTGGTTTCCTACACTTATCTCTTTGTACACCCTTTTGGCATACTTCCTTGGTTTTGCCCATCTACAATCTCACATGGATACTCTTTGGGGATCTTACATTGGATATCTCCCTTTCATTATTATCTTATTTGCTCCCACTTTTTCTTTATCACACCCTTTATTATCTGGTGGTCCACTATGATATATACTATTCTTAACACCATAGGTGGTTTACTTATATATTCCCATATTACTTGGTGGCTCTCTGCATTACTTTGTAATCATCACTGGCTACACTTTCCTTGTTCTCTTGGCTCCTCTGGATCTCATTAACAGCTCCCTTGTACAACCATTACTATTATTATCAGTATTACTTTCTTACATCTATATTACCCCTATTTATCCTACAGATGGATACTTTACCATCAGTGGAGGCTATATTACGACCCCTTCTGGAGGATCTCACTTCACTTAGCACTTATTGGTATGACTGTGCGGCGCACGCAGGCTTTGCCCCCTCAGTTCCCGGGTGAGACCTATCCCCTGGACTTCACGCCACCCCAGTGTAAGCTCTACCCCCCTAACAGGGTTATGTGGTTCTACTCGCTTATTATTTTTATTTCCATTTTATTTCATTTTACTTATTCATGTATATTCTCTTTAGACCTTGCAACATGCCTACTCCTGACGAAGTGATATTTTTTCACGAAACGCGTTGAGTTCAACACAGGCTATGTCAGCTTTTAAAAGTTATTGTTGTTATACTGTGTATTTATGACCCCTTGTTTATGCTCTATGTACCTATTTGTATGTACCAGGATAATAATGTATTACCATGTACCTCTGTCTTGGACCTTGTATACTTACCTTTGTTTCATTTAGGTGTACCCCATTACCATGGGCTACACGGTTTCAGTGAACATTTGGCTATATTAGTATCTGGTCTATAGACTTGCAATAAACATACGATTTTACATTATCCTGTGTCCCTTTCATTACATATATATCTATTATGGTCTGGTCCCACCCCATTTAAAGTCCCAACTTTGCTTCTATTTTCTTGCTTTCATGCAAACAGGGATGGAGACTCCGGTGGTCAGGAGTCTCATTTAAAGTCCCAACCCCCTTCCCCCATAACATTTAATTAGTACCAGTTTTATCCAGTCTATGCAATGTGCTTATAACGTAAATCACTTACAGAATTTTCAAATGTTTCACTGTCATGAAATGCTTCACCTAATAAAGTTATAAGCTAAAGTTTATTTTTTTTTTTAGCAAAAGTCATAAAACACATGGGAATACTTTATTGTGTGCATGGAACACGTCTTCTCTACACTTTTCAGTAATTATAAATATGTATACAATAGTCAAAATGAGAAGTTAAATCTCTCAAGTGTCAACTATGATAAACTTCATAAAACTTTCCAACCAACAATTTTGCAACATCTTTGTTCTTCAAAAGCATATAAACGTTTGCCTGTGCGGCCTATTTGTAAAATGCTGGAAATAACAAGCTAATAGTATATTTTATATAGTTTTAATTTCCAGTTTTCATTAAAACCTCACTATAAATTGAACTCAGGCAGTCAGTGATAAGGTCTGGTTTTAGCAATGTGGCTGGGAATTATTTGACTTGTTGCCAGGAAATCTGGTGATATCATTGTGACATGCCAGCTAGTATTAGATCATTTTTTTAGTATTACCATTGTGTATATTAATTGTATATGTTTGTTTTCTACAGGAATTTGAATGAATTATGTCCCCTATTGAGAATAATTATGTAATGAACATAGGGAGGCGTGGTGTCCCAAAGCAAAGATTGCTGGGTCTTACATAATTATGTATTGTTGCCGTGTTGGTACATATGACTAAAGATCTATTGGGTCTGAAACTTTTAAGTTTGATGTAGCATGATCCTTGTTCCTTCTGTTTTTAATTGAACTAGAACTTTTTCAATCAGCACGGTATGTAAAAGAAACAAATGTTGAAGCAGACTTTGTGGCTGCTTTGGGGCCTAAAACCATGGGGACCAAGCTTCTTTTTAATTAGAGGGTAAAGAGGATATGGAACTCTTTTAGCTAAGCCAGTGTTTCTCAACTTCGGTCCTCAGGGCACACTAACAGGTCAGATTTTAAGTATTACCTTGGGGAGATGCAGACTAGAATACTGCAAGCACTGAGCAGCAAATTGTATCACCTGTGATGTATTTCAGTTTTCTTGCAAACATGGCCTGTTAGTGTGCCCTGAGGACCGGAGTTGAGAAACACTGAGCTAAGCAATGCGTGGCTAGAAGTTCTATAATTGACTTCCTGCCTACTTTTGCATTAAGTCCAGTGAAGCAATAATGATTATGCCTTGCTTTACATACCCATTAAGGACAAAACCCTGACTTTTGGACTTCTGCAGAATCAAACATAATGTGAATACTAAATGCTATTGTAGAGTACTGAAAAAAATCCACTGGAGCTTGATCCTCTAAAAAAATCTGTTTTATTCATGCAAAGACTAAAATCCTATATCATGGTAGCTTAAAACATGACAGACAGCTGGATGTCAAATTCAAACCAATATAGCATTCACATATTCCAGCACTGCATTAAACATACATAATAATGACTATTCATCAACCATAAACATACTTTACTGCAATAGATGCTTATTTTACAGTATCTATGGAGCAAATTACATGAGCCCATAAGTGCTTAATTATGATTATCAAGGGGAAAAAATAATTTTCTAAAATATTCACTAAGACCAGGGGTAAAAAATAAATAAAATAAATGGACAGACAAAAATCTTGTTCACCTCCTAATCGTTATTGAGCCCCCAGCGGGTGAACAAGCCATTAACAAGAGGGATAAAACATGGAATGTGCATGTATTGTAGAGATATTGTGCATATGTTTTTATTTTGCCCTTGCATACACTTTAAAGAGGAAGCTCAATGAAGTCATTTTTGACATTTTGACATCACATGAGTCTGGAAAAAAGCAAGACAGAAATGATCAAGTTCTCTCCCTGTAGCTAAAGCATATTACTGATACATATAATTTGTTAGGGAGGGGGGTGAACCCATTCAAGTCAGGCTCCCCCATAAAAAAAGAGCAAGAGAAAACAAGTTGCTTTTACTGTGTGAGAATCAAACATTTGCATAAACAAGCTAAGTGTCATCCAGAATTTTAATGATCACAAGCCTGTGGAAATGTCACCACTGTGCTCATTTTTGCCCACCTGAATGCAAGCAGGTTGAGCAAAAAAATAAAAACTGACAGCTCGGGTTGGAGCCGCTATCCCCTGCTATGCTATTTTGTTCTGACGGGGGGACAGCCTCCTGCCAGAACACTCCGGTCAACGCTTTAAGCCATTGACTGAGAGCGCTGACCAGGAGATTTTCAGCTGGCTTCTGTTGGACCAGCTGCCGTACACGTGAGCCAAATGCCGGCCGGTTTCTATTGATCCAGCTGATGCCGGCCGACATTTGGCTTAAGGGACCCATAACATAATTACATTTTTGAGTGTGTGAGCAGGTTGTAATGTAAATACCCTCTGATTTTGGAATTACTACTACTATAAAACATTAAGATATTCATGTATTAATATTAATGCTGGCAATGTTTGATTAGCCTAAAATGATCACTAGTGACCCTAGCCATCTTGACACTAAAGTTGTACCTATTGCATTGAATTGTTTTTATTATTAGATACTGTATTAACTGTTTTTGTTGTTGTTGTTCACATTTTTTGTTGTTGTTTACATTTTAGTGTACAAGCTTCGCTGTGGTGTCTAGTAGGTTTTTCAGCATCATGTGAAGTTTCTCTAGTTAACCACTTCAGCTCCGGAAGGTTTTACCCCCTTAATGAACAGGCCATTTTTTTTGTGATTCGGCACTGCGTTATTTTAACTAAAAATTGCGCGGTCGTACGACGCTGTACCCAAATACAATTGTTTTCCTTTTTTTCCCCACAAATAGAGCTTTCTTTTGGTGGTATTTAATCACCTCTACGGTTTTTAGATTTTACGCTATAAACAAAAAAAAGAGCGACAAAAAAGCAATATTTTTTACTTTCTGCTATAAAACATTCCCAATAAAAAAATTAAACAAATCCAAATTTTTTATCAGTTTAGGCCAATTTGTATTCTGCTACATATTTTTGGTAAAAAAAAATCCCAAAAGCGTTTAATAATTGGTTTGCGCAAAAGTTATAGCATTTACAAACTATGGGATAGATTTTTGGACTTTTTATTTTTATCTTTTGTTTTTATTAGTAATGGCGGCGATCAGCGATGTTTAGCAGGAATGAGACATTGTGGTGGACAAATCTGACACTATTTGTGACACTTTTTGGGGACCAGTGACATTAATACTATTAATACTAATTAATTAATAGTAGTCAGTGCTAAATAATATGCACTGTTACTGTATAAATGACACTGGCTGGGAAGGGGTCAATACTGGGGGTGATCAAGGGGTTAAGTGTGAGCCTAATTGTGCTTACTAACTGTGGGGGGGGGGGGGCTCTGTGAAAGGCACACAGAGTTTCAGTTTAGCTGAGACACACGATCTCACTGTGCCTGTCTGATAAGAGAGCTGCCTGCTTTGTTTACATAGGCAGGCGACTCTCCTGTCAGTTCCCCCGAAGATCGCGGGAGGCCGGCCGCAATCGATCTTGCTTCGCCCGCGGTCTGGCATAAGCACTGCCGACACTGCGTGCACATAATCACGTAGAGATTGTCACGTAGAGCCAGCCTGCCGCAGTAAATCTGCGTGGGGTGGTCGACAAGTGGTAAAAGAGTAACACCACTTTCATGGGGAAAAAAAAATAGCAAAGAAAGAAAAAAAAATATAGTGTATACAATTGCGACACAAATCATATTGTAATTGGATGCTATTAAAAATTACCTTTCCTTTTCGATCTGCAGCTGTCGTAATTTTCTGAAAATGCAATGCAATATGGCTACACAGAATGTGTACTGACCACACCCCATAAACATAATTTCTTGCTTGTGTGATTGGCTCACCAGATTTCCCAGAAGTCAACCTAAGATACAACAAGTCAGATTTCTGGCATCCCCTGCAACAAAAATGGAATTTTTTGGGGAGATGCTCCCAATAGGGAACACGTCTAAAGGGATGCAGGCCAAGCAGCTATCCTCATTAGAGCTCTGCAGCTGCCACAGCTGATATATAATTATGAAACCACTCCCATTTGACCCACTCAGCACAGAGGAACAGAGGAACAAACAATGATTTCTTCTGAATAGCAAAAGGTAGGAACCTGCAACAAAGTTTGTTAAAATCCTTGCAATGTACGGAGATCACCCAGAGGGGAATGTTTTTTTTTTTCTCAACAAAAGTGGAATTACGCTTTAAGCCAACTGAAGGGAACCTTCAATTGAACCTTTCAATTGTACACTCAATAGAGCTTAGCTTTTGTGTTTATGGTAGTGGAATCCACCAAAGGTGTCACAGGCTAATCAAGTTGTAAGTAAGTGCAGGACAAAATGTCCCTCAATGTCTGTGGGCTCCATCAGAGGAGGTAGCATAACTTGCAGTATCAAACATATGGAATTTTGTCTACAAACCAAAAAAGAATTTCAACCTGCATTGCATATTTCTACAACTACTGTGCCTATTTTTACATACTTTTCAGAAACTGGCTTGCATTCTAAAGAACAATTTTATTGTTCATCTGCACTAACACTTTACGATCACGGCCATGACTCAAGTGCACATGATTTCCAAACACAGAATGAATTCTGAGCCTAAGCCTTACATCTCACTAATATGTACCTCTTCTTTATATCCCAAGATACTTTTCATTTGGCCCTCAGGAAAGACATCTGCAGTCTTTTTTTTTTGTTCTCTAAATGTCCTGTTTATTTTCTATTTTTATATATACACAATTCTAAACCGCATACACAAAATAATGTGTTGGGTTTAAAGTGGAACTTTATTCAGAAAAGTCCTGCTAGATAATTTCAGGCTGGCCCCTTTTGCAGGTATAGCTGAGTAAAACATTAAATATAAGTGCCTATACTTTTTAACATCCAGTAATACACTGTCTCACCCTGCTTTGTTTAGGCATATTTAGGCACTGCCAAGTTTGTAGAGGCCCGATCTGCTGACAGCCTTAAAGCGGAAATAAACCCTCCTATCCTTTAGGCCTCGTTCACACCATGGTGCAGAGACGTCAGTTTTTCTATAAGCGTTCTGCAAGGGCACAAAAAAACAATTGTTCTCTAAGTGCCCTGTTCACACCAGCAATTTAAAGATTTGACAGTTTAATTGAAGACACAAGCAAACGTAACAGTTAGTAATCCAGGCATTTCAGGAATGTAACTGTTTTATGAAACCGTTAAATCGATGGGTTTTGTTCCACGTTATGATTTACTGCTGTGCAGGAGCTCTAGGCTTCAGCAAAAAGGCCGCCTCCAGCAAGAAGAAACAGGAGCATGAATAATTGGATGGCTGCACTCTCATTCAATGCAAAAACAGCTTTATTTCTTTAACAAAAGTCCATTAAAACAACCAATGCTGATAGGCAGGGAAAGGAAAAAAGGTAGACACGTTTCACACAAAAGATTGTGCTTTCTCAATACCACCAAGAAACAGGAGCAATGCTGGAGGCAATTTACAGCATACACCTATTTTGGTAGTATAATTATTAATGTGGAATGTTTGTTGCTTGCTAAATAACATTATTTTTTACCATGTTGTTATGGGTAAAGTTCCCGCCCGGCCTATGGGCAGATGATACGGGGGCCAGCCTCTCATCGATCCGGGTGAACATCATATGACGTCCTCCCAGATCAAGGGCCACGCACAGCACGATCTGTCACAGGGCAGGCGTTCGCCGGACACAGCCGATGACTGAACACTGTACCAGCCCACTGCTAGTACCATGTAACCACTGTACCCAATCACAGCAGGTTACATGACGGTTGTAAACAATGGATGGCTTCTTTTCAAGGCATCCATTGTATACAATTGTGTTGCTAGCTGTGATTGGGCACAGTGATCAATGGTACAGACTGGGCCAATCACAGCCCATCTGTGCTATGTGATCAGCTGTGGCCAATCACAGCTAATCACAACATAACAAACTGAATGAATCAATTTCATTCAGTAAAATGCTTGCATAAAGCAATGAAATTCAATGTTATATGCAAACATAATGTATAAGAAAAAAGAAATCCTGATCACTTTCGCAGAGTAGTACAATGTTACTATGGTAACATTATATTGCTGTGGTTAAAGTGTGTTAAAAAAAAATCTTAAAAAAAGAAAAAATATAATTAAAAGAAAAAATAAATGTAAAAAAATATTATTTTTTTTTCCTACTGTCACCAGTCAGTGTCCCTGATCACTGCCACACTCATTAGATGATGACACTGTACTGCACTGGTAACAGTAAGTAAAAAAAATATTAATTTCTGTATTTTCCCAAAAATTATGACAAAAAATGTCAATTTCCAAAAACTCGGCATGCCTCTTACTAAATACCTTGGTCTGTGTACATTACAAAAAGTGGCCAGTTGGGGGATACCTGTACTGTCCTGACATTTTTGGGCCTCAAGAAATGAGATAGGCCCTTAGTACATCAGGATTGATCAATTTTTAGATATATACCATAGTTTGTGGACTGCGCAACAACTTTCCTACAGACTAAATAACATACCCTGATTTGGGTTATTTTCACCAAAGAAATGTAGCAAAACAATTTTTCGCCTAAATTCACGAAGAAAGATTTTTTATTTGCAAAATTTTATAACAAAGAAAATGTGTTTTTTATTTTTCCAAAATGTCCTTCTTTTTTTTATTTAGCAAAAAAAAAAAAACAGTGGTGATTAAATACCACCAAAAGAAAGATCTATTTGTGTGAACAAAATTATAAAAATGTAGTTTGGTCACAGTGTTGCATGACCCCGCAAATGTCATTCAAATTGAGACAGCGGTAAAAGCTGAAAATTGGCCTGGGCAGGAAGGGGGTAAGACATCAGTTTCACATCAGTTTTCATTTATGTTTTCAGTCCCTTTTTATTCACATTGATATCAGTTTTCATGCGCGTCAGTTATGTGCCCCATTCACACCAATGTTGATGTCATGTCAGTTTTTTTCCTATGCAGAAAACTGCACATATTACTAATTCCTGCATTGTGGTGTGAACAGGGCACATAGAGAATGATGGGGAAAAGGGAACAGCCATTTTATTTATCAAACATGTATTTATGATTAAACAGATATATTGGATGTATATGTTGTGCGAAGTCATATTGTATAACAGCTGTTGTGTTCAAAAGCCATTTACACCTCCAGCTGTTAAGATTGCTATCTAGGATTCTGAAGACCTGTTCCTCCAAGGAGCCAAACGAGTTGAAAGTGACGAGTCTATGTTAATGACCATCCGCATATCAAAGAATGTCACCAAAGACTCAGATATGACTTCAAAGACACTTTAGATAGATAGGTGCCACCCATTTTAGAATGTATAAATTGTAATACAAGTCCTTAGGAAGACAGAGCAATGTTTATCAAATTAAAAGAATGTATGTAACTGAATTGCTCTCCAAACATGTACCTATATGTTTGTCTAATAAATAATTTTCAATCTGGCTTCAACAGTCAAAATGTTAATGAAACCCATAAGTTTTGGGGTTTCTCCTACAAGAACAATTGTGTTTTTGGGCCCTTCCAGAACGCCTGCAGAAAAACTGACGTCCGTGCACCATGGTGTGAGTGATGCCTAGAAGTGCCCGGTATTGAAGTGGCTAAATTGCGCACGCAGAGAGCCCAATGGATTTCCCAGTCAAAAATAAGGCAGCAGAGATCTACACTAACTATTAAGTTTTGTATAATTCTAGGAAAAAAGTGGAGGTGAAGAATCCAAAATTTCTAGGTGAGGTCTCACTGCAGAACACTAGGACAGACATACACAGCTGAAGGTTGATCTATTACCCATGTCAACCAAAAAAATGGAGATGTTGGTTAAGTCTGGACTCTAGACAAGCAGTTAAATGCACAGTTAAATATATAACTGAGTTTGTTTTACATGCTAAATCATTTGTATTTCATTCCTGATGGTTCTGAAATGTAAACAAACCTGACACAGTGCATAGCCAGATAAATTACCCCATTTTTCTCTACAGTAGATACTGCAATATATCTAAGTTATTTCCCTAACCCCAGCCTTTGACTGGACAGTAAACAAGCTAATAGCTAATGGGTACTTCCCTCTGCTTTCTCCTCCAGTCATGTTATCTGCTGTATAGAGATGGGGTGGGGGAGGAAGGGGGGGGAGCACAGCCCGCACCGCCTCCAGACTTTGTTCTCCTCTCTGCTGTGGTCACTTCTCCTGTAGTGATTTTGAAGGATGTGGTGGGATGTAAAGTTTTGTGTTGATGGGGGAATTTGTGCTAAGCGGGGAATTTAGAAGGGGGGGGGGGATTTGTGCTAGGAGGGTGAAATTTGTGCTAGCAGGCGGGATTGAGGGGAATTTGTGCTAGGAGGGAGGATTTGGGAGAGGGTGGATTTATGCTTGGGGGATTTGGACTTACAACCTACAGAACACTTAAATCTGCCTTACAAACTACATTTTAGGACTTTTTCACACTGAGTGAACTATGGTAACTCATGTGAAATCATGCATTTTCCTGCACCACAAAAAATGCAATGGAGTTTGCAGATGCGCAAGGGTGCCATTCATTTTTAATGGCATCCTCATGCATTCACCAATTGCATGGATGTTTGTGCACACTAAAATGCATGGTATTGCAGCTTTCATTTGCGTGTTTCATGAATATAGGGCAGGCTATTAAAAAATGCAACACATGGGAACACGCAAGAAAGTGCTCACGCTCAGACGCACCTCTTTGTGTAAACGAGTCCTCAGACTGGTATGCCCCAGAATTGCGCACAATTCTAAAGGGTGCCTTGGCTGAAAAAAGGTTGGAAGAAAACATTGCTTTAGATGATCACGAACTGTTGAACTTGTCCATAATCACCAATGATGAATTGTGCGATGTTGTAATTGTACTCAGATGATCATGGAATGATCACAGCAATGCACATCAACAAAGCTCAACAGAAAGCAGGCTAGAACAACTGATCATAGAGTCATATCCAGTTCCACAAATCATGTTAAAATTGCCCGTGTGGTTATGGTTTAAGAATTTATGATATTGTCAGGCTCTTTCCAGCTTAGTCTATTCAGGATTTTGCCATTACCATTGTGACCACAGCACAATGATGCAGCTGACTTGAGAACAGCTTCTCAGACATGTCTGTAAAGAGGAACCCAACATTAAGGTAATGAGCACTGGTGATAATTAAGTATAAGAACTCTATTCCCCGCAGCTTTAAATGATGTAATGATAGCAAATAAAGGCTAATTTGAGCATGTGGTCATTAAACAAGCAATACCAATTCTTTAAAAAACTGGCAATATATGCTGAAAAAAATGTTAGGGAAAGTTATTGCATGCTTCAACTGACTAAAACCAAATGGCCCTGATGAAAAAAACATTTTTGTTTCCAGGCTTTATGGTTAATAAAGTTATATGTCGATTCCGCATTTTATTTTCCCAAATATTTTTCATTATGTTTGTTCATTTTTTTGTGAGGATACTTGTTTTGGATCATGTACAATTTTTTTTGGCTCCCTATTTCATTCATAATCTGTATCCGGGTGTAAGACACATAAATATGAGGAAATAGATATCATTTGTTGTTTTTATTAACTCTCCATAGGATCATATATCTCAGGAAGTGTAAAATCCATAACGTGTCAATTTAGGTAAAGACAAATGACATTTTTCTGTAAGATCATTTTTTTCTGTAATATCTACTTACATCTCTTTTGCCCAAGACTCTCACTGCGAGTGAAGTTGGCGTGTTTTACTCTGCTTAACTTTACAGATTTTTTTAAATAGTAATGTAGATGCAGTTTTAAACCAGAACTTCACAAAAAAATTGTATACCATTAAACATTCAGATTTTACTGAAATACAGAGGGTAAAGAAAAGAACCCCCCCCCCCCTTTAAAATAATCACATTTTGCTGCTTTACAGCCTGAAATGAAGACAGACACAGTTTTTGTTTTATCCAGCTGTATTTATAACATACAAGTGAAAGATATAACACCAACATTTCAGAAAAAAAAATAAAAAAAAATTCAAAAACAGAATCACAAAGTTGGAAAAAGGCTTTGCCTTTTTAATAAAAGTGGGCTGCCAAGCATTAAAAAAATACAATTCAGACTGATGTGACCTCACTTACAAACACATCTACCACAACTTAATCGCCCCATATCACAGAGTAAAAAGAAAATTACTAAGCAGAGATTACTTTCAGTGAAATCAGTATAATCAAACATATAAGCTATTTAAACTTCAACTTTTCCTGCAAAAGTTGAGCTCAGTTCCCTTCCACCTCTTGAGCCTCCCTAGTGGTCAGTAAGTCCACCCAGCACTAGAGATGGGCGAACAATTCGAGCCGAGCAAAAGTTTGGCCCGAACATCGCCTGTTTGTCCGATTGGTGAACACCCGAATTTGCCATGCCAACAAGGAGCAGACGTTCCCTTGCCACTATGAGGGGGCCAGCAGTGTCTGTGTCCACAGGCAAAGGTGGACGTGATCCATCCTCAGGCAGGGCACATTTGTCTCTGTTTAGTGATGTTACCCATGCTATCCAGTCACAGCATGCAGAGGAGGAGGTGAACTGGCTTACTAAACCATCATCATCCTCCTCATCCTCTATGATCTAAGCTGACACTAGTGCGCAGTCAACTGCAGCTGCCAGAATTGCTTATTCTGCCTCCTTGTCCACAGCTACTCCTGCCATAGCCCCAGAATCATGCATGGGGGAGTCAGCTGAGATATTTGAACACAACGTCAGTCACTTGCTTCTTGAGGATGCACAGGCATTATTTGATTCTGATGTTGGCTCTTAGGTAGAAGAAGGGAGGAACATAAGCCTACAGAAAGGGATGAAACAACAAATTGGCAGTCATGTTCTCCCAGCCGCAGCGTATTGCCAAGTTGGCTTCAGTGATAATGAGGATGGAGGGGGTGATGATGATGAGGTCACTGACATGACTTGGGTGCTGGATAGAGCAGAGGAGGAAAGTGAGAGGGAAAAATAGCAACAAGGCAGGATGTCCTCCAGAGGTAGCCATCATGGAAGAGTAGAGAGCAGCCTAACTATTCTATCAGATTGTGGAGCTGTTGACTTCTGGCCCACTTCCTACAGCTCAGCTGTGTGAGCCTTTTTTTAGCACATGTGCATCCGCTCGCACTGATGCAATTTGCAATCTCTGCTGCAAGCAGATCAAGAGTGGCAAAAACACCAGCCATTTGGGTACCACATGCTTGACAAAGCATTTAACCTCCCTTCACTCAGCCCCTTGTCAGGAGCACCTGAAAGCCACACTCAAGGGGCACAATTCTTCTCCTCCTCACTCCCCACCTTTCATGTCTACCCCTGCTATATCTCATGACCTCTCAGCAGCCTCCACTGACAGGGGTAATGGTATAGCAAAGTGTGTCACAGGTTCTTGCAACACGTCTGCCAGCAGCACACCATCAGCTGTAGAGCATAGCAGACAAATTCTCTGCCCCAGTTGCTGCAGGGGAAAAAATACACTCCCTGCCACCCACATGCCCAGCGTCTAAATTCCAACTTCTCCAAATTGCTGGATTTACAACTCCTGCCTTTCTGTATGGTGGATTTGGCCCTTCTGTGAATTTGCAGAATGTGCTGTACCAAAATGGCAGGTTCCCAGTCACTATTTATTTGCACGTAAGGCCATTCCAGCTCTGTATGTCACAACCCTCCTGGGGTCTTGCACCAGTGACAGAACCCAATTGCAGCGGAACAGCACTCCCTTACAATCATGACCCTTAGGAGCACCTGCAAGTGGGGACAGGATTCCGAATGGTCTGTGGTGGCACTGAGGCCTTTAATGGGAAAAGGCAGAAAGCGAGGTCAGTCAATCCGAAGTCAGGGCAGGCGGCTGGCAAGAGAAGTCGATCAATCCGGAGTCAGGTCAGGTGGCAGGCAAGGAGAGTCAAACAGAAGATCAATGGTCAGGAACCAAGAAACACAGGCTGAGAAACAGGACAAAAGGCAGGTATAGAGAGCCAGGATCACATGACCGACCACCTCCCACCAGTAGATGAAGCACACAGGAGCTATAAAAGGAAGTCAGGGATCTGTTGCCATCTTGATTTGCACCATAGTCTCTGACTTTCCTTCCCCTACCAGATCCGCAGCTCTCCACCTCCTCCCTGTGCAGAACACCGGGTCAGCATGGCAGCCGCCATCTTGCCACGATGGCATGCTCGCCGCGGACCTCAGCAGCGAAAGGGAAAGAGGGAACCACCTCAGACCCGGAATAGAGGTCTCTAAAAGCGGCGAGGGCCACGACTTTGCCACGAGGACTCTGCAGGAGCCCAGGAGTGCCATGACACTGTACTATTATGTGGAAGACAATGTTTAGGCATTTTGGGCGAGGTGGTCAGCTGCTAGGTCCACATTACTGCTGACACATGCTCCACGAAGCATGGTCAGTGACAATATATTTAGTTCACGTCACACTGGGTAACTCCTCTTGCAACTAGGAAGAATGCAGGACAGGGCTCAGTGCTGGAGCTTGTTTTGTTGCCATGTCTCCATGCAGCTGGTGGTGATGATGTGAAGATCTGTCAGCTCCACTCTCTTCTTCTCCACTTCCTCCTGGCCCTTTGTCCTATGAACCATGTGTACCCCTAAGCATTCAAGGGGTCATTCAACGAGTCCGGCTAAAAGATGCCATGCAGTATTTCAGCTGATCTGTCTAGGGGACAGGAGTCACAGCGGAGCAGAGATTCTTTCAGATCTGCAGGGGCAGGCCCAGGGGTGGTTCATGCCACAAAGGCTTGAGCCAGGACTGATGGTGTGCGATAATGGCACTGACCTTCTGTTTGCCTGTGGACAGGAAAAGCTGACACATGTGCCATGACTGGCACATGTCCTCAATTTGGTGGTGCAGCATTTCTTTAAGAGTCTGTAGTAATTTCAGGCGGTCATACACAGCCAGTGTTTGGCTGGAATTCTGTGGGAATTTCATCTACCCATAAACCACCTAATTTGTGATATGCCCACCAGGTGGAACTCAACTTTGGCAATGCTCCAGCGGCTGCACATGCAGCAGAGGGCCGTCAAGGATTACCTGTGTAAGTATGACACAAGGACAGCCTTAGGGCAACTCAGCTTTTTTTCCCCGTACCAATGGCTGCTGATAATGGATGTATGCACTATACTGTCACCATTTGAGGAGTCGACAAAGATCGCGAGCATACTCTGCATGGCATTATGGCCGGTGCACTCGAGGCAGAGCAGCGGGAGGAAGAGGAGGACTTCCTTTCCTCTCAAGGCCCAATTTATGCAGACACCATTCTTGCAATGCCACAGAACACACAAAAGGAGAGGGAGGAAAAGGAGGAGGAATCTGACAGTTCTAACTTAAGAGATGTTTTTTTAATCCCGAAAAACCTCGGGAGTAGTACGTGTTAGGAAGGAGGACTGTATCTCAGTGACCCAGAGGACTGTTTCTCATGCCTCTGCAAACTTGGGGTGCATGGGCTTCCTTATTCTTCAAAGCCTGTGAAAGGACCTGAGAATTTGTGGCATCAAGGATAAGGAACAATATTGGTTGGCAACCCTCCTTGACCACCGTTAAAAGGGGAAAGTCTCGGAACTCACCCTGCCCCTACAGAGGAAGCACAAGATGAAATATCTTAAGGACACCTATAGAGGAGTTTATGTTACGCCTTTACAGACTCTGGTAGGTTACAGTCTCATGGAAAAGCTAGTTTTAAGGCTTCTGTTGGTTAAAGGAGGAGCGGTGGAGAAGGGGGCCGCCTCACTTATGCATTTCAAAATTTTTTTAGTTCTCGGCACCCATTGCTGTCAGCTTCAAGATTACATCGGCAGCGTCTGCATCATATGGTGGAAGATTATCTAAGGGTGAAAACACATATGAAGAGTTTTTAAGTAGACGATCCACTTTGTCTCTGGGTCATGAGAATAGACCACTGGCCAGAACTTGCCCAGTATGCAATTGAGCTGCTAGGCTGCCCTGCATCCAGTATGCTTTCCGAATGGGCATTCAATGCTGCTGGAGGTTTTGTGATAGATAAAAGAGCACAACTGTCCACAGACTCCATTTAATGGCTGACATTTGTCAAAATGAATCAGTCCTGGATTAACAGCAGCTATCAAGCCCATGATGCCAATTTCGCTGATTAGGTGTTATTGGAATCTCAAATCTTTGTGGGTGTTGATTTTATCTTGAAGTAATTTTTTTATACCTCTAGTACCTCTAGAAGATTACGGGGTGAAGGCACCACCAACACCCAAAGACCAATTTTTCCTCAACTGTTTGAGAGAGGCATCAAATTAATTTTTTTTCACAGCAAGGCCAATTCTTGCTTTCATCAAAAGTACCTCTATAGGGTTACGGTGTGAAGGCACCACCAACATCCAAAGGCCAATTATTCCGCAACTGTTACTTCTATCCAAAGTCTGCAAAAGAGACACCAGATTTTATCTTAACAAAATCGTTAATCTTGGCCTGAGTGTACTATAATTGGGCTTCTTCACATAAGGCTTACTCAATGTGGTGCAAAACTTTATTATTTCCATCCAAAGTCTGCAAAAAATCTCTAATCTTGTTCCGAGTGCAGGCAGACTAAGGGGGCCTCCCAGGCACTATATTTAAAGGAGTTTTTCATTTTTATTGTTTCACTTTAAGCATCAATAAAATTACTGCTCCTTTAAAAAGTATTGTTTTTAAAAGTTTTTTTTTTCATTGATACATGTCCCCCAGGGCAGTAGCCAGACCCCCATACCCTTTTATGGCTAATACCTTGCATATAAGCCTTCATAATGGGGACTTTTGAGTTTTTCAAGTTCAGGTTCCAAAGACTTCAATGGGATTCGCTGATCGGGTCCAAACTTTTGTAATGTTTGAGTTCTGGTGGGATGTTCAGCCCATCTCTACCCAGCGCATTAAAGGACGAATAGCCAGGCAGAATGAAGTAGAATCATACTAGACATTTAACAAAAATTGATATATGCATTCAGATTTAGATGCCTGTATTTCTATCTACTAAGATTGTATGGATATGGGGATTTCACTTCAAACACGCTGCATCATTTGACATTTGCTGTTGTATCTACACAAGACACAACAGTATCTTAGAGGATCTGAGCAAACTACATTCTCTATTAGATTCAAATAGATGAGTTTGGTATTTTTCAAATGCTACTCTACCTTAAATGATAACTGAAAATAGTAAGATATTTTTGATAAAATGCAAAAAAATGACTTGCACCAGGGATTTTGGTGTGCTATAAGCCAAGACTGAAACACAGAAATATTGGGATAAACTAATCTCTAAAGCAACAGGTTCACTTAGCCTCCTCCTTTCCCTGCAGCACATACAGTTCCTTCTTTTCAGCCTCTGGCAGCAAAGAAAGGAAGCTGTCAAGATGCTGACATGAAACAGGAGTAAGCATGCATCAATACGTAGGTTGAGAACTCCTGCCTGTAACCTGCATGGGCTCATGCATTTGTGCGTCTACGTGCGTACACGCAGTGCAAAAACATTTTTTGCGTGCTGGCGCATGGCTTACCCCAGAGCTGATGCCAAATGCCCTATTAAGGGAAAGTAGTTTTATTGGTAATTGCAGGATAATTGTCCTTGTTCCTCTGCATCCTGATCCTGTGCTACTTGATTACCTGTGACCGACCCATCTTGTTCTTGGACCTCTCTCTATCTGACCCCTGATCGTGACATTGGCTTGTTGATAGACCTTGCTTCTATTTGAGCTCCCATATATGCTCTTGTCCTGGCTCCTTACCTGTGTATGAACCCAGCTTGGCTCCAGACTACTTATCTCATCTTGGTTTCCTTCCTGTGTATGACCCCAGCTGGGCTCCAAGACAAATTGTCTCTTCTACCTACCTGTGCATGATCTCGGCATTGCTGCCTTCCAGACATGCCCTATGGGTCCTGCCCTGCATCATCTTACTATTAATAAACAGAATGCCACCTATGGTTCCTCCAGGGGTATCTCTGAGACTCCTGTCTGCTGCCTGGATGCCGTCCTTGCTGATCAACTCCTATAAACCAGCTGGATTCCCCGAACCTGTGCTACTTTTTGCCTTACATGCCTGTCACCATATCCAGAAGTGTTTGGGCCAGAGCTACAAAGGAAGTTCTTGTGTCACTTCAGTTTCCAACCAGGTATGTGACAGAAGTCCTGTTCTGAGATACAACTTGGATCTTACACAGGGCTTCCTGATGTGACAGCGATGGGCCAGTTACTAGTTGCCAGTGCTCATAAGTAGAGGAAAGGGTCACTTGATTGCCATACCCAGAAGATCTGCATATTTATCTTTACTTCTGGTGGCCAAACATTGTGCAGGAAAGTAAAGGTGAGTATATATTGCAGGAAAGGGGGTCATTTTAAAGCTAGAGGCTACAGAAAACATAATAAATACCTTATATAGTATATTAACATCCTCTTGTTAAGAACTGGAGTTATTTCCCTATAACTGCCAATCAGCATAAAATGTTTAGGACATGTCTGATGCTGAATTGTGGTTCTCCATCAATAGTAGCTATAACTTTTAGTAAGAACATACTGATACATAATACCGACCTCCTGTTTCTCAAAGTTGGCAATGCTTAATAGATAGCTAGCCTACAGAATAAGGCTATGAATGAGCAGGATATTATTCTAAGTGTGGGCCCAATAGTGACTCAAATATCACCCAGGATTACACTAATATAAGCCCTAAAATTGTTCCCTCTAAAGTTAAAATGAATTGAAAATAACCTGCTTTCTTCATTCATCCACTGACTTTACTGATTCCTGTTTCACATTTTTTGCTAGTAGGATTTTCCAGTGTTATGTGAAATCTTCCAGAGTGGATTACTTTTGTGGAGTGCTTTCATGATGACAGGAGATTGGATTTATCTGAACTCCAAAATGACTCAGCTCTCCAATTTTTAGCTTCATAGTCCTTTCTTAGTCTGATCATTGACTCCTCTCCCTGAACTCTCTTCAACTCTGTTCACGCTAGTCCGCCAAAAGTAATACACGGAATTCAATTAAATAGTTCTAGATGCAGGTGGAACAAGTACTAAATCTGTGTAATGTGCCATCTATATATTATAGAAAAACATTTCAAGGTCAACGCTTCATCATAATATTGTTTTATTTTATTTAAAAAATTTAAATCTGATACAGTTTCAACACCCTAAGAAAAAGTACTCCTGGAGGGCAAGGGAGCACTGAACAGAAAATTCTGAAACAGACCCAAATTAAAATTGATTATTTTAAAGCCCAACTACAGGCAAAAATGTAATTTAAATATTGCAGTATACATCAATTACCTTAATCCTGGATTCCAAACACCTCTTCTTAGGCCAACCTGCAGTGTAATGGATCAAAGTTGCAGTTTCTGCTAAAAGCCAAGTTAATTACTTGCCCTGGGGACCAGATATTTTTTCCCTGCTCATTATCTTCTTGGGCACTGGTCTCTTCACCACCCTCATGAGTTTTCCTGCCTCTGGAACCTATGAGAGAGGACCTGGTTGCTGGAAGTGTTGCCTCCACCAATAAGAATAAGAAAGCCCCAAAAAGTGAACAGAGGAAGAGAGAAGATAATCAAATGATAGTGGCTTCAGGTAAGTAAAATTGGCATTTGCATAGGTGGGAAGGAGTGGGCAGGCCGCTTTTCCACCAACAATTCTTGACAATATCCACTAACCTATAAGGTCCGCTTATTACATACTTCTCCCACCACCCCTTCTAAAAAACTTAAGTTCTAAAATAAAAAGAACTTCTACATGATATGATATGATGATGATCAAGTACATGTAGATTATCAGAAATAAATGTTACAAAGTTAAAGAATATGCAAATCCAATCATTACAATCTCATATAAACTTCACCGCTCAAAAAAATGAAAGGAACATGTTTTAATCAAAGTATAGCATCAAGTCAATTAAACTCCTGGGATATTGATCTGATCGGTTAAGTAGCAGAGGGGGTTGTTAATCAGTTTCAGCTGCTTTGATGTTAATGAAAATAACAACAGGTGCACTAGATGGGCAAAACAACCTCCAAAACAGGAATGGTTTTACAGGTGGGGGCCACTGATATTTTTTTACCTACTCAAATATTATGACTGTTTTTTGCTAGTTTTGCATTTGGCTAGGGTCAGTGTCACGACTGTTATAGAGTCTATAGAGGTTGCACAGGCAGTCCCAACTCCTCCAGCATGGCACATCAATACATGTCATTGCCAAAAGGTATCCTGTGTCTTCCAGCACAGTCTCAAGAGCATGGAGAAGATTCCAGGAGACAGTTACTCTAGGATAACTGGACAGGGCCGTAGAAGGTTCTTAACCCATCAGCAGGACCGGTATCTGCTCCTTTGTGCTAGGAGGAACAGGATGAGCACTGCCAGAGCCCTACAAAATGACCTCCAGCAGGTCACTAGTGTGAATGTCTCTGACCAAACAATCAGACAAAGACTTCATGAGGGTGGCCTGAGGGCCCGACGTCCTCTAGTGGGCCCTGTGCTCACTGCCCAGCACCGTGGAGCTCGATTTGCATTTTCAACTCTAGAATTGGTAAGTCCGTCACTGGCACCCTTTGCTTTTCACATATGAGAGCAGGTTCACCCTGAGCACATGTGACAGACATGTGGGGAGGCTTATCCATACCTTGACTGCCATTAGGTATGGGGATGAAATCCTTGGACCCACTCTCAGACCATAGGCTGGGCAGTGGGTCCTGGGTTCCTCCTGGTGAACGACAATGCCTGGCCTCATGTGGCGAGAGTAAGCAGCCAGTTCCTGGAGGATAAAGAAGTTGATACTATTGAATGGCCCCTACGTTCGCCTGATCTAAATTTAATAGAATACCTCTGGGACATTATGTTGCGGTCTATCTGACGCCCCCAGGTTGCACCTCAGTCTGCTTAGGAGCTCAGTGATGCCCTGGTCCAGATCTGGAAGGAAATACCCCAGGACACCATCCGTTTTCTCATTGGGAGCATGCCCTGACATTGTCAGGCATGCATACAAGCACGTGGAGTCCATGCAAACTACTAAGTACCATCGTGAGTTTCTGCAATGAAATTTCAACAAAATGGATGAGCCTGCTGCATCATTTTTTTACTTTGATTTTCGGGGTGTCTTTGAATTCAGCTCTCTGTAGGTTGATAATTTTCATTTCCATCAAATGATGTGGCATCCTTTCGCTCCTAACGCATTACCCAGTCCATATCAGTATAGATGTCTAGCATGATATTTTCCCCATTGAGATCTGATGTGTTTTCAAAGTGTTCCTTTAATTTTTTTGAGCAGTGTATAATGTATTATTGTTCTACTTCTCCAATCTAAGCACTAAAGTGTAATCTCTATAACTGATCCAGTTGTGATAGCTGTAACTTACAGTATCAGCAGTGTAGACAGACAGTGAATCAATCCAAAAGATCGTAGAAAGCTTTATTTGAAAACTTGTGCAGATCTTGAAAGATGAACATCAGATAGGTCAAAAAACTCATAATGCAGATACATGTGCTCTGAATAGAAACTAAAGACAGGCTGAAGGAGGGTGGGACATTTGACAGATGCAGCGTCAGACTACTGCCACCTTCACCAACTTGAGACAATTGGCTGGTTTGACACTGTGCTTTCCCTGATGCATGACAATAACACTCTCAGCCTTACCATGCAAAAAAATCAAATGTTCTCAATATTAACAATAGCTGTTATGATTTAAATATAAATGTCTGTAACACACACTGTCACCACAGACAGGTATATCCAGAGATTTACAATGTAGTAGCACTCTTCAAAGAGAAAGGGATTCTTTAAGTTCTGCGTAAGTGCATTATAGACATTATTAACGATTTTGAAATATGTATCATTTATTTAAAAAAAGACAGGCAAAAAATGGTGCAGACAAAATATTTACAGAACACAGGAAGCCCTAAGACTTGACCGGTGTTCCTTGTGTAGCACTGCCCCCTAGAGGATGGCTGAGAATTACACCTTCTAGATTCCCCTGGGTTACCCTTAGCAACGGACAGCAAATAACAGCATTAAAAGTTCTTGGCTCAGTCAATAATCAATCCAGGGGATGTTGTTTTTTTGTGGTTTTATTGAGAACTTGGATAGGAGAAGGGATGAGTGGGATACTCCAACTGTTAACTATTCACAATCTGAGGGACAGATTACTGTAGAATGTGGCAAGGCCGCTACTTCACTTTGCCACTAAATGAAGGTACTTTAAATGTTCCTGTGCAAATATTCTCGTCAGGGTCCTGAAACTGGCACCCCCTTTCTCTCAATGCCTGTGTGCTGACACCCGTCCGCTGACCCTAGCTTTTGGAGCGGTCCCCTTCCTGGCAGATCCCCGGGCAAGTTCCTCTGTATTCACGGACACTGTTTTGCCAGAGTCACTGTTGCCTCCAAACTTCACTTGTCAGCATACAGTGGACCTCTGTGTTCAGCCACACCTTCAGGCCGACTGCCTGTGATCACCTTTCCCAGCTGCAGAAGGAGAGACAGCCGTACCCTCCTTCTGGGACTTGGTTTCCCGTCCAAAGACCCCCTGCCACATGTGCCCTTGACTTTTATAGCCTATCCCAGGTTGCACCACTGTCTGTGCCAACCCACTGGGACAGCTACAAAAGCCTGCGTGTCACTGGCTGGGTTTCCTCCACTGTCCAACAGGCCTCCCCATTGGATACAGTGGAGACACTCCCAGATGAATCAAACATGGACACATGCAACAGGCATAACTAATGATCAGGCTCCCCTGATAAGCAGATAGAGCAAACTATACTTTACCTGCCTAGCACCTATCTAGGAGGGTGCTACACTTGCTTTGATGGTAAAGGACAGCTGTCTAGTGTGGATACAGTCCCTCTTTTCTGGACCTTGAGGGAGGTGTTGACAGAAATTATTTGGCCAATCACAAGGCCAGAGATGTGGCCAATGGGATGTCACCATGTTTATAACCATGTAGCTGGCCTGCCCTGGGTAAAGTTTTCTATAGGTATTGTAAGGGATTAGCTCGGTGGTAGGCGTAGATGACCCCTTGGGGGGTGCGCTTTCACAGAGAGATAGCCAAAAAGTGCTTGCAAACAACAGTTTGGTTTATTAATGGTGTTTCTTCACCAGACTGCATGCAGCAAAAAAAACATCCAAAATAAAATAAAACAGAAAATAAATCCTTGCCTCTGTGGGCGGCTACCTTCTCACTCTGGAACCTACCTAAGAGTCTGTCTCCAACCTACTGTTGGGCAGACTTTCTTGTCCTACACTCAATAGTCCATTTATAATATCTTCACAGGGCAAAACAGTCCTTTATTTCTTTCACACAGAAACAGTTCGTCTTCTCACCTTTGAGACGTCTTCACACTTGGTTACCCTCCCTGGTACACATTACTCCGGGGGGTCTTCTCCCAGGCCCACACATCCTGTCGGGAGGCACACGTCTGACTGTCCTCCTTCTCCCAGCCCACATGGCTTCAGGAGAACTTTACCACGGATTTACCTGACTTCCTGTCACAGTATTATTATCTTTAAATATCTACAGGTTACAGTCTGGTAACTGGTATAATATTGTCCAGCATGAAAGTATATTTTAAATTAACTTAAACATGAAGGCTATTAGATGGCTATTCACCTAGGAGAGGTAATGGGTCCCATTGGCTAGTGGTGGTCGGACTTAAAATGCTGCTAATTAAGTGATATAGGTAAATATGTCCTTACAGTGGATCTTCACTGCATCTGAGCACCACAAACCAAAAACACTATTAAATTAATTTTTAATATTTAAAGCAAACTCCTCCATCCATCCATGTCTCCATGCTTTATTTTGGTGAGAAATCACTTTGAAAAACATCCCCCAGTATTTCTGGCCATGGCTATCTTGAGTAAAGGCAAATAAATCATGTGGCATTTACTTCCTGCCCTTAGCACAAGTATGCATGCAGGAGAGTGTGCTGAGCTGTGAAAACCCTTCCTCCCCTCCTGAAGACTCCTGGGATGTATGACATAATTTGCCTAGGCATAAAACCAGGAAGTAACTGAAGAAATGTAAAAAAAAAAAAGTTTAAAATGAGTAAATATTATATACTTTCCTATATATTTACTAATGATAGCAGCATGAGCATTAAAAATAATCAATGTTGATTGGGAGAGTGAAGTTCCACTTTATTCTGGTTGTACTGTTATTATCTTCAGAGTTATAAAATACACCAAAGTTTTTGATTCTGCCAGGGAAGAGAGACAGCAATATGTATTTGCAGAGATGTATAGTAACTAAGTAGAACTACTTCACTACTGTACTTAAGTAGCGAAAGGCGGTATCTGTACTTTCCTAGAGTAGAATTTTTTTCTCCTACTTCCACTTTTACTTCACTACATTTTTTCAATGATTTCAATACTTCTACTCCGATATTTTTTTTTTGTGCTGCATAGTTACTCGTTACAATTATAAAAATTACCACTGCCAGAACAGTAGATGGCAGGTTTCATGAAGCTCAAAACGTGTATGATCAGCGCATACGAAAATAAATGCTACTGTATGTATAAATAAAAGCTGCATTTGAAATAATAAAAAACAATATGATGTTCAAACTTTTGACTTCTTTCTTTAATAACTACATAACACAGTACTTGTACTTTTAATTTCAGTACTTGAGTAGCAATTTTTTTTTTCAAAACTACTGGTACTTTTACTTTCAGTACTTGAGTAGCAATTTTTTTTAAAAAACTACTTGCAATACTTAAGTACAAAAACATGTTGAATACTTTAGTACTTCTACTCAAGTCACTTTTTGATCGAGCACTTTAACTTCTACTCAAGTCACTTTTTGATCGAGCACTTGTACTTTTACTCAAGTATGGGTTTCGAGTACTTTATACAACTTTGTGTATTTGCCACCTACTCCATTGTCATGGGTGACCTGGGTCCTAAATAACATGGTTGCCAGGCCCTCCCACGCAACCTTTTTGGAGTGCCTAGTCCACATTATTATCACAGAACTAACTGTACAGAGCATCTCCTAGCTATGAAGTGGGGAATGGACAAAATTCAAAAAATATAGTAGGAGTAAGGAGGGTAAAAAATTATAAAAACACAAACAAACAACTTAATACTCCCCACTGAAACCCATGATTTCAGATATTACAAAATTGAGAATCAAGTCCGAACATTATTAGAGAAGAACACTCTATTTCAGGAACACCCGAAGAAGAAGAATTAGGGAGAACAAAAGGAATAATGCAAACATTACCATAAAACTTGAAAAATCATGTAACACATGACATTTCATGTAAAATGGCACAGAAGACAATCCACAGCATGCACCAGTCCTTCCTACCTCCCTTTGAACTAAGGTATTGATATAGAAGATGAACCCTGATCAACGGTGGGAGGTCCTTTGCACATGTGCCATCTTTGACACTCTTCTCGGTCTTTAGTATTGGTTGCAAAATGATCAACCGCACAGATAAGTCGTGGGATAGCCCACACAACAGAAGACCACTTAGGCATTCAAAAAGGTCATAACTCAGCCTTGTCCTTGAATCACAGTGGTGTTGAGTGTAACAGTATTAGCTCTGCTTTCCCTGTCAGACAGGATTGACCAGTTCAAATGTGAATTGTGATGGGGTCATCATCAAGAATTCAGGTGGGGAGAACCATGAAATGTTCCAAAAAACAGTGGCTGTTACTGCACGAGTGATGATATGAGCAGGGTTGAGGTCCATAGGCACATAGTGCCTTTGAACTTTCCAATACATTCTACTCTGTTACTGACATGCACCGAACTATTTTGTTTGGTTGTGTATGCATCCCAACACTATCTTGCTGTCTTTGTAGAAGCGAAAGAGTCTATTTCAAATTCTATTTCATGTTTTATAAGCTCAGCAATTTCATAGGCTAGTATGGCTGCAGAGTTCAAGCTTTGCAATGGTATGTGCTGGTTTTGGGGTCAGCTTAGCCTTTCCAGGGACAATACCCAAACATATTTTATCGCTTGCATGTATAACCTTGAGATAGGCTACCACAGCTATTATTTCAATGGAAACATCAGAGAAAACATGGATCTCCTTTCTGGTGGCATTCATTAGGAATGCACAAATGTAAGATTACAGTATCTGAATTTTTCTAGTGCTTTTAAGTCCTCTTTCAAAGATTCCCATCTTTGCTGTTTTTCTAAGGGTAACAGGGTATCTCAATCTGTGTTGTCAGTAGTAAGCTGCCTTAGAAGTATCTTACCCTGAATGGGTATTATGAAACGCACAGGATTGGAATTGCTGTTCATGGCAGACTAAACTTGTTTCATTAAAGGTTTTTCCCAAGTTGATGCTTGAAATGTGAATGTGTCTTGTTTGACATCCCAAAGCAATCCAGGGCTACTTTGCATAAGGAGAAGAGCTGTTCCTAGCTCAAATCCCTTTACACTAACAGCATAGTCATCAGAGGGAAAGGTTTTTATTACCTCTTCACTGTTAGAGACAATTTTGTGAAGTTAGAGACAATTTTGTGAAGTCTGAGGTTGGCAGTAGCAAGCATATCCTGAGAGTTCACCTGAGAAGACCAATTGCTTCTTCTGCAAAGCGTAGATTGAAGCCCATCATCTATGTAAAAATGGTTTTACACCAATTCACATGCATCAGATCCAAATTATTTTTCACCTTCTTAAGCTGGATACACACTATACAACCTCCTTTAGATTTTTTCCTAAAGATTTACCAAAACCATATAATATGAGGTAAAATCTAAACCTTTCAATTTGTATGCCGTCAGGCAGGACCTTTGTATCAAATGTGGGAACAACAACATTTATAATGAAGGTATACTGGACAGCCACTGAAATATCTAGTGAATATTTAAAATGAATGAACAGACACACCAAGAGCAGTTTTGATAAAAAAGCATAAAACAAAACTTTACTGGACATCAAAATACAATTCAGTGCATTGCATGTGGCCCGGAACTGACTGCAGGCAATGTGGCCCACTGCCCCCTGACAATTGTTTTTTTTTTTTTGCTGGGGAGGAAGGAAGTCGAGTCGGGGGCACAGCCACAGCAGCTTCCAACTAACTGTAGGCAGTGCTGGGGGGGGGGCGCTAGCACGGGAAGGGCGCAGCAGCATTTTATTACTTATATACCTTAACTATAGTATATATTTTATATGCGGCCCGAGAAAATTTCTCTACACTCGAAGTGGCCCAGAGAGGCAAAAGGTTGGACACCCATGAAATATATAAAGCTTCTTACACATGAAAGGTACCATAAACATTACACAAAATACCATGACTTAAACATACACTCCTATTCCCAATATTCCAAAATATCAAATAATACTTAGCTCTGGTAGTTGAATATCCACAGCTTACACTGGATAGCTGGAGGAACAGGACCATAAGAAATCCTGGCTGCATGTTGTGGATTACTCCCACAGGATATAATCATGTCTCTTGACCACTCACAGGTCATTTTGTTAGTGAGGTGAGCAACACATGGTTGCACTGCCCCCCACAACCACATGGTCAATTGGATATGCGGCAGCCATCTCTAAATACACAATGTCAAAGCTCACTAAACCACCTGGGGGTGAGAGATATTATCACACATGTATGGGAACATTTGTCGTCAATCAGTTAAAAAATATCCACAACTGATACACCCTTGTACTACATAGTTAAAGGTGAATCTAAAGGAAATCGAACAACAAAAGTTTCATAATGTGTATCAAGTTTAAAGCTGTCCTTCTCAGCCCATAAATTGCAGTAGGAGAAGGGTTGTTACAGAAAACATGTACTTTCATATGATAGTCTATGACTTTGTTGCTGACATTCTTGTTGGGATACCATCGGAGCCTGAGGAAATTTTTATAGTTTTCCCAAACGATGAAATAGTGGAACATTTGCTAAATGTTGGCCATAACAGCAACTGGTTCTTGTCTGAAGTGGAGCAAATCTCCTATATATTATATACTAGATTAGGCCCAGTGAGAAGGACATGGTTGAGGGAAACACCTTCATATTAAGCATTTGAGATGAAGACCACCCTGATCTGATCTGACTTGTGAAGATCGTACACACAAAAGCATGGGAGTTACCAACATTCCTCTCCTTCCTTGAGAGTTGGTGCTGGCTCAGAATGATCTCTCGCAAACACCTTCTGCATAAAGTCAACAAAGTGTTTTTTCCCATCTCAGGTTTTCTGTGCAGGGTGCATTGTAAACAAATAAATTGTTCTTCTGCATGACAACTATTATTTGGTAGTTTTCCTTCTTGAGCTATGATATGGAAGTAGTGCTACCCAGCTGTTGAAATTGTCCTGATAGAACTCCTTACCCATAGGGATTCCATTTTTAGGGAACTCCTTGTCTTCCATGGTGGCTGCCAGCTCATTGTGTTTAATTGTTATATCAAACACTGTGGTACCAACATTATCATCCCAGAAAGTATGGACCTTGTTATCGCCTTGTGTGATAAACTGTTGCATGCTGCAAAGTCTTTTCTTGATATGGTAGTGATGTGGGCACTGCTCGAAACAAGTACTGTAACCATTTGGCAGGACACTTTTCTTGCAGAAGAAACTGTGGAAGACCTCCTGACAGTTACCAGACAGACATTGCTTATGACGATGCAGCCTAGGTCCAGGCATTGAGCATATGGTGCGTCACATGGTCCATTGATTTGTTGGCAAGCCTTGTGTACCTGTGGGTAGGGATGATCGAACTTTTCAAAAGTTCGGTTCGGCCAGAACATCCGAACTTCCCGAAAGTTCGGCCCGGATTTCAGAACCCCATTGAAATCAATGGGACCCGAACTTCGGTAATCAAAAAACACCATTTTGAAGCCCTAAAACCCAATAAATGCCCCTAAAGGTGCCTAGGGTTCTGGGTCATACCCCAGGGACTATTAATCATCAAAAGTTCTTAAAAAGTGTCATTTTTGATAGCCAATTATTGAAAAAAATAAAATAAAAAATAAAATAAAAATTTCTTTGGATTTAGTATCTGGGGGGTCTAAAAAGTGTACCTGTGAAGTTTCAGCTCTGTAGCATGTCCAGAACCAGAAAAAAAAGATAATTTTTTCAGTAGAGCAGGGATGGTGGGACCCTCCTTTTACACCTATATGATCTTTTTTTTCTGGTTCTGGACATGCTACAGAGCTGAAACTTCACAGGTACACCTTTTAGACCCCCCAGACACAAAATCACACAAAAAAGTTCTTAAAAATTGTCATAGAGAACCAATTATTAAAAAAAAAAAAAAAAAAATTCTTTGGATTTAGTATCTGGGGGGTCTAAAAAATGTACCTGTGAAGTTTCAGCTCTGTAGCATGTCCAGAACCAGAAAAAAAAAAGATTGTTTGTATTTTGTCACTTATAAAACAGGTTGTTTGCTTCTCGCTTTTCACACCTTGCCGGTTTAGTAGCAAGCGTTTTTTTGGGTTCTTTGGAGGCAGGAAAAACATCTGAACTTGTGTATAGTGGTATATATACACACATACTTATATGTATATACACACCTAGACATATATAGGTGTGAAAGGAACAGAAAAAACTACTTGCGCTAATGAAATAATTAACACCAATATAGTTACGCTCCTATCACACCTATATATGTCTAAGTGTGAAATACATCTAAGTATGTGTGTATATATACCACTGCCTCCAAAGAACCCAAAAAATGCCCAAAAAACCGCTTGCTGCTAAACCGGCAATGTGTGAAAAGCGAGAAGCAAACAACCTGTTTTATAAGTGACAAAATACAAACGATCTTTTTTTTTTCTGGTTCTGGGCATTCTACAGAGCTGAAACTTCACAAGTCCACTTTTTAGACCCCCCAGATACTAAATCCAAAGAATTTTTTTATTATTTATTTATTTTTTCAATAATTGGTTCTCTATCAAAAATGACAATTTTTAAGAACTTTTTTTGTGTGATTTTGTGTCTGGGGGGTCTAAAAGGTGTACCTGTGAAGTTTCAGCTCTGTAGCATGTCCAGAACCATAAACAAAAAAAAGATTGTTTGTATTAGGTCAGTTATAGAACAGGTTGTTGGCTTCTCGCTTTTCACACCTTGCCGGTTTAGTAGCAGGAGTTTTTTTGGGCATTTTTTGGGGTTCTTTGGAGGCAGGCAAAACATCTGAACTTGTGTATAGTGGTATATATACCACTATACACAAGTTCAGATGTTTTGCCTGCCTCCAAAGAACCCCAAAAAATGCCCAAAAAAACGCTAGCGTCAAAAAAAAAAACGCCCAGGTGTGTTGTTGCAGGCATTTTTTTGGGGTTTTTGGAGGCAGGCAAAACATCTGAACTTGTGTATAGTGGTATATATACACACATACTTATATGTATATTACACTTAGACATATATAGGTGTGATAGGAGCGTAACTATATTGCTGTTAATTATTTCATTAGCGCAAGTAGTTTTTTCTGATCCTTTCACACCTATATATGTCTAGGTGTATATATACATACATGGGTGTGTATATATACCCCCTATAGACATGTTCAGATGTCATGTCTGACTCCAAACATGTCCTCAAAAAAGCACTAGCAACGCCTGCAGCATAAAGAATGCTGACGGTAGCGAAGCCATATTAGTGATCTGAATGTGACTTGAGAGAAACTAGGTTTTCTCTATAGCGGTCACCCTGCTATGGAAGGGTTTGGTCACCCTGCCATAGCAGTCACTGTCAGTTCACCCTACACTACATTACGGTCACCCTGGCACTTTCCCTACAGAAACTAAATTTTTGAAGCTAACTAAAGTGTAAAGGAGCACTCTAACTACACTAGATATCCCTTTCCTCACACTAATAAATGCTAAATTACACTTTTAAAGTAAAATTAACAGAACTGCTTCCACTCTCTTCCATGTCCCTGTATTACAATGCTAGGAATTTGGTGGGGGCTATCTTATATACCGGGGGGGCATATTCACTAATGATTGGCCTAGGGACCCCCTAGTCACTCCAATCACATTCCTAGCATTCTCCTGCCCCCTCAATTGGCTTTTGCTATTGGTTCTGGTCCAATCATGGGCTTTTAAAGCCCATTTCCAGTCCCATTGCATTTTGGTCGATTCTGGTTGCCGAATTCCGAACTTTTTGGGCAAAAAGTTCTAAATTCGGCTGAACCTCAAACACCCAATGTTCGGGCCGAACCGATGGTCGACCCGACCCGTTCGATCATCCCTACCCGTGGGATGTCTTTGCCAAGGAACAGGAGAATATCTGCATTTCTGTCAAAAAGCTGGTATGTGGTAAGATATACCTCTCAAGTGAGAATAGTGAGAGGCAGCTACAGGAGTAGGGATCTCCTCTGTGTAAGTTGGAAACTGGTAGCACTAATTGAGAGTGGGCAATGGTGTTTCTACACTATCATTCAGGGGAGCTACTACAAGACCATTGTCTGTACTGTCTGAAATGTCTGTAATGCCAGAAGAGATGCCCAGGGTGTATAGTAAGGCATCTACTTTTATTTTTACAAGTCAAAAAGCTTTGATCTCGCAGGAGACCTGTTACTCTTATTATCTGAAATATTATATCGTTTTATAGCCTTTTTCAGGTTGACCATTGAGGTATACACAAACTAAGCATATTTTGGAACAGGATTTGTTACAGAATCCTTCTCCTTAGACATCTGTACATGTAGAGAAAACTGGAGTATGAGGCACTGTTTGGTTTGTGCTCTCCCTGCCATGCTTTGCCTTGAGAGGATTCACTGTGGACAGACTGTGACAGTCTTAAAACGGATGAAATGCTTGCACATGATCATCACTGTCACATTCTATGCACTTAATAGTAGCCTTACAGTCATAAGCATTGTGTTCTGTGGGAGCATATCATTTGAAGCAAAACCCCAATTTCTTCAAAGGACTATGCGTTCTTGCAAGGGTTTCTTTTTACAGCCGATACGCTTCCTAACTAGATGTGGTTTGGTTATGTATGAGACATTGGCGATTTGGGTTGTCAATTTTCTTGTTCTGATCAGTCTTTTCAGGGACTGTAGTAGGTGTAGGTAGAATATCAGTCCTTTTCACAGACACCAGACCCTTTCAGTCTCTATGTGATACGCGTGAGGTTGCTGGTCTTGAAATGGGAGAGATTGGATTCCCCGTAGGAGAAACTTGGATCATTCTTAGTATCAGCAATTCTTCTAATGAACTCACAGATGTAGGAAAAGGGAGGAAATTAAACTCTATTTTCCTCATACCTTGATCCAAGAGATGCCCATTTTTCCAATATACCATAAGGTAACTTGGAGACTACTAGTTGACCCCACAAGTGGTATCTAAGTAATTGAGACTGGGTAGGTGGATATCAGCTTTGGCAAGTTAAGGCTCCATGAGAAGGTCACTGAGCTATTGAAATTTTAGATTGTCTCCACCAGATACTTTTGGAAAACATTGCAACATTTTAAATAAAGCTACCTCAATGGCTTTTGGGCTGCCAAAGCTATGCTCAAGTCTGTTCCAAGCAGCATAAGGACCTGTGGCAGGGTTATCAATGTGAACAGCTTTGAGTTTTTTTAATTTCTTATGTCACATAATATTATCGTAAATGTCTAGGAAACACAAAATTTCAGTAAAAAAATACACTAAGGTTAATTTAAGGGCACACAAGCGCAAAAAAAATACACAATTTTTGGTAAAATATAAAAGATGAGCTTGCACCAAGTAAATAGATACCTAACATGTCAAACCTTAAATTTGCGTGCGCCTGTGAAATGGCGACAAACTACGGTATCCTATATTTTCCATAGGTGATGCTTTAATAGTTTTATTAGTTTAGTGTTATGGAGGAGGTCTTGTGCTAGAAATATTGCTCTCACTCCGGCATGTGTGACGATATGTAACATGTGTATTACAATCTGTGTTTTCATGCGTAGGCGCCCCTGATGTGTGCATTTACGTTTGTACGTGCGTATATGTGGGTGTGGTGGGGACTCAAAAATGTTTTGGAGGGGGGGGGGGATTTTATGTGCTTTGGTGTAACTTTAATGTTTTACAGTTTTTTACTTAACTTTTTCATCACATGGGGGACAAAAAGTCCCCTATGTGATGATTTATTGGTGACAGGTTGTCTTTAATGAGACATTCAGGGTCTAAAAAACCCTGGATGTCTCCCCTGTGCTCCACTGAATGTAATGAAATGTGGATCATTTTGTATACATTCTTTCCTGGACTTCTTGGCCGGGGACACTGAGAGGAAGACTGAGAGTGATGTCAAAAACATTCCTTTCTGGGTCAGCAACAAAGAGGGGAGGAGAGTGGACGTGAGTCCACTCTGCTCCCTCCCCTCTACCCAGTGGCACCCTCTATGTAGGTCCCAGGGCCACAGATGGGCAAGCAAAGCCCTGAAGTCATAGCATGGGTGTGTGCGGGAGGGAGCCGTTACCAGTAGTGTGTGGAAACAATCGGGTGGCAGTGCAGCCGTCCGAATGCTTCCATCTGACAGGCAGAAGTATGCTTGCCAGATTTACACACAATCTAATCAATGTGTGTAAAACCCCCACTGTCAGATCTGTACAACGCTGTTCATACTCACTCAGTCACTATGGAATTCATTTTATGTACTCTTCAAAAAACCTGGTTGATCCTGATGTTCACTGTCCCTCTCATGATGTCTGTGTCTCTGCTGTAGCCTGAGATTGTGTAGACCAGCCCTTACCACTTCAAATGGGCATGCTCCAGTTTCAGTTTCCTTCTAAGCTTTTCATTTTCTTATCTAATTAGCCTACATGACTATAGAGTCACACATGTTGGCATATACAGTACACAGAGATCAATGACAGCCCACTCGCTCCCTCCTCCTCCATGCCAACGAACCAGTTCTACACTTTGGAAGCTGATGTTGATTGATGGAGGCTTTACCTTAATGTAATTCTAAGGACATACAAACAATAGATGGCCGTGAAACAGGCTGTGATTGGCAGAACTCTCCCCTAGATAGTCACACCATATTTTTGCACAAAAATAATAAAGGTTTGAGTATATATTTGTATAATGTTTTAAAACATTTATTTCATATTAATTTTGTATTTTTCCTCTGTATTCTGAAGGCTTTATTTTCATTTTTTTATAACGTGACAGGCAGCAGAGGACCAGAAGCTCCTGCCGCTGAAGTTTTCCTGCAAGAGCTGAGAGAGCTCAGTCAAATGACAGCTGTATATCAATTATGAAAAAAGGTACATAGATTTGTTTATATTATTAAAATAAATACAGTGCCATCATCCATATACATAAAGAGAATGGATAATGTAAATTAAACAGTCTGTGCAAAGCCTAGGTTTGAATCTACGCAGCCATGCAGGCCGCTGTTTGCCCAGGTACATCAGCCTATTAATTTGAATGGGCTGTCGTGCCCCGTGAAACGCAGGAAAGAAGACCCTGCACTACTTTGGAAATCACAGCCCACATGGGAACCGCATGTACAGCACGAGTGTGAGTACAGTGCAATTTCCACTGCCATTAGGATTATAGGCACCCATCTGCCTGTCCCGCGTTTCCCTGTGCAGGTGGTTGCAGCTGCGGGAATTTGCGCAGGTCTTGCAGCAGCACCACCCACACAGGTGTGAACCTAGCCTTAGTGTGAATTTACCTGGCAGGCTCTGAGAAGTGTATCAGTTGCTTGGATCTGTTTGGGCAGGTTGTTTGTGAAACACTGGCTGTTCTCAGACTTACTTGCTTGAAAAGGTATTATAAGCAGAAATCAGAATGGCATTTGGTAGGCAGCTTTTACTGTATATAGTACATGTATGATGCACAAGTTGTATGGTCCATTAGAAAAACTCTGTCTTGTAGGCTGTAGGATGCTGTGATTAGCTTGCAGACATGTACAGGTTCGAAAGACAATGTAAAGATATACAAAATAGAGACACGAAGCCGGACTTTACTGTAAATATGCCTTTGAGACCAAACTAAATTTATTTAAAAACGAAATTTATTTAAAAACTTGTACAAATTTTTTAAATGAATTACATGTTAAAAATACATAAAAACGTCATTGTATATACAGTATATAGTTCGAACATAAAGCTGGTATGTGATTTGAATTCAGAATTGAGCTGGTCTACGCTTTTCGCAGGAGCCCCCGCTTCTTCAGGACAACAGAAATCATATGCTATGTATAGCTCTAACTACAAATATATATAATAAAAAAGAAAATATCATAGAAACAACATATATAAATGAATACAAAATAATATCAGTAAATAAGTTATTATAAGGATGGTTCGCTCAGACAAAAAAAAAAAGAGGAATATATAAACCCCCAGGTTGGTTTAATAACTAGTAAATTATTCTTAAATCATACCTGTAATAGTAGACGATGGAAACCACACACGATATCAACCATAAAATTCTCACTTGGAGATCTTTTTTCCTTTATGTTCGAACTCCACACCAATGTTTTTATGTTTTTTTAACGTGTAATTCAATTAAAATTTAATTTATGTACAAGTTTTTATAAAAATTTAGTGTGGTCTCAGTTCTTAAAGACATATTTAAAGTTCTGCTTTGTGTCTCTATTTTGTTTATCTTTACATTTCATTTATAATTAAAGTATAACTAAACGCAAAAAAATTTTTAAGTTTGGATGGAGTGGAGAGGGATTAGAAAGTGTGTCAGGTTTTTTTTTGCTGCCTGTGCCCCCAGTAGGGAGATTCACCCTTTCTATTTGTTCTGTTTACCATTATCACTGAAAGTAAAAGAAAATCCCAAATTTTGTTTTGTCCCCAGAAAAGTAATAGAGGGAAAATATTCCAATAGGGACACTAGTTCTGGTGACCTGGGTCTCCAAAGAATTGCACTAATTTGCAGGGACTTCTTATCACTTCAGGGTGTCAGGAAACCAGGCCAGATGAAGATGCAAGTAAAATAAAGCAGTTTATTAGAGCAACAACAATAAACGCCCAGCAAGAGTGAGGAGCGAAATCAGGAACAGCCGGGGTCATGTCTAGAAGCGGGTAGTCATCCAAGCCGGGGTCAAGTCCAGTAGCGGGTAGTCTGCCAATGCCAGATCGTCTGCCGATGATGGGTCGTCTGCCAATGCGGGATCAAGAGCCAGGAAAGTCGTCATACACGGGGGAACAAGGAGAACAGAAGACTGCTAGCAGTGATGCACCTTGGAGCACAAACACAAGGGCAAGGAATGCAAGCCATCAAGGGATATACACTGAACAAAATTATAAATGCAACACTTTGTTTTTGCCCCCATTTTTCATGAGCTAAACTCAAAGATCTAAGACTTTTTCTATGTACACAAAAGGCCTATTTCTCTCAAAAACTGTTCAAAATCTGTCTAAATCTGTGTTAGTGAGCACTCTTCCTTTGCCGAGATAATCCATCCACCTCACAGGTGTGGCATATCAAGATGCTGATTAGACAGCGTGATTATTGCACAGGTGTGCCTTAGGCACTCCCTGTGAACAGCCCCTATCGCCATATCAACCTGAACAGTCTCGTGGGTAACCTGCGCCGGTTGCAGGGTCTGCCATCAATTGCCTCGATGACTATTGGAGAAACAAGGGGCTGCAAGGGTATTAAATTCGCAGCAGCAAATGTATTGTCCATAAAGTAACCGCCAGCACCGGAGTCTACCAATGCCTGAGTAAGCACCGAACCTACTGCCCAGCAGAGGACAACTGTGATTAGCTGTTTATCTTTACGGGAAACCAGGAGCGAGGAAATTCCACCTAAGGTCTGCCCCCGACAGGACCATAGGTGCGAGCGTTTCTGGGACGGGTAAGACAAGATTTCAGGAAATGCCCACCAAAGCGCAACACAGGCACTGGTCCTCCCTCCTAAAGGTCCGCTCAGCCTCAGGAAAGTGAGTGATCCCCAGCTGCATGGGTTCACAGCCAGACGCACCATCCCCAAGAGGCGTGGGAGGTGAGGGAGGAATGGGTGGAGAAGAAAATGTAGGAGCCAATCAGGTGGGAGACCTTTGCAGGAGCTCCTTAAATGATGGTCTCTCCCTGAGCCTGGTAATGATCAAAATCAGGAAAGATGGCATACTCTGCAGCAGTTCGTATACCCTGTTGAATGGACAGGAGCAGCAGAGGCAGAGCGAGCAGGCACATCAAATATCCTACAAAGGAGGTAACAAAACTCAGGTAATCACAGGATTATCATTCTCCCATAAGGGATTCGCCAGGCTAAGGATTTGCCCGAGAGCAAAGAAATTAGGAAGCCCACCTTGGACCTGTCAGAGGGAGGAACCATCTCAAAATAAATGCCCACTTGGTTTAGGAAGCCACGACACTGACATGGTTCACCCCTATAGCGCTGCGGGAGGGGGGCTGAACCAGTCATCCCTCTGGTAAAAGCGACTCCAGCTGCAGGAGCAGGAGTGGCAACAGGAGCAGCAACAGGAAGGACCACCAGCCTAGCAGCACCAGGAGCAAGGTTTGCTGTGTGTTCAAGGAATGTCTGCAATGCCTGAGCGAGGTGACCCAAAAGATGATCTTGTTGATCGAGCCTGGTAACAAGCATGGGGAGCGTAGGAGCACCTGCATCGTCAGGATTCATGACCCTTGTGTATTGTCAGGGTGCCAGGAAACCAGGCCACACGAAGATGCAAGTAAAATAATTTATTTATTAGGGCAACAACAATAAACACACCACAAGAGCGGGTAGTCATCCAAACCAGGATTGAGTCCAGTAGCGGGTAGTCTGCTGATGCCGGATCGTCTGCCGATGCAAGGTCGTCTGCCGATGTGGGATCGAGAGCCAGGAAAGTTGTCAGCCAAGCCAGGTCATGAACGGAGGAACACAGAGAACAGAAGACTGCTAGCAGTGATGCACCTTGGAGCACAAACACAAGGGCAAGGACTGCAAGCTATCAGGTGATATATATAGTCAGGTGTGCAACATCATGTAAGATTCTGGTACCTTCGGTACCCTTATAGGTCATTTCCTTCTTCATATTGCGTCCCACCTTTTCAGCTAGGTGGAACGCATATACCTTTAAGCCGCATGACGTCATCACTAAGCGCCGCTCTGAGCGGCTATTTCAATCGCCGGCTTCTCTCTCACAAATTGTTCGTTCAAACCGCATGGTATACAGCCTTGTCTTACGCTGCCGGAGCCTCCAGCTATTGCCATACCTGGATAGACCGGAACCTCGCTATTGATCCCGTATCTCGCTACCCGATCATTCACTCATTACCGGACCCTTCAGCTTACTAATCTAACTAGTGATAAGTACCCCACAGGGGATTCCTTCCTATCAAACTTACACTATCTACTTCTGCATACTAAGGACTGTTACTATCTATGCATTACTATTTCTATCATCTGCACTGTTACATAGATTGCTAGCTCTTGAGTCTACTACCATCTATATCCTTGCACTAAGTTAGCCTCTCTTGTACACTCCATCTGCTGTCCCCTACCACCTGTTATTGCACATGATTGCTAACCTATCTACCATCATCTACTACTCTCCTGAACATTACTATTGAGTACTCATCATTGCTATCACAACTCACGCCTCTCCTTTCAGCACATCACCTCTATACTATCATATACAACCTATCACTCCAGGAACATCTTATTGAGTGTATGTATATTGTATGCTGAATCAGGCTGGCCACAATGATGAGTCTGGAGAGTTGGACATGGTGATTCAACACATCTCTACACGACTACTGAGTGGAGATTCTGCAGCTGCAAATCCAACTCTCTAAACAAACGCTAGAGCGTTACAGATTGAACGAACCTTTAAAAAATGGATTCAGCAGAATTAGCCACTCAAGTGATACAATTAACACAAAAGGTAGATGCATTAATCCTTGCTCTTACTGAAGTAAAAAATGAAAATCAGACTTTAAGACAGCAGATAGCCCGTGTTTCACAACTCACTGCTGCTCAACCTCGTGAGCCTAAAATAAACCCTCCTCTAGTGTTTACAGGTGATCGGAAAAAATTTTGTGAATTTAAAAACGCATGTCAATTGCTTTTTAATTTAAAACCTCGTACTTATACTACAGACCAAATTAAAGTCTGTACTACTATTTCATATTTATCGGGTGATCCACGGGCTTGGGCAGACTCTCTCTTTGAGAAAGAGGACCCTCTTCTCAACTCCTATTCTTTGTTCATAGCAGAACTCGCTAGCTTATATGAAGACCCCAATAGGCAGAGTACTGCTGATAGCCAATTGAGGGCTTTAAAACAAGGAAGGAGACCTGTTGAAGACTTCATAGCAGAGTTCAAAAGATGGACCCTTGATTCTGGGTGGAATGATGCATCTCTGCGAACTCAGTTCAGACTCGGGTTATCAGAAGCCGTTAAAGACGAGCTCGCCCGAGCGGATTTACCTGGCACTTTGGATGCCTTAATACAGCTCAGCATCAATATTGACAGGCGACTGCGAGAAAGAAAGGCTGAGAAGATGGGAATGCCATTGTCCAGTCCTTCTCGGGTTTCGCCCGTTGACCCTACTCCTATGGAGGTAGGAACGATACGCCCACCTTTATCGACTACTGAACGAGCCAGGAGAAGATCCGAAAACCTCTGCATGTACTGCGCCTCCTCGGATCATTTGATAAGCGTCTGTCCCCTTGTCCGCAAAAAAGACGTGGGACCAAATTAGGATCACCACCAAGGCTATGATCGACACAGGATCTTGTGGGAACTACATCGATACTCGTTTTGTTACCTTAAATAAAATACCTATTATTTCAAAACCTAAACCTGTCTCTGTTAGTTTCATTAACGGTATCCCGTTATCTTCTGGTCCAATCACCAATCAGACACAAGCACTCCTTGTTACTGCTAACGAGTCTCATGCGGAGACAACCACTTTTGATGTATTACCTTCACCACATTTTCCCATTATTTTGGGACTTCCCTGGTTACACATACATCAACCAACCATTGATTGGAAGACACGGACTCTAACCTTCCCTTCTCACTATTGCGAGATCACGTGTAACCTCCAATCATATAAAAAAATCCTGTCTATGGTGTCAGATGAAATTACACCACCACCATGCTACCAGGATCTGTCAGAAGTCTTCCTTGAGAAAAACGCTCAAGTGTTGCCTCCCCATAGGTACTATGATTGTTCTATTGATCTACTCCCTAATAGCAAATTACCTTTCGGTCATGTTTATCCTCTTTCTCAGGATGAACTTTCTCATCTCAAGGAATACTTGGATGAGAATTTAGCGAAAGGGTTCATCAGACCCTCTACTTCTTCCACAGCTGCAGGACTTTTCTTTGTCCGCAATAAGGATTCAAGTGTTAGGCCTATTATTGACTATAGGCAATTAAATACCATTAAGATAAAGGATCGCTATCCTTTACCTCTCATTCCTGAACTCATTGAACAAGTGCGCGGAGCTACCTACTTCTCTAAATTGGACCTAAAAGGGGCATACAACCTAATCCGAATCCGTGACGGGGATGAGTGGAAAACAGCATTCAGAACCAGATACGGATTATTCGAATATCTTGTGATGCCTTTCGGGTTGTGTAATGCTCCCGCAGCTTTTCAGCGATTCATAAATGACATCTTCAGAGACTTACTTGATGTTTGTGTTGTGGTATATCTGGATGATATACTCATTTATTCTCAATCTTTGTCTGAACATATAAAACATGTAAGACTTGTGTTGTCCAGATTACTCGCACACAATTTATACGTAAAATTAAAAAAATGCCTATTTCATAAAGAAGAAGTACTATTCCTAGGATACATCATATCTAAGAACGGAATCAAAATGGATATGAGCAAGATATCGTGTATTCTGGATTGGCCTGTACCAACAACTCGTAAAGCATTACAACGATTCCTTGGATTCTCAAACTTCTATAGGAAGTTCATCAAGAACTTCTCTGCTATTGTGAGACCTCTCACACAACTTACAAGTGTAAAGAAACCATTTAAATGGTCTGAAGAAGCCAATGGAGCTTTCCGCTTGTTAAAATCAAGCTTCACTTCCGCTCCCATACTACGCCATCCAGACCCATCCCTCCAATATATACTGGAGGTAGATGCGTCAAATATGGCAGTAGGAGCAGTTCTCTCCCAACGACCAACAAATACTTCACCACTTCACCCAGTTGCTTTCTTCTCTAAATCATTAAGCAACCCAGAGGTGAATTACCCAGTGGGTGAAAAAGAGTTGCTTGCCATAAAACTGGCACTAGAGAATTGGCGACATCTACTTGAAGGTACTCGATTGCCAATACTCATATATACAGATCATAAAAATCTCCAATACCTTCAGACTAACAAGTCCCTTTCCCACCGGCAGGTACGTTGGTCACTATTCTTCCTAAGATTAAACTTCCTAGTGACCTACACGCCTGCAGACAAAAACAAAAAAGCGGATGTGCTATCACGATTAACCGAAGATAACTGCGCCGAAATCCCTTAATTTCCTATAATACCCTATGATCGTATTGTTGGTGTTGTTTGCTCCCTGAAGGAAGAGATTCTGCACAGTATAGGACTGGATTCACCTCCACCACAACTAAGTGCTGATGCAGAAGGCTTCCTCTACTTTAACGACAAACTCTACATACCTCCTAGTATGCGTACCAAGATCTTGGAATTATCACATGACGTACCTATGGCAGGACATATGGGTATGACTAAGACATTTAATTTGCTCACCAGGCAGTTTTGGTGGCCTGATATGAAAACATCTGTACAAAAGTTTGTTTCCTAATGTGACATCTGTGCAAGGTCCAAAATTGACGCTACAAAACCATCTGGTCTACTTTGCAGTCTACCAATACCCCAGGTTCCATGGGAAGTTGTATCCTTGGACTTTATAGTAGAATTACCACCTTCCAGGGGATTTAATACCATTCTAGTGTCAGTGGACCATCTGACAAAGATGGCACATTTCATTTCTATACGCAGACTACCTTCATCTAAACAAACAGCGGAATTACTAGTGAAACATGTGTTCAAGCTACATGGAATTCCAAAGACTCTTCTATCTGACCGAGGTTCACAGTTCATCTCCAAGTTCTGGCAAGCTCTATGTCATATACTACGTATTGAGCGAAAACTCACTTCTCCTTACCATCCTCAGACCAACGGACAAACTGAAAGAGTCAACCAGTGCATTGAACAATACCTACGTTGCTACACCTCATACCTACAGGATGATTGGGTGGACCTCCTCCCTCTGGCAGAATTTGCTTATAACAATGCAACCCACAGTACTACTAAGCAGAGTCCGTTCTACTTAAACTATGGGTTTCATCCAACACTTCTTCCACCACGCATCCTTCCATCAAGTAACCCAGTAGCCTCAGATTATCTTACCCAAATAAAAGACTCTCTGGGTTTACTTAACACCACCATCTCACATGCTCATAGCCAACAAAAAAGGTATTACGACCTTCGTAGAAAACCTTCTCCTCAATACGCTATTGGGGATCTCGTTTGGCTATCTACAAAAAATTTGAGGTTAAAGATACCCAGTAAAAAGCTTGGACCTCTATTTCTCGGACCTTTTCCAATTAAAAAGCTCATTGGAAGAGCTGCAGTGCAACTCACTTTACCGGCAGATCTTAGAATACATCCCATCTTTCACGTGTCGTTACTGAAACCACATGTTCCCAACCAAGGAATAAGGCCTACCATCTCGCCTCCACCTCCAGTACAAGTTGAAGGCGGAGAGGAATTTGAGATTAGGGAGATTTTGAAATCTCGTATCCACAGAGGAAAACTCCAATATCTCATAAGATGGAAGAACTATGGACCCCAAGACGACACCTGGTTGGATACTTCTGACGTTCACGCACCCAGGCTTATACGAAGGTTTCACTCCAAATACCCGGAGAGACCAGTGCTATAGGCCTTCCGGAGCCGGCCTTAAGGGGGGGGGGTACTGTAAGATTCTGGTACCTTCGGTACCCTTATAGGTCATTTCCTTCTTCATATTGCGTCCCACCTTTTCAGCTAGGTGGAACGCATATACCTTTAAGCCGCATGACGTCATCACTAAGTGCCGCTCTGAGCGGCTATTTCAATGGCCGACTTCTCTCTCACAAATTGTTCGTTCAAACCGCATGGTATACAGCCTTGTCTTACGCTGCCGGAGCCTCCAGCTATTGCCATACCTGGATAGACCGGAACCTCGCTATTGATCCCGTATCTCGCTACCCGATCATTCACTCATTACCGGACCCTATATCTAGCTCCAGCAACTACATGTGTTTCAATTAGAAATGAATGACATACTGAAGGAGGGTGGGACCAAATGTACAGAGCATCTTCTAGCTAAGGAGTGAGGAAGGGACAAAATGATAAAAAGGTAAAATAACAACAATGCATGTGTAACACAAGTCTGATCACAGAGATGGAAAAGATACAAGTTTAAAATATAGTAACATGTTTAATCAGTGCTCATTCAGTCAGTGAAAGGCATGAAGAATGTGTTTTCTTGTAAGATATGGTGATGTTTAGAACTGTATTGTGATAATTGAGAAAAAAAAAAACAACCTCTCTAGTGCTCTAAAGCACTGGTGGCCAACTTTCTATATATAGGAAGCATCAACTGCAGTCCTTGATATGACCAGGGGCACACCTTTTATCCCACGTAACTTTAAATAACTGTAAAGAAGATTGTCAGAGCCTGTGACATACTTTTGGACATGGTCAGAGCCTAAGGACATTCTATGGGTGTGAATGGAGACAGTTACAGTCTAGGGATATGTTACATCAAACTGACAGAGATCACTATTAATACAACCCCTGCTCTATTTCAAATGTTGCTTTATGTATTGACATGTTGTACTTTTATAGACCCAGTCTGTTTAAACAGCATGGTCCCATGCTGACATAGTATCATCCACAGGCAGCTTAACTCCTCAATAAGGCACAGAATCCAACTCCATTTTACATCAGAATGATGCAGTACAGAGGATGTTTTTCAAGTCTTTTAAAGTGTAAAAAGACAAAGACCTTCCTAAGCCGTGTCTCTGCAAAGAATAAACACTGGCTAAGAAAATATGGAAGAAACCGGGAGGATCTAACTTGGAGTGAACTAACACTAAACAGAAGGTAACAACAAAGGAAGATACCATATCACTTAAATAAACATGCTGTAGTGGTCCTAAACCCCCACTATATGTCAGGACACTACAGAATAATAGTAACGCAATGCATTTCAATGCAATAACAAAATATTTACATAATTTGGACTGAACAGCCCCTTTATATAGTAATGGTTTCACTCTCACAATGAGAGGCCTACCCCCGGGTGGATTCTTCTGGGCTACGCTAGGCACTTTAAACAGGGTCACTGCCATACACATGGGGTATCTTTACTTGAGCCATGCTCACGACCTGGTTGATGATAAGCATGAACAAACTCTAGTAAACTCTCCTGATGTCATATACACCAACACCACTACTTGTGCATTTAGGAGGGATGCACAGAGCCAATGCTCTTCCCACCTGGTCAGTGTACATCACCCCGCTACCTCACTCCTAGTAACAGTATGGGGTGTGCCACCATGCACCTAGGATGGACTCAATGCATGCACTTTACTTAACTTTTTCTCTTCCATACCTGTGTGCAGGATGAGGGCCCTGTGGTGTAATCTGCTCCCATTGCTTTGGGAAACGGATCGAGGCTAAAGGAGTGCCAACAATCTCTCCCTCACTGCAGGAGATCTCACCTGCCACATGTACATGCTTAATGACAGGCTGCTAGAGAAACCTTTGTTACTCTTGGTAACCACTTGTGTTTTCACACGGTATTAACTCTTACACTGGTGTCTTCATACCCCAACGTGTGTAGTGACCCAAGCTTTAAACTCTTCAGCCCCCCAAAGGTCTACCCTCTTTAATGACTGGGACATTTTTTTGCAATATGGCACTGCATTACTTTAACTGACAATTGCGCAGTTGTGCGACGCTGTACCCAAATACCGACAATTTAGAAAAAAAAAAAAAATCATTTTTACTCTATGCTATAAAACTTACCCAATAAAAAAATGTAAAAAAATCAAACTTCTTCATCAACTTAGGCCAATATATATGTTCCGCTACATGTTTTTGATAAAAAAAAAAAACCTCTAATAAGCGTATATTGTTTGGGCAAAAGTTATAGCGTCTACAAACTATGGGATGTATTTATGGAATTTTTTTTTATTATTGTTTTTACTAGTATTGGCGGCGATCAGCCATTTTCTGTGGGACTGCGACATTACGGCGGACAAATCTGGTGCTAAGTGACACTTTTTGGGGACCAGTGAAACCAATTCAGTGATCAGTGCTAAAGAAATGCACTGTCACTGAGCTAATGACACTGGCAGGGAAGGGATTAACATCAGAGGCGATCAAAGGGTTAATTGTGCTCCTAGGGAATGCTTTCTATGTGTGTGGGGGATACTTTGACTGCGGGAAGGCAGAGATCCAAGTTCCAGCTTAGCAGGAACACAAGATCTCCATCTTCCCCTCCCAAGAACGGCAGTCTGCCTAGTTTACATAAGCAGACCGCTGTTCTGCCTCTCCTAAGAACATTTGTTGGGTGCCATAGGGCGGGACCTGCTGATTGGCTCCCGCTGTGTCCATTTACAGCTGGAGTAGGTTGCTGGTGGTGCATGCACACGGCGCAGACCCAGTGCACGAAATCACGTACAAGTACATGATTTCGCGCAGGAGGGCCACCCTGCTGTAGTATATCTGCTCGGGGTGGTCCGGTTACATACTATATGTGCCAGTTACTTACACATTGCACCCCTTTAGTAACTTCCGACCAGGCAAATGCAAAGTTTCAAACATTTTATTTGAAGAATAAATTAACAATGATAAAGTGCAGGCATTTCCTAACATCCCTAGTCCCTAACTACAGGCCCCAGCAACGGAATCAGGCAGAGCATCCCTCTCTGAATGTGTGTGCAGATTCCCCTCCAAGGCTCCCAAGATCTGTTCCCTCATCCTTTTTATAGTACACCAGACCAGAGGGTCGGACCCAAGAAAATACTTGGGAGTACAGTTAACCATTAACTTCCCACTGGGGCAGCAATACCCACTACCTGCCTACATACCATGTATGTTTTTTTTTTTTTAAATGTTCAGGTTTTTTTTCTTTCTATAGTAAAAAATGAAGAGTCCAGTGATTAATTAATACCACCAAATGGAAGCTCTGTCTTAGAAAAATTATATTAAATTCAGTACTGCATGACCCAGTAATTGTCTAGTCAGGGTATCACAGTGCTGGAATCTGAAAAATGTAAGGCCTCATGCACATTGGAAGTTATCAAAATGTCAGTAGAAAGCTGTAGCTATACTGTAGAAGGAGTTTTTCAGCTTTTTTGCAGTAGCGTTTTTCAGCTTTTATCAGCATTTTTTAGCTTTTTTCAGCTGTAGCGTATTTTAACTTTTGGCTCAAAAACTTTGATAAACGCAGAATTCCCCCTTAACCACTTGCCGACCGCCGCACGACTATCTACGTCGGTGGTCAGCCCCTCACAGGCAAACTGACGTAGGTCTACGTCGCTTGCTTGTGAGGGTCTAGGGAGCGAGCGCACGTCCCCGGAGGCGCGCTCCCGCTCCCGCGTGGTCACGGACCCCCCCGCGCGTGTGACCGGCGGACCCGATGTCCGCCGGTCACTCTGCGATCGGCGGGGGAGAGGGAGAAAGTCAGGCGGCTTGTGTAAACAAGCTGCCTGTCATTCTCCCCTGTGTATGATTGATGATCATACGGTTCTTCTATGTAGAACCGTTGATCACCGTTCATACAGCTGAAGCCACAGACAATCACAGTAGAAAGCACGCCCCTAGGGACACACATAGCCCCTCCCTTTCAAAAAAAAGTTAACCCCATTCACTGCCAGTGTATTTTTACAGTAACAGTGCATATGTATAGCACTGATTACTGTAGAAATGAAACTGGTAACCCCAAAAGTGTCAAAAATGTCAGTCAAGGGTCCGATCTGTCCACCACAATGTCGCAGTACCACAAAAAAAATCGCAGATCGCCGCCATTACGCGTTAAAAAAAAAAAACAACAAAAATGACAAAAATCTTTCCCTTTGTTAGTAAACGCGATAACTTTTGCGCAAACCAATCAAAGTACGCTTTTTGCGATTTTTTTTACCAAACATAGGTAGCATAAAACAAATTGGCCGAAAATGTTAAAAAATTTTGATTTTTACATTTTTTTGGGGGGGAATTTCATATAAAACAATGTGAAAAATATTGCTATTTTTGCAAAATTTACGCTCTTTTTTTGTTTATAGCGCATGATCAAAAAATCGCACAGGTGATCAAATACCACCAAAAGAAAGCTCTGTTTGTGGGAAAAAAAGGACACCAAATTCATTTAGGTACAGCGTCGCACGACCGCGCAATTGTCCGTTAAAGTCACGCAGTGCCGAATCGCAAAATACCCCCTGGTCGTTTAGCAGCCAAATCCTCCGGGGCTTAAGTGGTTAATGACCAGGCCATATTTTGCGATTCAGCACTGCTTTACTTTAACGGACAATTGCGCAGTCGTGCGACGCTGTACTTAATAGTACTTAAATAAAATTGATGTCCTTTTTTCCCACAAATAGAGCTTTCTTTTGGTGGTATTTGATCACCTCTGCGATTTTTATTTTTTGTGCTATTAACAAAAAAAGAGACAATTCTGAAAAAAAAAAACAATGTTTTTTCACATTCTGCTACAGGTATATAACATTTAAAAAAAAAATTTAAATCAAAATGTTTTAACGTTTTAGGCCAATTTGTTTTCTGCTACATATTTTTGGTAAAAAAAATCGCAATAAGCGTATTTTGATTGGTTTGCGCAAAAGTTATCGCGTCTACTAACTAAAGAAAGATTTAGGTCATTTTTATTGTTTTTTTTTTACAAGTAATGGCGGCGATCTGTGGTTTTCAGCTGGACTGCAACATTGCGGCGGACAGATCTGCCCCCCAACTGTCATTTGTGACACTTTTGGGGGGACCAGTGACATTACTACAGTAATCAGTGCTAAAAAAATGAACTGTTACTGTAATAATGACCCTGGCAGGGAAGGGGTTAACCCTGTGGGTGATCAAGGGGTTAAATGTGAGCCTAGGGGAGTGATTCTAACTGTGGGGGGCGTGGCTTCTGAAATTATCATAGAGAACTGTGATCCTATATAGAAGGATCACAGGCGCTCTGTGATCATTCCAGGGAGAAGAAAGCAATCGGAGCTGCCTGCCCGCTGCATCGGCTTCCCCGCTGCCGAGTGGGGGCGGGAGCACGCCGCCGGTGGCGTGTGCTCGCCCCCTGGCTGCCTGCTCGCGACCGACATAGACTTACGTCGATGTGCGCAGCAGAGCCACATTGCCGCGGTAAAAGTGCGGCGGCCGGTCGGGAACCGGTTAAAACGCACTAGTTCTGGGGGGGTTTTTCCAGCCAGAAAATGTTAACAGCCTGTGTGTGCATGGACACATAGGATAACATGCTGGGGAGTTTACTGGCTTCATAAAAAAACGTCTGACGCCAAAAACAGATGCTGTAAAAACGCCCAATGTGCATGAGGCCTAACGGGCAGGAGGGGGGATGAAACATGTCAGTCCCAAAAGAGTTAAAAATAGGAGCGCTGTTGTCATTTCGACATGCTTTTACCACATTTTTTTCTTTATAGCCTGAAGAAACATTTGAAAAATGTGACTATATCTGTTATATTTCTTTCTGCGCATTCAATTATTTTTTCAATCTTAACGCAATAACAAGTGTTTGGCTGAGCTACAGAGGAAAGGATCTGTTGAAGTGTCAGAGGAGTCTGGCACAGTAAATCAGCATTTTTTCCTCCTCTTCAAGGGTGTTGGAAATCTCAGCAGCAAAGCTAACAGATCATAGCAGGCTTCGTCCTCTGCAAGTCGTACAGCATGTACAGTATAACAATATCCTGAACTGAGCATGCCAGAGACACCCTGACCTAACCTGAAGGGTAAGGCAGGATTTCCTTTGTCGTGGTGCATTCTGGGAAGCGTAGTCCTCACAAATCCACAGGCCTGCATTAAGACCAGCAGCTAAGGTAAAAGGCTCTGTAAATATGTCTGTTATGCAAAGTACAGTCACTCTGTCATGCCAGAAGAGGGCGTGCTGTAGGTATCTGCTGCTGGGGGTGATGGCAGGGGTGCAAGGCAGCTTGTAGTCAGATGTCATTAGCACACATTTGATTGCTATAAGTCAGGCCTGCTGTTGAGTTGTATACATGCACATCATGGTCATTGCAAAGAGTTTCTATTGTTTTCGTGTTGCTATTCAGCACACTTCACATGGCAGGGCCTCTCACACCGGTGCCAGCTGTGCCAGGGATCCCTCCAGCACAGTCGTAGCCTGGTGCCAGCAGCCCTGCTCTGTAGCAGGATGAATTAGAATCAGTGCTTCTTTTTTCCTTGCTACCTATCTATTTATTACAGGTATTTATACGGCTGGAACAATTTACACAGCGCTTTACCTACTGTATATCCACATCAGTCCCAGCCCAACGCCCTCGTTCACACTGACTGCGGCTTTGAAATTGTGTGACTTCATCTGAAATCGTGCAATTTCAAAGCCACATGTCAGTGCGACTTGGAAGACAAGCGCCAAAAGTAGTGCAAGAACTACTTTTTCAAATCAATGCGGCACCGCAAACAGTGCCATTGCTGGCAATAGGGTGCGACTTGTCAAATTGCATGACAAGTTGCTTCGGTGTAAGGGGGCGTAAAGGAGCTTATCACCTTAAGCTTGCCATACATTTTGCAACTTTCATTTCAGGAACATTTGTTCAATCTTTGAAATGTAAAATCAACGCTCATTTTCAACAGCAGTAAAAAAAAAATTCAAAGGAGCAGAAAAGATTTTTTTTTCTCGAATGAACAAATTTATTACCATGAGGCTGGGTTCACGCTTATGCCAATTGGATGTGGGTTTCCCCGCATGCAATTTGCATGACAGGAGGCGGTGACCGGCTCTCAATGGTACCGGTTCACACATCTTCGGAGCAGCTGCGGAGCGAATTGCACAAGGGTCCTGTGCGTCTTTGGCTTTGTTTCAGGTCTGAATTCAGGCAAAAATTCAGGCCTGATTCGTCCCTGCAACAGAGAAGAGGGACGCACCGGACCCCTGCTGTGAGCTGCATGCGAATCAAGTGTGAACCCAGCCTTAATGTGGTTTGCATTGGGGAAATGACATTCTTTTCAAAATCGATTGTTATAAGCAAACAAAATGTATGAACTACTTTGCAATGACATTCGTCAAGTCATCGAATGTAATGTGGGAATATTCATACAAATGTTCATTAGAAAATCTACTAGTGTAGGACCAGCTTAAGGCCCCTGTCTCACATAAACATACTAGGGCCAATTAACCTATGAACTTGTCTTTGCAGTGTAGTAAGAAACCGGAACTGGGAGGACACCCACACAGGCACAGGGAGAACATATTGAAATGAGGCTTAATATTATCAGTGTAGATCTTCAGTTATTAAAGTACCACTTCCCTTTCAGGACTCCTTTACACTTGTGTTAGCTCTCTGAAGTGCGATCTGCGGTAAATCGCATTTCAAATCGCATCTATTGGGATGTAGTGCCTGCATGGACACAGTCCCTTATCCCACTTTGACAGCCATGCGGGAGGCTGGCCCCGAGAACCCAGACAGTTGCATTTGGAGCCACTCACCCACATGGCTGTCAAATTGGGATGAGTAGCTGTGTCTGTCATAAACAAGGTGCTCATTCATGGGCTGCAGGTAGAGTTGCCACCTCATCCCTTTAAAACAGAACACAAATTAATTACACAGGTTCTGAGGCTAATTTAATGCAGAGAAGGCTCCAAGTGAGTTTAATTACCACCTTAATCAGCCACAGAACCTGTGTAATTAATATGTGTTCTGTTTTAAAGGGATGAGGTGGCAACCCTAGCTGCAGGTGTCAGCACCCATCTGAATGAGGCCTTATTACTGCAAGTGGAAGAAATCCCAAATTTGGGGTTGTCAGCAGAAAAGGAATAGAGGGGAAATCTTTCTATAGGGACACCAGGGAGGGATTTCCTCTGACTTTCTGGCCACGGGAACATTTTTCCTTTAGTTCTATTTTAAACGCTTATCTTCCTTAAAAAAAAGTCCATCTTTTTTTGACCATGGGGGAAATTTACTAAAACTGGAGAACTCAGAGTCTGGAACAGCTGTGCATGATAGCCAATCAGCTTCTAAGTTAACTTTTGACAATCAAACCTAGAAGCTGGTTGTTTTTTTATGCAAAGTTGCACAAAATTTAAACAACCCCACATGTTTAATCTTCAATACATACATAGGTGTGTGCCAGGTGTGTTGCAGATTCACCCTGTTTGGACCCCTGATATTTCATCAAAGCCCCCTAACAGGGCTCCTAAAAAAATAATTGTACAAAAAAAATGTAAAAAATAAAATAATAAAAATAAAAACGACTGACATCGTCCACTGCCCTACTGACACCAACATCTGCTCTAATGACACCATCCTCTGCTCTACTGACACCGTCAGTATATTTACACATGCACACAGAAGATGGCCTAGGCTACAAGAAGATTGCCAAGACCCTGAAACTTAGCTGCAGCACGGGGGCCAAGACTATACAGTTTTTTACCAGGACAGTTTCCACTCCGAACAGGCCTCGCCATGGTCCACCAAAGAAGTTGAGTGCACTTGCTCAACGTCATATCCAGAGGTTGTCTTTGGGAAATAGATGTATGAGTGCTGCCAGCATTGCTGCAGAGGTTGAAGGGGAGGAGGAGTCAGCCTGTCAGGGCTCAGACCATACGCCACACACTGCATCAAATTGGTCTGCATGGCTGTCATCCTAGAAGACAGCCTCTTCTAAAGATGATGCACAAGAAAGCCCGCAAACAGTTTGCTGAAGACAAGCAGACTAAGGACATGGGTTACTGGGACCATTTCCTGTGGTCTGATGAGACCAAAATAAACTTATTTGGTTCAGATGGTGTCAAGCGTATGTGGTGGCAACAAGGTGAGGAGTACAAAGACAAGTGTGTCTTGCCTACAGTCAAGCATAGTGGTGGGGCAGCATGAGTGCTGCCGGCATTGGTGAGCTACAGGTCATTGAGGGAACCATGAATGCCAACATGTACTGTGACATACTGAAGCAGAGCATGATCCCCTCCCTTCAGAGACTGGGCTCTATCTACAAAAATGTGAGGGGTGTACTCACTTTTGTGAGATACTGTGTGTGTTTGAGCTTTGAAGTGCACACCCTAATGCAAAAATAAGAAATACATATTCAGGTATGGCTTCACACACAAAGCTACGTATCATGGGTCTGCTTGCGTTGCCATGCCATTCATCTCCATCTGCCACTGTGGAAGAGAAACTATAAAGCTGGCCAGACATAGTTTCTTTTTTCGTTCAGCCATTCCCAAATGAGGTGGATAGAGAAATCCCCTTAACCTCCGCCTGGACATTGTATTCTGCAGTTCTGACCTGTTTTTGGTGTCCTGATACAGTAGAGTGAGTAATTGTTGTCACCCTATGACAGGAATTGTATTACTGGCAGGATCACCAGGTGAAAATAAAGAGAAAAAGGCTGAAGAAAACAACTGCATCCACCACATCTAAAGACTGGTAAGCTGCAATATATTACATCTTTGTTTTGGGGTTTATATATACCATAAATGCTTACCTTCTTATCTGCTAACTGTGTGGCCCTGTCACAACCTTTGCAAGCAAAACGTTCCAGCCAGGTTCACTGCCTAGCTCACAAATATACCATGACCCCATTTATTCCTATTATCGGTCTGTATTTGTCTGGATGGCTGAAGGCTGCTTATGTCCTGTAGTGACATGGAGATTAGCATAAGAAACCAGTGAGAGGATCCAGATGATTGACAATCCTGGCATTGTTGGTTTTATAAAATTGAAGGCAGGGATTTCTGTGCAATTCCTTCTTTGCAGAGAATACTCTAAAATAAATCTAGGTAAAGCAACAGATCCAACTTACTGCCTGGCCTCTTCCTTTATTCACTGCAACTTAATGCGTGTTAATGTGCATGCTGTAGCTCACACAGCATACCCCAAAGGTGGTAGGAACTAGTACTTACACCCAGTGGCGTGTGCCACCATGTGTCTTCTGCCTCTTCCTGGCCTCTGGCCAGTAAGATCGCTTCTCTTTTCAGCCAATCAGGAAAGGGGTCTCACAACCCTCTTCCTGATTGGCTGGGAGGAGAGTCAGTGTGACAATAGTGAATATTTATTCGCTATTGTCACACAACTGGGTGGGCTCGGGGCACAGTCCTCTGCGCCCCGAGCCCACACTTTTCTGAAGCCTATTAGAGTAATCACGTGCTTCAAAAAAAAGTCCCCTATTGAAATCCATGCGTCCAGCGCCCTGCATGTAGATTAGGGGGCCGGACGCATTGATAGGGGGGGTGGCGAGCTGGGGCCCTCAATGGACGGGCCGCCCACACTTACACCATAAATCAGAATCCACATCAAACTGCTCTCTATATTTCAATATGTATCTGTATAAAAAAAAAAAAAATATATATATATATATATATATATATATATATATATATATATAGATATACACACGCAGTGCTTTGAAAAAGTATTCATACCCCTTGAAAGTTTCTACATTTTGTCATGTTACAATCAAAAACGTAACTGTATTTTATTGGGATTTTATGTGATACACAAAGTGGCACATAATTGTGAAGTGGAAGGAAAATGATAAGTGGTTTTCAAAATGTTTTACAAATAAATATGTGAAAAGTGTGGCGTGCATTTGTATTCAGCCCCCCTGAGTCAATACTTTGTAGAACCACCTTTGACTGTAATTACAGCTGAGAGTCTTTTTGGATATGTCTCTACCATCTTTGCACATCTAGAGAGTGCAATTTGTGCCCATTCTTCTTTACATAATAGCTCACGCTCTGTCAGATTGGAGCGTCTGTTAACAGCAATTTTCAAGCCTTGTCATAGATTCTCAATTGGATTTAGGTCTGGAATTTGGCTGGGCCATTCTAACACATGAATATACTTTGATTTAAACCATTCCATTGTAGCTCTGGCTGTATGTTTATGGTCATTTTCCAGCTCGAAGGTGAACCTCCTCCCCAATCTCAAGTCTTTGGCAAACTCCAACAGGTTTTCTTCTAAGATTACCCTGTATTTGGCTCCATCCATCTTCCCATCAACTCTGACCAGCTTCCCTATCCCTGCTAAAAAAAAGCATCCCCACCAGATGATGCTGCCACCGACATGTTTCACAGTGAGGATAATGTGTTCAGGGTGATGTGCAGTGTTAGTTTTCTGCCACACATAGCGTTTTGCCTTTAGGCCAAAAAAGTTTGATTTTTGTCTCATCTGACCAGAGCACCATCTTTCACATGTTTGCTGTGTCCCCCACATGGCTTCTCACAAACTGCAATCCAGACTTCTTATAGCTTTCTTTAAACAATGGCTTTTTTCTTGCTGTCCTTCCATAAAGGCCAAATTTGTGGAGTGCATGACTAATAGTTGTCCTGTGGACAGATTCTCCCACCTGAGCGGTGGATCTCTGCAGCTCCTCCAGAGTTACCATTGGCCTCTTGGCTCTCTGATGAATGCTGTCCTTGCCCAGCCTGTCAGTTTAGGTGGACTACCATGTCTTGGTAGGTTTGCAGTTGTGCCATTCTCTTTCTATTTTTAGATGATGGATTGAACATCACCGTAAGATGTTTAAAGCTTGGAATTTTTTTTTTTATAACCTAAGCCTTCTTTAAACTTCTCCACAACTTTATCCCTGACCTGTCTGGTGTGTTCCTTGGCCTTCATGATGCGGTTTGTTCACTAAGGTTCTCTAACAAACCTCTGAGGGATTCACAGAACAGCTGTGTTTTATACAGAGATTAAATTACACACAGGTGGATTCTATTTATTAATTAGGTGACTTCTGAAGGCAATTGGTTCCACTAGCTTTTAGTTAAAGGTAGCTTAAAGGGGGCTGAATATAAATGCACGCCCCACTTTTCACATATTTATTTGTAAAAAATTCTGAAAATCTTTCATCATTTTCCTTCCACTTCACAATTGTATGCCACTTTGTGTCGCCTATCACATAAAATCCACACAAAAAATACATTTTGGTTGTAACATGACAAAATGTGTACAATTTCAAGGCACTGTGTGTGTGTGTGTGTGTGTGTGTGTTTGTGTGTGTATGTATGTATATATATATATATATATATATATATATATATATATATATATATATATATAGAAAATTGGATTATCTTTTTGTACAAAATGAAGATCATAAACAGCCTTCCTTGGCTGAAAAAAGGGACACCATTTTTATTTATTTTTTTAAATGCCAGAAACGTAGATATTGGCAGAGTTCTGTTTTGCGAGCCAACATTGTAAATTTTTCCAAAAATGTCCTCCAGTCTAGTTTGGGTCTGTTTTTCACTTGCTGCGTTATTTTATGATATATGAAAACAGGCACAATCTATGTGTCTCTCTTTGGCCTGTAACTCTCATTCTACGCCAAGGCGCATATTTTCTTGTCTGTTTTTTATTATATAAATCGACATTGTACATAACAGCCTTGAAACAAATGTTCTTTAGCCAAACTTGTATAAAAAAAAATCACTTGTTTTGTCTTTTGGATAATAAAGCAAGCATACTCCTCTGCCAAACCCTCTCGCTTTTCATGTTTTGCTTGTCACACAATCGAGTAGAAGGCTCCATCATGGTATTAGGACATTGAGGTTAATGGTGTGTACAGGACAGTGTTTTGGCCTTGTCCAGAATATGTAATCACAGTATAAAATGCTGAGGTGTCCTGGAATGTGCCACATAACCTCAAACACCAGTTTATATAGTATGAAAAGTATTTTTGCTTCATTTACAGAAACATATTAAAAAGTCCACATACCAGGACAGTCTTGAAATTTGGTATGATGGCATTACCTAAAAGATTCCAAGTTATGACATTGGACCATTTCTTGCTCTGTGGCAGCTCATTTACCTTCATTAGTCTCTTGCTCCAGGCTGTGTTGATTGCTTTGTGTCTGGTGAAAGTGCTATTTGTGTGGAGGATGCCAGTGGACACTCTCTTGCCATGTTCTTGACACTTTAATAATTGCAGCCCTTCCTCATTTGTCATAGAATGGCTTCAATCATTGTGCATTTTATAAAACAGAAAGAAGCATGGAGGCTTCGTTGCTGAGCTGTCATGCTGACCCTTTTGATTTGGTAATTTGAGTCAAGTCCCCAGAGAGAGTTCACAGATAACTTCTGAAGTTGGACTTTGGCCTCACATTACAAAATGTGTCACAGAACTTAATTGTAGCTGCGTCTACACTTACAGTTGTCCCTTAGTCTCTCTTAATCCTGCCAGTGAAGTCTGCCTCATGCAGCTCCCTGTGATGGCAGGGGACAACGCTGCTTCACTGCTACTGAATTCAAAGCAGCATTGTCCCTCATGCAGGCTGTGTTTGCTTTCACTACATTGGGATGAGAAGATGTCGCAGGAGGAGTAGCTATCAGCATTGTCACTGCAGATTAGAGATGGACCGAACACCCCCCAGTTCGTTTTGCATCAGAACTCCTGAACAGGGAAAAAGTTTTGCCCCAAACCGCAAACTCCATTAAAGTCTATGAGACCCGAACATTAAAAATCAAAAGTCCCCATTTTGAAGGCTTACATGCAAGTTATTGACCATAAAAAGGGTGTGGGGGCCTGGGTACAGTCCTGAAGGACATGTCTCATTGTAAACATATTTTAAAAAAGTGATTGTTTTTAAAGGAGCTGTGATTTTAAAGAGCTTTAAAGTGAAACAATAAAAATGAAAAATGTATTTAAATATAGTATGTGGGGGGGGGTCCCCTTAGTCTGCCTGCAAAGTGGCGCATCTGGAGCACCTTAAGGGAGAGATTGACCAGAGCATTTTAAGTTTAGATCCATTGAAGGATTATGAAGAATTTACCAGGCAAAATGACTTTGGTAAACGGTAATTAGTAATTAGAAAAACTCACGAAGCAAGCCAAATTTAAAAGGGATCTATTGGATTGGCAAAATAAATATTTGATCCATCTTTTCAAGGGGGCAGAAATCTCTCTAGAGGTCAATAATTCAGATCAACCTCCCAGTCAGAGATTGAGGCTAGCCATAGCGATCCAGATAATGAGGGGGCTACACGCACTGCGGGCTTTTTAGACCAAGGCAGAAAAAGTCCTTCTTCCCCACTGAGAAGTTCCCAAGAAAGACCAGGAATAATCAAAATGGGAAAAGGAACCCTAAAAGAACCAGGAAAAAATAGGGATAGATCGTAGAAACAGAACCAGGAATCAAGAAGATTTAAATAATGATGTGTTATCCTCAGAGATTGATAATAAAGTTGCAAACATGTCTACGTTTCCCCATAAGACATATTTTATCTTTACTTAACAAAGGCTTATCCTTTTCCCCTAAAAATAATATGGAAGAGTTTGAGGTATATAAAGATGTCCACCTGTTCCTACGTAAGGTTCTATTTTGTCATCTACATGAGCAGAGGATTAAGGATCGAACAATGCCAATACCTCTATCTGGGGAAGATCATCAAGCATTGAATGATCGCCTGGTCCTTTTGGATGAAGGGATTCTGGATGAGGGCCCTGTGGATGATGAAGACACCCTTACCCTGAGAAAGGTTGACTTGAATATCTAATCTAAGAAAATGATCCCCCTTTCTAAAAATAGGTGGACACATCAGTTCCTTGAGCAGGTGAAATATGACCTCAAAAAAATTGATTGGGAATATAAAGGATTAGATAATCTTTCTAGAACTGAGAGGTTGGCTCTGCATGAACTTAAAAAAAGCTATGGGCAAAGGAGGGAATGTAGTTATTATGTAGGAGGACAATTAACTAAAAGAAGTAAAAAGATAACTTGGTAACAAAGACGCCTATTCTAAATTCAGGTCTTCTCCCTACAAATCATCAGTGGATGAACTCAATTTGAAGCTTCATATGGCTCAAGAGGCAGCACTTCTTACTAAAAAATTGCTTCATTTTTTGAAAGTTCAGGAGTATATTATCCCAGTTCTATATGTGATCCTATGCATAAGGATTTCAATAACCCTCTAGGGTGGCCAATTGTATCTGCAATAAATGGCCCCCTTGAAAGGGTTGGCAGATATGTGGATGAGTTGCTAAAAACGATGGTGCCTTCACTAAAATCGTTTGTTTGGGACACTAAGGATGTACTTAGCAAATTGGATGACTTTGTGATTGACGATGATTGGATTCTGGTGGGTATTGACATTGAACGTTATATACGTCAATATCTCACTTATGGGGACTAAAAGCTGTGAAGTACTTTTTCTATAAGTGCTTTCCGGAGATGGCCCACCAGAACAAATTTATTTTAGATCTTTCAAGCTTTGCGTTGGATAACAATTTCTTCCAATTTGATGGGACCAATTATCAACAGATATCAGGCACGTCCATGGGTGCCCCCTGGGCACTATCTTACGCATGCCTCCATTTGGGCATGTGGGAAGAAACAGTTGTATATAAATTGAAATCCTTTGCAAAGTCGGTGGCCTATTGGGTACGCTACGTTGATGATATCCTGGTGGTCTGGAGGGGCTGGGAAGAGGAATTGCATGAGTTTATTAATAAGCTGAATCTGAATGATCATGACATGAAACTCGCATATAGTTTTGGATCTTGTTGCAATTCCCTTTATGGACCTCCAGTTCAACAAGGAAGATAAGAAACTGGTGGCTTCAACGTACCGTAAGCCCACTGCCACGAACACTTTATTGCGAGTAGACATCTTTCACCCCTAGGCTCTGATTCAGGGTATCCCTACAGGTCAATTTCTTTGAATTCGAAGAAATTGCACTAATAAAATGGATTTTACCAAAGAAGCACATGCAATGCATGATAGATTTAGGGAAAGAGGTTATACCCATAAAATTCTAAAAAAAAAACAAAGAAAAAGCTTTGAGTAGAGAGAGGTCTACTATACTGACAAATAAGCCAATATGTGCTCCTGAGCAGGAAGAAGCCCATGGACCAAGATTCATCACACAGTATGGGGCGCAGTGGGGTAAAGTAAAGGAGGTTCTGATGCAACACTGGCATATATTACATCAATGCCCCCTGCTATCTAAAATCGTAGGTGCGTTCTCCCATATGGTTGCTCGTCGGGCCCAGAACCTATCAGGCACGTCCATGGGTGCCCCCTGGGCACTATCTTACGCATGCCTCCATTTGGGCATGTGGGAAGAAACAGTTGTATATAAATTGAAATCCTTTGCAAAGTCGGTGGCCTATTGGGTACGCTACGTTGATGATATCCTGGTGGTCTGGAGGGGCCGGGAAGAGGAATTGCATGAGTTTATTAATAAGCTGAATCTGAATGATCATGACATGAAACTCGCATATAGTTTTGGATCTTGTTGCAATTCCCTTTATGGACCTCCAGTTCAACAAGGAAGATAAGAAACTGGTGGCTTCAACGTACCGTAAGCCCACTGCCACGAACACTTTATTGCGAGTAGACATCTTTCACCCCTAGGCTCTGATTCAGGGTATCCCTACAGGTCAATTTCTTTGAATTCGAAGAAATTGCACTAATAAAATGGATTTTACCAAAGAAGCACATGCAATGCATGATAGATTTAGGGAAAGAGGTTATACCCATAAAATTCTAAAAAAAAAACAAAGAAAAAGCTTTGAGTAGAGAGAGGTCTACTATACTGACAAATAAGCCAATATGTGCTCCTGAGCAGGAAGAAGCCCATGGACCAAGATTCATCACACAGTATGGGGCGCAGTGGGGTAAAGTAAAGGAGGTTCTGATGCAACACTGGCATATATTACATCAATGCCCCCTGCTATCTAAAATCGTAGGTGCGTTCTCCCATATGGTTGCTCGTCGGGCCCAGAACCTATCCGATATGCTTACGCAATAAGAATATACGCATCTTTTGAACAATTCATGGCTATCTTCATTCCCTAGGACATTGGGGATGGTCCCTTGTGGCCATTGCCAAATCTGTATATTTGTCGAGCGAACTGGGGTATTCACCAATGTGGATAGTTTGGATGTTTATTCTATTAAAAGTTTGATTAACTGTGCCACTACTCTATAGTATACAATGTCCATGCAATACATTTTACATAGGTAAAACTATGCGCCAACTACGTATCCACATTGGTGAGCACCTCAGGGATATATAAAAAAAAAAAAAAGAACCAGACAGTCCCTTAGCACAGCACTTTCTTCAATTTCAACAAGTCAGCACCACTGTCTTGAAAGTAAAGGGCATTTTTTCCCTTAAATTGAGCAATAGACGCGGTGACTTTGATAAAATCCTTTTAAAAAAGTTAACATTTTGGATTTATAAATTAAATACTCTTGCACCCAATGGCCTAAACAAAGAACTTAATTTTATCAGTGTTTCTGGACTGGTGACTTTTTTATTTTTTACTTTTAATTATAATTAACATTGAAGATTAGCCTGGGAAGAAAATCTTCCTGAACTGTTATCTCTACTTTATATTTAGACCACATCTGTCCGTGGCTAGGGGATGCACAAGCCCATCTACCAAATATGAATGTTTGGTGACTAATTGGAATAGAAGTTTTAACTTTGATACTTTGTGCATAATGATACATGTCCCCTTTAAATATATAGACAAGCTGGGCTTAAAGGGGTATTTAAGCACGTTCCAGCTAGGGGACGTTATGTCCTGAAGAAGCTGGGTTTCTGGTAAAACGCAATGACGTCATGTAGGTGTGCGCCAGTCACACGCCACATTATCTTCTCACATGGGAGGCTGTCACGGGATCCTGGATTGAGGCGGATGTGCGCTTGTACTGGCGGAGTGCAGCAATCATCTGTTGCAGCATTGCTGGGCTCTGTGGACACCTGCTGGGGCGGCATATTTGAATTAGATCATGAGAACTCAGCTATCAGGTTTGGCATACACACTCCACATACAGCATGAGATTTGGCTACAACCTGTGAGTATACAACGTGCTACATGGAGCCTAGAGGTGGCGTTGTCATGGACTGAGACTAACCTGTTTATAAGTACCTGTTCTTTGCCTATTTCCTCCGCTCCCTAACTGCTTATGCCATATCTGTCTCTCAGACCGTGCATTATATATTAAACCTGCTTGCTCTCACTGCTGCTTAATACCTGCTGCTCTTTACCTTCTGCTGACCTGCTCAATGTTTGTCTGATCAGACTGTGACTTTGGTCTTTTCCGATATGGACACACCAAGACCAGCCGTATACAGATCCCAGTCTAGTGCATTTGTTTGCTGATCACTGTGAATAATTCAAGTGGGACCATCATATTATTTGATAGCAGCTTTCAGTCCCTTTTTCACATTGACAGTTTCTACAGCCAACCCATCTGTCTCCTGGTTTTTTTTCCGGGTCAGTCGGTGCAGCGGGCATTGTGATTGATTATAAATCTACATCAGGGGACATTGTTTTTTTATTTTTTCAATAAAGGACTTTTTTTTTTATACCGCCATTTTTTTTTTCTTTTAGCTGTCAGTGGGGAAGCCCGCTAACAGCTGATGACTCATCCGTTGTTAGGGACGCAGCATTCGGCTTCCCGGCCCTGCTCCTCAACCACATAATAACTGTGCATTCAGCGGGCGAACAGAAATTTCTGGATTGGCAGAGCTGACTATGCTGCAAAAAATCCTCACAATTTTAGCTGCAGTCTGAAATGAGAGTATGTAAAACACAAATCAAGGATTTTGCTGACTCGAGGTAGGCAAAATAAGTATTTATTTTTTATTTTTGAGACAACTACATTACATAGTAATTGGATTTGTGACCGGGTTTGGACTGCCACATAAGAGCCTTGCCTACCAGGCTTTTTCTGGCACTTTTTGTTTACAAAAAAAATCTGCTAGAAAACTACTAAGAACTCCCAAAAATTATACATTTTCTTTTAGCAGGGACCCTAGGGAATAAAATGGTGATTGTTGCAATTTTTTTATGTCACACAATATTTGTGCAGCGGTTTTGCAAATGCAATTCTTTTGGAAAAAATACACTTTAATGAATTAAAAAAAAACAAAAAAAAAACAATATTTACCCCACATTTTTTGTAAAATGTGAAAGATGTTACCCCAAGTAAATAGATAGGTCATAGGCCATTTAGAGGACTGGGTACAGAACACATGAAATGTTATCATTGCCATGCTTTAGGTCATATTGCTGTTAACTGTTCACTAAATGATGAACCAATGCAATGTGATAATGCTTATTTGAAAAAAATGTCTCTTTTTGCACAGGTGGTGTGTAATGCATCATGTCAGGAACCCATAGAAAAACAAATGTGTGTGATTTCAGTTGATGGAAAGCCAGTTACTGCTCTGCTAGATTCAGATAGTGTTGTGACATTATTCAAAGGTGATTTTGACAAACCCTACAAAGTTACACCCTAGCACTATTGGTTTTTTTTGAATACATGGTGACACATGTGACTACCAGACTGCTGTGGATGAGATTGATACCCCTTGGAGCACCGTGACACATTCAGTGGGAGTGGTACCCTTACTGCGTTCTAAAGCCTTAGTGGGGAGATATTTTGCACACATTTGGAGTTTGTAGGAAAAGAAAATGAGTCAGAAGGACAGAGCTCCCCTTGTCACCAGAACTCACTCAAAACCCTTTTAAATGCAAAGTTGAAAGTGTTGGAGTGTCCAAGGAACAGGTAGATCCTTTTCCTTTTTCTGTAATGGCTGGAGAGCAGGAGAAGCTGGAATCCAGTCCCCAACTTGAGGATACTGAACAAGAAATTATCTCTGACTCTAATAATGAGAGTGGACAGAATGTCGTGCCTGACTTAGAAGTCAGGGAAGATGATTTTTGTATGGAACAACTAAGATACTCCACACTCCATAGAGCCATAGAAAACATTAAAATGATTGATGGGGAACCTTATGAACCTAATGTAGATGTGTCTTTTTACCTACGTGGCTCCTAGAAATAACATGCTATATCAAGTGGTAAAGCAAGAGGAAGAGGAGGTAAAGCAGCTAGTGGTCCCCAAACCCTATCGCCAGATGGTATTAGATTTAGCCCATGGTCATATGGGTGGAAACCTGGGTATAGAGAAGATCAAGGAGAGAATAACCCAGAGATTATTTTGGCTTGGGTTACATGCAGATGTCAAAGACTATTGTGAGTCATGCCTAGAGTGTCAGTATTCTGCTCCATTGCCCCATTTTCGCAGCCTGCTGGTACTGTTACGGATAATTGAAGTGCCTTGAATAATTGAAAGAAATGCCATGGATCTGGTGGGAACAGTAGTATAGTCTACCAGGGGCCATTAACACATACTGATAATACTGGACAATGCCACTCAGTATCCTGAAGCCATTCCCTTGCGTAATACCTCAGCTAAGGCTATTGCCAAAGAGCCTTTCCAGGTATTTAGTCGTGTTGGTATTCCAAAAGAGATAACAACATATCAAGGCACATCATTTATGTCCAGAGTCACTAAAGAATTGTGTAAGTTGTACAAAATCTCCCTACTCCGTACCACCCTCAAACTGATGGTCCTGTGGAGAGATTTAACAAGATGCTCTCAAGCATGTTAAAAAAGGCGGTGGAAAAAGTTGGGAGAAATTTGGGATTTTTTGCTGCCTTACCTCATGTTTGCTATATGAGAGGTACCTCAGGCATCTTCAGGTTACTCCAATTTTGAACTACTGTTTGGTAGACATCCCAGGGGATTGCTATATGTCACAAAATAAACGTGGAAGAGAGCGTTATCGAGCATATCTCACGATAGAATTGCGGCTGTCATGCCGCTTGTACGGGAAGATATGGAGCAAGCCCAGGAGGTCCAGAGAAGGGTTTATAATCGGGGGGTGCCAAGACCCGGACCTACAACCCTGAGGATAGAGTGCTGGTACTAGTCCTCACAGTTGAGAGTAAATTCGTAGAAAAGTAGCAAGGTTCCTTTGAAATTATGGAAAGAGCAGGATAAATAAACTACAAAGTTTACCAGTCAGGGAAAAGGAAATATATGCTTACAGAACTACAGTATAGGCTACAGAAATAATATAAATTAAAAAAAAACAAGCTGGAATGTCAGTAGTCCCAAGCTATATCAGCATAACCTCCCAACATGAAATGAACTTGACCCTAAAAAGTTGAGAGCCCTTGCATCCAAAGGCTAAAGTAGCATTGCATCTAAAGCCCTTTTATTTGTTTTGGATTTTTGAAGAGTTACTATCTTTAAAGTTATTACTTCAGTCTGAGCCCCCCTATTGGGAGATTTTTCTTAAAGCGAAGTTCCACCCTCAAAATCAACTTTTCCCCGTTCGCTTGCTCTAAATGACCTGAAAAAGAATTGAATAATTAAAATTTTTTTTTTGATTCACTTACCCTGTTTTTAAAGAAAATATACTTACCTTCCTTCCTCTTCCTCCCTCTGCGGCCATGCGCCGTCACTTCCTCCTTGCATTGACTCCTGGGAGATGAATGTCATTGATCCCAGGAGTCAATGCGCCTGCACCGGCCCTGCTCGTCACTTCCGGTGCAGGCGCCTCATTCCCTGCCCAGAAGAAGGGATGACGCGCCTGCACCGGAAGTGACGAGCAGGGCATTCTTGGACTCTGACGTCACCGAATAGGACAGTCCGGCTTCAGCTGCCCACACCTGAGATGGCAGCGCTGGACAAGACATTTTCAAGGTAAGTATTTTTTCTAAAAGGTAAGTGAAACAGGGGACAGTTCAGAGGCTATCGTGGCTTACATGCTCTAGCCCTGACTGTCCCGGGGGTATTTTTATCTAAAATGTTTTTTTCAGGGTGGAACTCTGCTTTAATGTCATTGCAGTAAAGTGATCCTCTGTTTTCCAGTTTCCACTCTCTGTGTGCATCCACCTGTTTGCAGGCAGCCCATAGAAGTGGATGCACATGCATCGGCTTCGCAGACAGAATCGCGTGTTAAAGTCTGACATGCGGGCAGGAGCGGGTGCACGGATCCAAACACTATGCGCTCGGACTCGTGCATCCGCTCCTGTCCACATGACAAACTTTGAAATGTGATTGTGTCCATGCAGCCACTGCATGTGCATTCTCTTCTATGGGCCGCCTGCCTGCAACTCTGAGCTGAATGTGCCTTAATTGTCATACTGTAACATTTAAGGAAATGTTTTTGTCACAAATAGTTTTCTAGTTCTGACATTACAGTAGTGTTATGCTATGTAACGTATGTAACTGAAATTAGCAGATTTCCACAATGGTATGTTAATGCCTTGGAACACTTTAATAGTGATGGAAATACTATGCCCTATACTATAAAATATAAGGAAATTTGAGGTTGGAAAGGCATTGCATAACTATAATAAACATAGGACTCCATTAAATTTTTACAATGTGGGACACATTATCCCTTTTTGAGTATTTCATTTCCAGATAAACAGACCGCTATAAATTGTAAGTTATGTGGCTTATTTGACCTGTTAGCTTTTGCCTCCAGTGTTTGGATGCTGGAAATTTTCCACTGATTGTGTGGGGCTGACAATTAGCACAACCTGAGATAGAGCCAAGTTGATGGGTCTCAAAAGATTTCAAACTTTAAAACAATGGAATTATAGCATGCAGATGAGAGTGATTAAATGATCCTTTTAAACCTACCCCACTCCCCATGCATGTGGAGTGGCCCTTTAATGGTCATGTTTAAAACACCAAGAAAAATCAATCATTGTGATGCTAGCTTGGCAGATATACAAATTAATCGTTGATGGGGCCTGTAGTCTGAACTTAAGAGCCGTGTAAGTCTGCTTCATGAGATCTGTGTGTTTAACTCCTAAGTTTATAATAACATTCTATTATGATATGATCACTAGAGCCAATCATGAGTATATGTGGTTCCAAAGGTTACAAAAGCATTCAGCCTGCAAGATTGTATAGAATAATTATGCATTAATGACATTTTTTTTTCTGCCAAGCTGTATGATTTAAAGGGGTTTCCTTAAAAAAAAAAAGTGGAAACCCTTTTTGCTAGAGCTTGATATCAATTGGTAGTATGTACTTAAAGTGTTACTAAACCCACAACAGTAAAATCAGTCTCTATATGCAGTAAAGCATGCTTGTTATACTCACTGTGGAACCTAAGGGGTTAATCCTCTGCATTGTGTAAAAAGGCTGCTTGATCCGGTCTTCTCTGATCCTCCCCTTCTTCCACAGTCCCCAAACCATCTCCTTATGGAACAGAGGCTAGGGGACAAGCTGCACATGCTCAGTTTGGTGTGTATTGCTAGAGTGTTTTTTTTTTTTCTTGGGAGGGTGCATGTGATCAGCACAGGGCGAATCAGCACTGTTCAGAGTCAGGGGTCCTGCAGCCTCATAGGACAGTCAGAGGAGAATGAAATATCCTCCTCCAAGCTTTACCCAGGCACTGATAGAAGTCACAGGACTGCTCTAACTGCTGATTAGAAAAGGTATTTAGCCGTTTATATTTACTAAAATAATTGCATTTCCATGTTCTTTGTACTGCGGGAGATGAGATATAGTGAATGCAGGGTCCTGGGTTTAGTAACACCTTAAGTGGAAATCTCCATTTAAAGTGCACTTTAAAGACATAAATGAATGCAACTTTGTGTTCATTAATAGCTTGTTGTATCTTAAGCCTCATACACACCACTAGTTTTTTTGCGTTTTGATTGGCCGGAGCCGCGGTGGCGTCACTCCCGCGCACGCGCATGGGAGCCGACGGTCACGGCACGGGACTCTGAAGGAACGGCACCAGCGGCTGTTCCTTCAGAGCGCATGCGCCAGTGACGTCACTGGCTGCATGTAAGGTAAATATCTCCTAAACGGTACATGTTTAGGAGATATTTACAGTACCTATAGGTAAGCCTTATCATAGGCTTACCTATAGGTAAAAGTGTCAGAGGAGGGTTTACTTCTTCTTTAAGAAAGCATTTTTACTTCTACAGTGCCTTGAAAAAGTATTCATGCCCCTTGAAATTTTCAACATTTTGTCATGTTACAACCAAAAACGTAAATTAATTTGTAGGGGATTTTTGTGATAGACCAACACAAAGTGGCACATATTTGTGAAGTGGAAGAATGATATGGGTTTTCAAATTTTTTTACAAATAAAGATCTGAAAAGTGTGACATGCATTTGTTTTCAGCCCCCTTTTACTATGAGATCCCTAACCAACATCTAGCAGGACCAATTGCCTTCAGAAGTCACCTAATTAGTAAATAGAGTCCACCAGTGTGTAATTTAATCTCAGTATAAATACAGCTGTTCTGTGAAGCCCTCAGAGAACCTTAGTGAACAAACAGCATCATAAAGGCCAAGGAACACACCAGACAGGTCAGGGATAAAGTTGTGGAGAAGTTTAAAGCAGAGTTAGGTTCTAAAAAATATCCCAAGCTTTGAACATCTCACGGAGCACTGTTCAATCCATCATCCAAAAATGGAAAGAGTATGGCACAACTGCAAACCTACCAAGACATGGCTGTCCACCTAAACTGACAGGCCGGGCAAGGAGAGCATTAATCAAAGAAGAAGCCAAGAGGCCCATGGTAACTCTGGAGCAGCTGCAGAGATCCACAACTCAGGTGGGAGAATCTGTCCACAGGACAACTATTAGTCGTGCACTCAAAATCTGGCCTTTATGGAAGAGTGGCAGGAGGAAAGCCATTGTTGAAAAAAATCCATAAGAAGTCCGGTTTGCAGTTTGCGAGAATCCATGTGAGGGACCAATATGTGGAAGAAGGAGCTCTGGTCAGATGAGACCAAAATTGACTTTTTGGCCTAAAAGCAAAGCGCTATGTGTGGCGGAAAACTAACATTGCACATCACCCTGAACACACCATCCCCACCGTAAAACATGGTGGTGGCAGCATCATGTTGCGGGGATGCTTTTCTTCAGCAGGGACAGGAAAGCTGGTCAGAGTTGATGGTAAGATGGGTGGAGCCAAATACAGGGCAATCTTAGAAGAAATCCTGTTAGAGTCTGCAAAAGTCTTGGGACTGGGTCCAAGATTTACTTTCCAGCAGGACAACGACCCTAAACATTCATCCAGAGCTATAATGGAATGGTTTAGATCAAAGCATATTCATGTGTTAGAATGGCCCAGTCAAAGTCCAGACCTAAATCCAGTTGAGAGCCTGTGTCAAGATTTGAAAACTGCTGTTCACAGACGCTCTCCATCAAAACTGACAGAGCTTGAGCTATTTTGCAAAGAAAAATGGGCACAAAAGTTCACTCTCCAGATATGCAAACCTGGTAGAGACATACCCAAAAAGGTTTGCAGCGAAAGGTGGTTCTACAAAGTATTGATCTAAACATGTTTCGGCGCCCTAAATTTCGATGCATCTCTAGGCTCAATACAAATTCGTGCCACACTTTTTTCAGATATTTATTTGTAAAAAATGTTGAAAAACATTTATCATTTTCCTTCCACTTTACAATTATGTGCCACTTTGTGTTGGTCTATCACATAAAATCCCAATAAAATACATTTAAGTTTTTGGTTGTAACATGACAAAATGTGGAAAATTTCAAGGGGTATGAATACTTTTTCAAGGCGCTGTATCTACCTTGCTGTTAGAGAGACAACCTCAGGGACGTTGCTAGGATTGTAAAAGACCTGGGACACTTCTGGGCACCCCAAGAAGAGTAATAATGTAGTGCATGAAGTGAGCCACAGCAAACAGTGGGTGTTGCCAAACTGCATTAAGTGGAAAGGACTTAAAGGGGCATGGGTAAGTAAAACCCAAGCCTTTCTTGTACCCATTCAATATGTTTTGATATCTGTGCCACAAGCAAGAGTCTGATGGGCATGTATAAACCTCAGCACACTCATTTTTAAGAAATGAAACATTTCCATTAAACGTGCTTTTATGCACACTGAAAATATACAGAGGGATTTTATCTTTAAAGAAGAACATCCTTAAAATAGTCAGGAACTGTGACCAGCAACTGTTGAGACATGGAACACTCTGGTCAGAATATAGTGTAGCACTCTGTAAGACACGGAGTGCAGTTGTCAGGGTTGTGTAATGTGCAAGGGTTAGGGGTACATAACTCAGAGTTCTGCTGTCAGTGACAGGTTTAGGAGTACATAAATCACTGAGTGCATGGGTCAGCAGTATGTAATGCAAAGTGTGCAAGGATCAGGAGTACATAACTCACAGAGTGTAGGGGTCAAGAATATGTAACACACAGCAAGCAGAGGTCAAGCGTAAATAACACACAGAGTGCAGATTTGGGGGATATGTAATGCACAGAGTGAAAGGGTCAGGAGTATGTAATGCACAAGGCACAGAGTGAATTTGTGATATTTTTGTCAGATGCACACAATGACCACTCTTTGTCATAAATTCCTGAAACTGCTTCAGAGTTGCTGTAGGCCTTTTGTTAACCTCTCTGACCACTTTCCTCCTGGCTTTTTCATCCAGTTTGGAGAAATGTCCTGATCCAGGGAGGGGTCTGTGTTATACCAAATACCTTCCACTTCTTAATAGTAGATTTCACTGTGCTTCTAGGCATTGATAATGATAAAGCCTTTCACATTGTTTTTATCTATCTCCTGACTTATGCCTATCCACAACTTTATCCTGGAGATCCCTGTTTACAGTGCCTTGCCACCCATACTTCATTGTTTGCTTCAGTTGCACTACCAGGGACTGAAATGCTCCAGTAAAGCTCTTTTCATGCTAATATATACAGTATCTTACAAAAGTGAGTACACCCCTCACATTTTTGTAAATATTTGCTAAAAAAGCTGAGGGTAAAGGTGATGGACTGTCTAAACATCTCTCCAGACCTAAA
>NC_138769.1:163482353-163589552 GCF_965119305.1 Pelophylax lessonae
TTTGCCAAACAACACAATTGCTAAATTATGTCTTGGCTATCTGACCGGCTTACAGACAAGCAAACATGTTATATCATACAATCACTCTTTTGTGCTTTCTCAGATGTGCGCAGACCAGTGCTGCTTTGGAGGAACATTAGTCTATCAGCTGGGGAAATCCATCTTGGGCAAAACACTATTCTTTTTGAAATATATTACCTGATATGACTGCTGGGATCTGAAGATAAATATTAGACATCACAATCATCTAACAGTCATATTGAAATAAGACAACTTGGGCAACTGTCTCGTAGTATACCTGCGGGTTTGCACAGTGAAGTGAACCTGTTCTCCCAAGATGCAGACAAGGTCGCATTCTAAAGAATCGCTCACTGCTGCCTTCTACTACAAATCTGGCATCTTCTAGAATAGCCAGAATAATCCACACTTGGCTGGCAGAATTGATGCAGCACCTGAAAGGGAGGGATGTGAGGGTAATCCTGGAACATTGTTGAATCCCTATAGCCTCTTAGGCTGTTTGGAGTTAATCCTTGGTTGGCGGATGCTTTTTGTGAGCTTTTAAATTATACAGAGCGTCTAAATTAAAATATATTTTCAATATGGTGTCTGGGGATAATAAACTGTCTCTAAGAGGCCAGGCAGGGCTTACCAATAGTTTTGCTTTATTCACAAGACCAAAAAAGTGAAGTTCTGGGAAGTAACCCATTTGAGTAATTGCAGCCAGCAAGTTTACAACACATAATTTCATTGAGAGACTGTAGTTCTCTAGATTTGGAGTTAGGAAAGCCACATCAATGGTCTTCCAGAAACTAGAGAAAGTTAGACTTTGAGGTCTTCTTCCAGCTGTTTAGTCATATTTGGGAAATGTGCAATCACTGGAACTCCTTTTTAAAAGACACCATCACAATTTGCCTGTTTATAATATATGGCTTGTGCTTTTGCGTTAATGTGGTATTAATGATGGCATTGCGGCTATCGATTTTGTAGATAACCTTTTGGCATATGTTCCAAATCTCTAACACATCAACACTCTCTAAAGCAAATCTGTAGCATATGATGCTGGATCACGGCAACGTAGAACAAACTGGAATATTGCGGAAATCTGCTTTACCATTTAAATTTCTGCTGGTATTGGTGAGCATTCAACAGTAAAAAAGTCAGTGGTTTGTGGTTTTTATTTTTTGTCATTGACACCATAGTAGTAAGTAATACAGAGTTGGGATCTCTTAACTCTGCAATTATTCACTGTTACTGCACTTATTTCTACTTTCAGGTGGGCAACTGGGGGTTGAATCACCAAATGGCTTCTTTTATCTTCTGAAGACTTCAGTTACAACTCCACCAGTGATAACTTTTTTTTTTACTAGACTCCATATTATTGCTGGATTCTACATCATGGTGAATCTAAGGATGGTGGGGAGGGGGGAGTAACCACGCCATCACGCCACACCACGTGTTCCGCACTGTAGACGGTCACGTTCAGTACACTTGGAACCATTGTTTATGCCCAGTTCCTTCCATTTGCCATGTAAGTTAGTTTCTTTTTTAATAAAGTTTTTTCAAAAGGAATAACGTTTTTTTAAAAGGATAATGCACTATTGGCACTTTATATCTTTTGTTATGGGGAAGCTACATTAGAGTACAGTATCGCCAGCCACATCGGTGAGTTGGATATGGTGGAGTGGAGAAACATTCAGCCCACGCATTGAAGCTACCATTGGAGTGGTTTATGCCTACCCTTACATACTTCTGGTAAGAAGTTTGCACTACCACCGAGGTGTCACCTCACTTGATTTCATTTGTTCATGTGTGGAAAGTGCCTATTTACCAATAAGGCTCACTGTTAAGCCCCCGTAGGTCGCCTTCCATAGAGAAGCTGTGGACCCGTTCTAATAGGAGCGAAACAAGTCGCTCCGACTTAGAAAAAGGGTCCGGAGCTTCTTTGGGGCGACCTGCATTGACTTCAATGTTATGAAGTCCGTGACGGCCGCTCCGTGGTCGCGGTGCGAGCAGCGCGCCGCGACATGTGAGGTCGCCCCGGGAAGTAGCATCGCCCCAGTGTGAACGGGGCCTTAGTGTTATCTGGTAAGAGGCTATTTCTTCTATTTCACCCTCACATATCAGTCTAAGATTAGCAAGATCGAAGATCCACTATTGATGGAAGCTTGATCTTTGGCTATTTGAGATTATCTGGATCAATTGGAGGACTTTATATATATTTTTTCACGATTGTTATAAATTATATGTTTTTGCATAAAGAATTTTCACGTATGGTTTTTCCCACTGTATGAAGATCACCATAATATTTGGGTCATCCCAGATGTCATATGTTTAATATTTATGATTGTGTTGAGCGCACTATACCTTTTTTCATATGGTACCATATTACAGTTTTGTATTGGCTCTGGCTGGTAAAGTGAATCTGAAATACTAGTGAAGACCTGGCTTCCAGAGAGAGATTAAAAGCCAGCATGGAATTCAGCTTGGTAGCTGCCTTATATGGCTTAAAGTGTACAGTATATCCATATGTCCAGCAAAATCTTTTATCATCATTTTTTTTTTTTTTTAGTTTCGGATAGATTGGAGGCATATTAGAACCCCTTTTTGTAATTTTACTGAGAGATCCCTCATATCCTGTCATGGTGAGAATGTTTTCACCAGACACAAAGTAGTAAAACATCTGTAACAGGGACAGGTGTTGAAAAAAGCTCAGCAGTTTCATATGTGTATGTACTGTATACAGTCAGGTCTATAGATATATTGGGACATTGACACAATTCTAATCTTTTTGGCTCTATACACCACCACAATGGATTTGAAATGAAACAAACAAGGTGGGCGTTAACTGCAGACTTTCTGCTTTAATTCGAGGGTATTTACATCCAAATAAGGTGAACGGTGTACGAGTTACAACAGTTTGTAAATGTGCCTCCCACTTTTTAAGGGACCAAAAGTAATGGGACAATTTGCTGCTCAGCTGTTCCATGACCAGGTGTGTGTTATTCCCTCATTATCCCATTTACAAGGAGCAGATAAAAGGTCCAGAGTTAATTTCAAGTGTGCTATTTGGATTTGGAATCTGTTGCTGTCAACTCTCAATATGAGATCCAAAGAGCTGTCACTATCAGCGAGCCATCATTAGGCTGAAAAAACAAAACAAACCCATCAGAGAGATAGCAAAAACATTAGGTGTGGCCAAATCAACTGTTTGGAACATCCTTAAAAAGAAAGAACGCACCGGTGACTCAGCAACACCAAAAGACCCGGAAGACCACGGAAAACAACTGTGGTGGATGACCGAAAAAATTATTTCCCTGGGGAAGAAAACACCTTTCACAACAGTTGGCCAGATCAAGAACACTCTCCAGGAGGTAGGTGTATGTGTGTCAAAGTAAACAATCAAGAGGGTTCACCACAAGATGTAAACCATTGGTGAGCCTCAAAAACAGGAAGTCCAGATTAGAGTTTGCCAAACAACATCTAAAAAGCCTTCACAGTTCTGGAACAACATCCTATGGACAGATGAGACCAAGATCAACTTTTACCAGAGTGATGGGAAGAGAAGAGTATGGAGAAGGAAAGGAACTGCTTATGATCCAAAGCATACCACCTAATCAGTGAAGCATGGTGGTGGTAGTGTCATGGCGTGGGCATGTATGGCTGCCAATGGAACTGGTTCTCTTGTATTTATTGATGATGTGACTGCTGACAAAAGCAGCAGGATCAATTCTGAAGTGTTTCGGGCAATATTATCTGCTCATATTCAGCCAAATGGTTCAGAACTCATTGGACGGGGCTTCACAGTGCAGATGGACAATGACATTGAGGATTTGCAACCCCAGTATTAAAAAGTGAAAGTTTGATTTATGATTGTTAATCTGTCCCATTACTTTTGGTCCCTTAAAAAGTGGGAGGCACATATACAAACTGTTGTAATTCCTACACCATTCACCTGATTTGGATGTAAATACCCTCAAATTAAAGCTGAATGTCTGCAGTTAAAGGACATAAGCAGTTCCTTTCCTTCTCCATACTCTTCCCTTCCCATCACTCTGGTAAAAGTTGATCTTGGTCTCATCTGTGCATAGGATGTTGTTCCAGAACTGTGAAGGCTTTTTAGATGTTGTTTGGCAAACTCTAATCTGGCCTTCCTGTTTTTGAGGCTCACCAATGGTTTACATCTTGTGGTGAACCCTCTGTATTCACTCTGGTGAAGTCTTCTCTTGATTGTTGACTTTGACACACATACACCTACCTCCTGGAGAGTGTTCTTGATCTGGCCAACTGTTGTGAAAGGTGTTTTCTTCCCCAGGGAAAGAATTTTTTCGGTCAACCACCACAGTTGTTTTCCGTGGTCTTCCGGGTCTTTTGGTGTTGCTGAGCTCACCGGTGCGTTCTTTCTTTTTAAGGATGTCCCAAACAGTTGATTTGGCCACACCTAATGTTTTTGCTATCTCTCTGATGGGTTTGTTTTGTTTTTTCAGCCTAATGATGACTTGCTTCACTGATAGTGACAGCTCTTTGGATCTCATATTGAGAGTTGACAGCAACAGTTTCCAAATGTAAATAGCACACTTGAAATTAACTCTGGACCTTTTATCTGCTCCTTGTAAATGGGATAATGAGGGAATAACACACACCTGGCCATGGAACAGCTGAGCAGCCAATTGTCCCATTACTTTTGGTCCCTTAAAAAGTGGGAGGCACATTTACAAACTGTTGTAACTCGTACACCGTTCACCTTATTTGGATGTAAATACCCTCAAATTAAAGCAGAAAGTCTGCAGTTAAAGCCCACCTTGTTTGTTTCATTTCAAATCCATTGTGGTGGTGTATAAAGCCAAAAAGATTGGAATTGTGTCGATGCCCCAATATTTATGGACCTGACTGTATGTGTGTGTGCGCATATATATATATATATACACATACACACTATATTGTAAAAAGTATTAAACTCCTGCCTTTACACGCACATGAACTTTCATGGCATCCCAGTCTTGATCCATATGGTTCAATATTGAGTTGTGATCACCCCTGCAGCTATAACAGCTTCAACTCTTCTGGGAAAGCTGTCCACAAGGTTTAGGGGTGTGTCTATGGGAATGTCTTTATGGACTTTGCGTTGTGCACTGGTCCAAATCATTTGGTGGAGGGGGGGTTAAGGTATGGGGTTGTTTTTCCAGGGGTTGGGCTTGGCCCCTTAGTTCGAGTGAAGGAAACGCTTAGGGCATCAGTATACCAAGACATTTTGGACAATTTCATGCTCCCAATTATGTGGGCACAGTTTGGGGATGGCCCTTTCCTGTTCCAACATGACTGTGCACCAGTGCACAAAGCAAGGTCCATAAAGACATGGATGAGCAAGATTGGGGTGGAGGAACTTGATTGGCCTGCACAAAGTCCAGCCGAAGTCCAGGTCCTCAACCCGAAAGAACACCTTTAGGGTGAATTAGAGTGCAGATTTTTGGGATGAATTAGAGTGCAGACTGCAAGCCAGGCCTTCTCGTCAACAACATTAGCGCCTGACCTCAGAAATGTGCTACTGGAAGAATTGTCAAACATTCCCATAGACACACTCCTAAACGTTGTGGACAGCCTTCCCAAATGAGTTGAAGCTGGTAAAGCTGCAAAAGGTGGGCCAACTCAATACTGAACCCTACAGATTAAGACTGGGATGCCATGAAAGTTCATGTGCGTGTAAAGGCAGGCGTCCCAATACTTTTGGTAATATAGTGTGTGTGTATATATGTATGTATGTATATATATATATATATATATATGCCTTTTTTTTAGCGGGAACGTGGGGGAACACAGTCCCAGCACCTCCAGAATGGAATGTATGTAACGGCAAAAATGCTAGGGTGTGCTGGAGAGTCTATTGATGCTGGCTGCTGGGGAATCTGTTGTTGCTAAAGGGGATCTAGTTTTGCGAAGGAAGAGGGTGATTTGTTGCTGGGGAGTTTTTCTGCTGCTCATGGGGGATCTGTCGTGGCTGGGGGGGTCCTATGTTACTGGGGGGGTCATTCGGTGCTGGGAGGGATGTACTGTTGAGGAGGGGGGGGTCTTTGTCGCTGGCTGCTGGAGGGTCTATTTATGCTGGCTACTGGGGAATGTATTGTTACTGGAGGGGATATGTTGTGGCCTGAGAGGTCTATTGTTGATGGTAGGGGATCTATTGTTACTGGGGTGGGTCTTATGTCGCAGAGGGTCAATAGTTCTTGGGAGGGATGTACTGTTAAGTGAGGGATTTAACGTAGCCGGCTGCTGGAGGGTCTATTGATGGTGGCTGTTAGAAATCCATTGTTGCTGGGGTGGTCTATTGTGTCCATTGTTCCTAGACCAATTTTACTGCCTTTCTTGTTATCATTACCAAATTCCATACAAAATGCTTGCACCACAAAATGTTACTCGGTTCTGTATTTTCTAAAAGGGTTGGTACTGGATGGTGGGTAGGGGTGGAGTCAAGGGGTGAACCGGAATGGAGGAATTCCTGCACCTACTCCCTGTAAAAAAAAAAAAAAAAGCCCTGTGTGTATATGTGTGTGTGTATATATACAGTGGGTACGGAAAGTATTCAGACCCCCTTAAATGTTTCACTCTTTGTTATATTGCAGCCATTTGCTAAAATCATTTAAGTTCATTCTTCTTCCTCATGAATGTACACATAGCACCCCATACTGACAGAAAAACACAGAATTGTTGACATTGTTGCAGATTTATTAAAAAAGAAAAACTGAAATATCACATGGTCCTAAGTATTCAGACCCTTTGCTCAGTATTTAGTAGAAGCCCCCTTTTGATCTAATACAGCCAGGAGTCTTTTTGGGAAAGATGCAACAAGTCTTTCACACCTGGATTTGGGGATCCTCTCCAGTTCTGTCAGGTTGGATGGTAAACGTTGGTGGACAGCCATTTTTAGGTCTCTCCAGAGATGCTCAATTGGGTTTAAGTCAGGGCTCTGGCTGGGCCATTCAAGAAAAGTCACGGAGTTGTTGTGAAGCCACTCCTTTGTTATTTTAGCTGTGTGCTTAGGGTCATTGTCTTGTTGGAAGGTAAACCTTCGGCCCAGTCTGAGGTCCAGAGCACTCTGGAGAAGGTTTTTGTCCAGGATATCCCTGTACTTGGCCGCATTCATCTTTCCCTCGATTGCAACCAGTCGTCCTGTTCCTGCAGCTGAAAAACACCCCCACAGCATGATGCTGCCACCACCATGCTTCACTGTTGGGACTGTATTGGACAGGTGATTAGTAGTGCCTGGTTTTCTCCACACAAACCGCTTAGAATTAAGGTCAAAAAGTTCTATTTTGGTCTCATCAGACCAGAGAATCTTATTTCTCACCATCTTGGAGTCCTTCAGGTGTTTTTTTTTAGCAAACTCCATGCGGGCTTTCATGTGTCTTACACTGAGGAGAGGCTTCCGTCGGGCCACTCTGCCATAAAGCCCCGACTGGTGGAGGGCTGCAGTGATGGTTGACTTTCTACAACCTGACTGCATCTCTGGAGCTCAGCCACAGTGATCTTTGGGTTCTTCTTTACCTCACTCACCAAGGCTCTTCTCCCCCGATAGCTCAGTTTGGCCGGACGGCCAGCTCTAGGAAGGGTTCTGGTCGTCCCAAACGTCTTCCATTTGAGGATTATGGAGGCCACTGTGCTCTTAGGAACCTTAAGTGCAGCAGAAATCTTTTTGTAACCTTGGCCAAATCTGTGCCTTGCCACAATTCTGTCTCTGAGCTCTTCAGGCAGTTCCTTTGACCTCATGATTCTCATTTGCTCTGACATGCATTGTGATCTGGAAGGTCTTTTATAGACAGGTGTGTGGCTTTCCTAATCAAGTCCAATCAGTATAATCAAACACAGCTGGACTCAAATGAAGGTGTAGAACCATCTCAAGGATGATCAGAAGAAATGGAAAGCACCGGAGTTAAATATATGAGTGTCACAGCAAAGGGTCTGAATACTTAGGACCATGTGATATTTCAGTTTTTCTTTTTTAATAAATCTGCAACAATGTCAACAATTCTGTGTTTTTCTGTCAGTATGGGGTGCTATGTGTACATTCATGAGGAAGAAGAATGAACTTAAATGATTTTAGCAAATGGCTGCAATATAACAAAGAGTGAAAAATTGAAGGGGGTCTGAATACTTTCCGTACCCACTGTATATATATATATATATATATATATATATATATACACAAACCTTTTCCTCTCTGTTGTTTTGGGCAACGATACCCTAGCACAGGGGTCTTCAAACTATGGCCCTCCAGTTGTTCGGGAACTACAATTCCCATCATGTTTTACAATGCCTCATGGGATGTGTAGTTCTGCAACAGCTGGAGGGCCATAGTTTGAGGATCCCTGCACCTTGCCTATTGAAAACACCCTTGGATTCTAAGCAAGTCTGCTCTGAAGATCAAGGCTTAATTTCAGATATATTAAGCTGTTATAGGCTACTGGGACTTGTTGCACATAGCTATAAATGTTAATAGCTTTTATGCCTCATCCAGCTTTTTAGGCTTACACACCATGACTATCTAAGAGCTTTTATATTACATTATAGACTCTGGTCTGTGTCACTGCTGCCTGGTGCACCTGTTCTCCACCAGAGGGAGTATTCATTTTGTCTTGCCACAGAGGCTTAACTGATGGTGTGAAATATTAAAGTTTAGCCATAAAAGTATTTAATATGCGGATTACTTGTCAGTTCATTTGTCTTTCTTACTATATATGAACTGTTTAGTGATTGAATACTCATTTTACAATTTTTTTTTTTTTTTTTAAATTTGGAGAAAAGATTTTATAGAATGTCATATATTTTTTTTTCTGTTCAAGAGACCACACCTTTGGCAAATCAGCAAAACCAGTGTCCCAGCCAGGACTGCGCTACAGCCACCAGCAGTCACTATAAAGGCATTTTTCATTCTTTTGTGTTGTAGTGAAAATTTCCAAATTCCATCTAAAACTATGAGAATGTTCTGCATTAGTGCAGCTGACACGAAAGGGCTGGAATGGTAGAGCCATTCCTCAGCAATTGTTTAAATGTAATAATCTTTCTTCATGATTTCAGGAAAATATGAATATTATACTCCCAAGTCCAATTTAAAGATTCATAACTGGAAAGAAATGCATGCTAATAATGCTAGATATGGGGCCAACATACAGGTTATGGGTGTGGGAATGTGATATGAAGGAACAGTTAATGAGCTTATATCAATATGCATGCACTTAATATAGCCAGCAGTGGTACTAAGTGATGGGCCCTAATAAAACACAATTTCATTTGGCTGCTTGTCTTACAAGGTTGAACTGATGGCACGCATTCCACTAAGGCTTCATCCTCCAAGCATTTGTTAAGTATATATGCTGTATATACTTGAGTATAAGCCGACTTTTTCAGCACGTTTTTTATGCTGAAAAAGACCCCGCGGCTCATACTCGAGTGAGGGTCCCACTTATCTGTTCTCCGGTGCAGTGTGCAGGCGCTGCTGCCGCTCGGGAATGTCTGTACACATTCGGCTATTCCCGGACAGACGGCGCATGCGCGGTGACGTGTTGGCGCCGGGCGGCGCCTTTTTTAAATGTAAGGCGCCTCACCGAAAAGGTAAGTGAGACTCCTCCACAGTCCCTGCATCTCCTCAGGAGATGCAGTGCTGTGGGCATGTACAGGAGATTCTCCTGTACCATGTCTGCAGCACTGCATCTCCTGTACAATGCCCACAGCCCTGCATCTCCTGTACCATGCCTGTACCATCTCCTGTACCATGTCTGTACCATCTCCTGTACCATGCCCACAGCCCTGCATCTCCTCAGGAGATTCTCCTGTACCATGCCCACTGCACTGCATCTCCTGTACTATGCCCGCAGCCCTGCATCTCCTGTACCATGCCCACAGCCCTGCATCTCCTGTACTATATTCGCAGCCCCTGCACCATGCCAGCAGCCCCTGTTTTGGGTCTCGTGGTGGTCTAGTTGGGTCCAGTAGCTGCTACATATCCCACCCTAGGCTTATACTTGAGTCAATACGTTTTCCCAGTTTTTTGTGGTAAAATTAGGCGCTTCGGCTTATATTCGGGTCGGCTTATACTCGAGTATATACGGTAATTAGAAAGTACAGCAGGGCACATGTATAATCTTGCATTCTGACCTTTTTAATTACTGCTCAAATCACTGCATGGACTATCCCATAGGTCGGCAACCTGCGGCTCCGGAGCCGCATTCGGGTCTTTTGAACCTTTGCCGCGGCTCCGGGCGGATGCTAGCGAGGGGAGGAGGCGCACTGTGCGCCCCAACACTCCCCACTGTGGCGCTGTACTGGCTGTGACGTTGCGTGGGGGGCAGTGCGTGCGTTAGTCACGCACTGTCCCAACGTCACCTTCCCGCCCGCTGTCAGAGAGAAGGGCAGCGGCACACATGCAGGTCTAGTCGAGGAGGAAGAAGACGTCCGTCCAGACTCCCGTCAGCAGCAGCACGCCAGGCACCAGTGTGAGGTAAGTGAAGTGATGCCTCGGGGGGGGGGCCCACACACTGCATTGAAGGGGGCACGCACGTACGCTGGTCTCTGCATTGAAAGGGGCATGTATGCTGGTCACTACATTGTAAGGGGCATGTATGCTGGTCACTTCATTGTAAGGGGCATATATGCTGGTCACTACATTGAAAGGGGCATGTATGCTGGTCACTACATTGTAAGGGGCATGTATGCTGGTCACTACATTGTAAGGGGCATGTATGCTGGTCACTACATTGAAAGGGAAATTTATGCTGGTCACTACATTGTAAGGGGCATGTACACTGGTCACTACATTGTAAGGGGCATGTACGCTGGTCACTACATTGAAAGGGACATGTATGCTGGTCACTACATTGAAAGGGACATGTATGCTGGTCACTACATTGAAAGGGGGCATGTATGCTGGTCACTACATTGAAAGGGGGCATGTATGCTGGTCACTACATTGAAAGGGGCATGTATGCTGGTCACTACATTGAAAGGGGGCATGTATGCTGGTCATTACATTGAAAGAGGGCATATATGCAGTGTTATATTTTTTTTAAATGTCACAATGGTTTTGCGTCTCCCAGTTTTTTTTTTCCTTCGTAAATGGGTCCAAGTGGCTCTTTTTGTTTTAAAGGTTGCAGACCCCTGGTCTATCCATTACAACTCAGGACTTCTGACAGGAGGACTTCTGTAACACATGAAAACACAGGAAACACAGCATGATGCATTGCGGCGCTAATCATTTTGGCATACCAAAGCATTTGATACAGTGCAATGCTCGTGCTTTGTAAACGTGCCATACCGAAGAGATGTGAGCCAAATGGGTGTTGTGGTGCAGTGCGTTAGAAAAATTATGCAATTCTGGTTTAAGTGCTTTGTGGAGCTTTGTCAGCTCAGGTCCAATGAACAAATGTTTCATTTACAACCCCAATTCCAAAAAAGTTGGGATGCTGTGTAAAATTTACATCCATTTACACCCATCTGTCTATACGGATAAAATCCCAATTAGTCAGACCGAAAAAAGATACAAGTCCATCCAGCAAAACCAATAAAAAACAAAAAAGAAGACACAACCATACAATCTTATATACACAATCCTATACACACCGTTGATCCAAAGAAAGACGAAAAACCCCAGAAAACCATGATCCAATTTGCTACAGCAGGAGAAAAAAATTCCTTCCTGATCACCCGAGAGGCAATCGGATATTCCCTGGATCAACTTTACCTATAAATATTAAATAAACAAATGGACCTTCTGATCAAGTTCACCTGAAAAACTGACAGGCGGACCTGATCGGAAAGGCCCAGTGAAAGGAGACTTAGATGCCCTTTTTCTACCCAATTATGTTACTTACCTGTTGTCAATTAACCTAATTTCTTTCCAGCTCTTCTTTGTTAGCACTACATACTTTGCCAGCTTTTTGTTGCCTTGTCTCAACTTTTTTGAGATGTGTTGCTGCCATCAAATTTCAAAATGAAGTTATTTTTTTCTTAAAATGGTACTGCCTGTAAGCTCATATGCCTGTAAACTCGTGAAAAAGCCATAGTGTGCATAGACACATTGGCTAACATGGAGGGTAGTTTCCAGGCAGAAAAAAATGGGAGCTCAAGAGAGCTGTAAGAGCTGGTTCTTTGAGTTTCTTTAAGATGCAGTATTCATGAGCCCTGTATGGATTCCAGCACATCGCTAGTTTATTGTCTATCTTATACATTGGGTCATAATGTGTTGCTGTCCAGAATGCAGGCTTGGATAGACCATGCAGTGATCAATGGCCAGTATGCCAATATACAGTAAGTATTCATACAAATATTACTTTTTGCTGTGGTACTAATATGCAAATGGCCACACTAATGATAGTTTTTGTGTAAGTAAACTTTTGGCAGTACAATAAATACTATCCTCACAGCATGGAAAGGAATCTTTGACATAGCGATGTAGAAAAATAATATCCTAATCAAACAGTGCAGATACAGGCTGGATATTCATAGACCCTGGGTTATAGACTGTTACCTTCAGGTGATGGACTCTGGCAAATAATTTGCTGGACTAGGGCAATGGATAATCAACAGGATGACTTACAAACATTGCCTTCCTCCCTACTTGTTTGTGTTGATGCCCTAGAACAAGCCATAACACAAATTTCTGCAATGGTTTATTTGTGTCCATGTGTGCAAAATCATATGGCTAAACACCTAGACAGCTGAAGCTGCCTGTAAAACATGCCTCATCGGTATGCCTTTCGAAGGATGCACTTGCTTTTGATGATGCACATGAGGAAGAACTGTTTTTCCACAAAAGAAGCCTCCAAACCTTCCTTCTTGGGGCCTTTTACCTCTGTACAAAGAACGCAGCACCGAACTTCTTAGGCTTCATCTTCAAAGCCAGAATTCAGCCCTTCCTTTCAGTGCCAGATTCCGAACACAAAAGGGTTGATTTACTGAAACTTGAGAGTACAAAATCTGGTGCATGCTAGCCAATCAGCTTTTAGCTTCAACTTGTTCAATTAGGCTTTACAACCTTGAAACTGATTGGTTTCTGTGCAGAGCTGGTCCAGTTTTATTAAGTCAACCCCAAAGTCCACCAAATCTACCCCAAAGACTTCTTCTCATTGAAAAGGTACATCTTTTGCAGTTTGCATTCCTCTGAGTCACAAATGTCCCAGAGCTATTTTTTCTGGTCCCCTTGGAGGACAGGTTCAAAGGATTATATTCAAACCTGTTCATAGTACCAAAATCGAAGGGTTCATGCAGCATTTTTAGTGTTAACCTGTGGTTACATCACTTTTACACCTAATAGATTATATACATGTAGAAGCTATTGGGATTTGAGCACAGGTATATATTTGCATAATAGGTATATATTTGCATAATATTGCACATTGCAGGCCAGCTTAAACATGTATTGCAATGTATGTGAGCTAAAAAAAAAAAATCCCTGTTTTTGTATTGCAAAGTTTGCTAAAAAGGGTATATAGTAATGTTCAGAGGGTTCATCCAGAACACCCCTTTAGCACCTGATGGATTATATACGTAGATGTATATGTAGAAGCCATTGTGATTTGAGCACAGGTATATCTTACTTCTACTTATTATGGACCTACCCCAATCAAAGGTTTTCCTTCTGGCAAACAAACTTACCTCTCTAAAATCAAATGCTCAAGCCTAAAGGGCCATACACGCTATAAGATTTTCTGAAGACTTTTTCCTTCAGATTTACCTTTTCTATGTAGTGCAAGGGCCTGCCAGATTGCATAGAAATTGAAAGTGTTTAGGTTTGACCTCATATTATCTGGTTTTGGTAAATCTAAAGGAAAAAGTCTTCAGAAAATCTTATAGTTTGTATGGCCCATTAAGATCAAAAAGACATCCCTCAGTGAGATTCTTCATGAAGGTCAATGGCCTTATGATAGACTCAATGGAGGCAGTTCCTTTCATTATTTTTCCACTAAAGGCCTTTTCATCACAACATTATTTTGGTCTTAAACAAGCACATTCCTTCTCTCAATGTTTCTATTCTTCTCTCCAGTCAAGCAAGGAATTCCTTAACCTGATGGATTTACTAGTTATGTGAAGATACCTAATATTAATGAGAAAAAATATATAATTTAGGTACTTTAACAAAATTTATGTATGTGTCACATTTCCCTTTTTTTTAACTTTAGGCGGAAAAATTGACATGCAAGCCATACCCATGTTTGTATAACCCTGACTTATAACATGGAATCAAAAAGTAAGAGCCTGCAACAAGTGAGGGAAAAGGTTGCCTCAGCACACAAGGATTGTTCCCCAGCTGAAAAGCTGCAGTTCTACAACCATTGGGCCACCCAGTATGAAGAGGTAAGAACTGCAATCATTTATACCCTCAATACCATTTATACCACCACCACATCTTTACTAAACCAGATACCTGTGTGGCTGACTGTATCTTATATTGTGGTCTCCCAACTCAAGGCATTGGGATCTACGTGATTGTGTCACCTTCAGACCAGCATCTTAATCTAGGATATAGATGCTAAACCTGGATGATGCCTGAATGAAGATTGTGGTGCCCTTCCCCAGAAAATACTAGATGAAATTTGCATTGTACATTTATAGTACAGTCTTTAAAATATATTAAATACCTGTAATTAATACAGTGACACGTTACGTAGCATGCTTGAAAAAGTATATTTTATGGCAGATACGCTTTCAGTTGTCCTATTTACCCCGAGGATGTCCATGGCTCTAAATCTACAATACTTTTTAGTGACACAAGGGAAGTTTAAATGGGTGTTATTATGTATCTTAATTTAAATTCTCCTTTCAGCTGCAGTGTTGCTTCTTTAGAACTTATTATCTTAGTGCAGCTAGAATTTCTGCTCTGTATCCTCTTATAAGGCAAACACCTTTCCAAGGTGACAACTCGGCTATTACTTGGTAGTATCGATGAAGATGGCCTGGTAAGACAGATGGCCACCCACCGTGTAAGCAGGTCAGTATTTCTTGAACAGAATCATTTTGAGATGCGGTTAGCAGGTTCTGTAGTGTAAACATGAAGAATGATAAACTGGATATCTCAAGTGGTTGCTATTCTTCATTTTCTTCCTGTGTCTCTTCTGGATTGAGGACAACACAGGACAAATAATCTGCTACTTGATCTAACTTTCATGGCCTTTAGCGAATGTAAAAGTTGTACTTAAACAACCTGTCTGACCATCTATGTATGCAAAAAGAATGGTGGCCAGACCTTGATGATGATAGCAAGCAAGTTGTAGTTTGGTGATCAGTTCTCAAGGTAAACTTTTTTCCATAGAGAAAGTGATGCCACTGTTCACATTCCCATAGACAGGCCAATGCCTATCGTTCTATAGAATATTTCTTTCTTAGCTAAGAAATAAGTTCAAGAAGCAAAAACAGTATGTTCCTCCTCCTCCTTATGAATGTTTGATAAAAATTCACCTAAAGCAATAGTAGAGGTATTACAGGAAACAAATGGTGCATTTGGTGAAAAATGGGCAAGTGTTGGTGCAGGTGCTATACAGTGTTTAAAGGCACATACAGCCTTGGAGCAGGCTTATTTCCTCTGCCATTCTGTATTCTTTTTGAGTACAGCATGCAAAGGTGTTCTGATTTCAGCATAGGTAGCTACAACCCTTAGATAATAGTTTTTAATAATCGTTTTTACCCAGTGATGAGAGTCTGTGACCTACAAAGTCAACCTCATTGGCACAAAAACACTTTTTATTTGTTTAGGGTTTGTTTAGGGTAAGGTTGTATTCCATCAGACTGTGAAAAAAACTTAAGTAAGGATCAAATTATATTCCTCCAGAGAGAGTGCATGGATAAGTATATCACCCAAGTGTAGCACCCTACAGGGTAGGTGCTAGGTAAAAGTATAGTGGGCCTTGGCTGCCTAACAGCAGGGCCATAATTTCAGCTGGGCTGTCATGTCTCCCAGGTGTGTCTGCTGAAAGGGGAGTCTCCCTACTGGCTCCATGAGAGGATTCTTATTGGGCAGTGGAGGAAATCAAATCAGAGACACATTCAGGCCTGTATCTACCCCAGAAGGCAGATTCTGCCGCAGAGGATTCTGAAAGTGGGTATATGTTTGAGGGGAACGCATGACACAAGGTCTTTGGCGGGAAGCAGAGTCCCAGGAGGGAGAGTACGGCTGTCTCTCCTCCTGTCAGAAGGATCGGGTGTCTCGGGTGGCTGCCTGGGAATCCAGAGAATGCTGAGTTGAGCTGCAGAGGGGATCCAGTGTGCCGAGGACCAGTGGAGGAAGAGGGGTTCAGTTCCAGGAAAGCCTGCCAAGGTTGTGAGTACTGTGAACTGCCCTTAGGTGTCTGCCAAGAGTAGAGGGGACCACTCCAGAGAAGGTTCCAGGGATCCAGGAGTCAGCTAACTGTAAAGGGGGTGCCTAGTCAGAGGACACTGAAGTGTTAGAGGGGGTACCTAGTCAGAGGAACCTGAAGTCTAAAGGGAGCGCCAGCGGTTGGGCCCTGAAGAGCTAATGTGTACAGTGTGTAGTGTACAGTGTTAAGAGTTGCAGCGGCACAAGCAGTGACAAGGAGCTACCTCAGTCAGTGAAGGGCTGACGGGGGCTGTTCAGTAGTGATGTCGCGAACCTAAAATTCGCCGTTCGCGAACGGCGAACGCGAACATCGGCAAATGTTCGCGAACCGGCGAACCGGGCGAACCGCCATAGACTTCAATAGGCAGGCGAATTTTAAAACACACAGGGACTCTTTCTGGCCACAATAGTGATGGAAAAGTTGTTTCAAGGGGACTAACACCTGGACTGTGGCATGCCGGAGAGGGATCACGCAAAAAAAAGTTCTTAAAAATTATAATTTTTTGATAGAGAGCCAATTATTGGAAAAATTAAAAAAAAATAAAAATAAAAAATTTCTTTGGATTTAGCATCTGGGGGGTCTAAAAAGTGTACCTGTGAAGTTTCAGCTCTGTAGCATGTCCAGAACCCCTAAAAAACAGCATTTGTCTTATATTTTCAGGAATATGGCTTCTCTGCGGCTGGCTTTTTCTCTTGCAGGCATTTATCGGGCATTTTTTTAGGCAGGCATGTCATTTTTTGTATTTAGTGTCTGGGGGGTCTAAAAAGTGTACCTGTCAAGTTTCAGCTCTGTAGCATGTCCAGAACCCCTAAAAAACAGCATTTTTATTATATTTTCAGTAATACGGCTTCTCTGCGGCTGGCTTTTTCTCTTGCAGGCATTTATCGGGCATTTTTTTAGGCAGGCATGTCATTTTTTGTATTTAGTGTCTGGGGGGTCTAAAAAGTGTACCTGTCAAGTTTCAGCTCTGTAGCATGTCCAGAACCCCTAAAAAACAGCATTTTTCTTATATTTTCAGGAATACGGGTTCTCTGCGGCTGGCTTTTTCTCTTGCAGGCATTTAGCGGGCATTTTTTTAGGCAGGCATGTCATTTTTTGTATTTAGTGTCTGGGGGGTCTAAAAAGTGTACCTGTGAAGTTTCAGCTCTGTAGCATGTCCAGAACCCCTAAAAAAACAGCATTTGTCTTATATTTTCAGGAATATGGCTTCTCTGCGGCTGGCTTTTTCTCTTGCAGGCATTTATCGGGCATTTTTTTAGGCAGGCATGTCATTTTTTGTATTTAGTGTCTGGGGGGTCTAAAAAGTGTACCTGTCAAGTTTCAGCTCTGTAGCATGTCCAGAACCCCTAAAAAACAGCATTTTTCTTATATTTTCAGGAATATGGCTTCTCTGCGGCTGGCTTTTTCTCTTGCAGGCATTTAGCGGGCATTTTTTTAGGCAGGCATGTAATTTTTTGTATTTAGTGTCTGGGGGGTCTAAAAAGTGTACCTGTCAAGTTTCAGCTCTGTAGCATGTCCAGAACCCCTAAAAAACAGCATTTTTCTTATATTTTCAGGAATATGGCTTCTCTGCGGCTGGCTTTTTCTCTTGCAGGCATTTAGCGGGCATTTTTTTAGGCAGGCATGTAATTTTTTGTATTTAGTGTCTGGGGGGTCTAAAAAGTGTACCTGTCAAGTTTCAGCTCTGTAGCATGTCCAGAACCCCTAAAAAACAGCATTTTTCTTATATTTTCAGGAATACGGCTTCTCTGCGGCTGGCTTTTTCTCTTGCAGGCATATATATCAGTGGTGGGTGGGCAGTGGCACAGTACACTCTCTGTGGACCTGACAGCAGTCGCTGGCACCCAGGCAACTGCAATTTAAAAAATATATATATATTTTTTTACTTTGCAAGCTGCTGTGCCACTTTATATATCAGTGGTGGGTGGGCAGTGGCACAGTACACTCTCTGTGGACCTGACAGCAGTCACTGGCACCCAGGCAACTGCAATTTAAAAAATATATATATATTTTTTTACTTTGCAAGCTGCTGTGCCACCTTATATATCAGTGGTGGGTGGGCACACAGTGGCACTGCAGTGGGCACAGTACACTCTGTGGACCTGACAGTAACTGGCAGCCCAGGCAACTGCAATAATAAAAAATATTTTTTTTTTTCAATTTATTGCAACAAGATGCTGTGCCACCGTATATATATCAGTGGTGGGCAGTGCACTGCAGTGGGTACAGTGCACTCTGTGGACCTGACACAGCACTCACTGCAATTATGACAGAGGGAAAAAAAAATATTTTTTAAAATGCAAGGTACTGTGCCTGTGCCACCCGAAATGAGTGTGGTGTGCACACAGTACAGTCTGTGGTGGGTCTGTGGCCTCTCACACACAGCGGGCAGGCAACTGCAGTGTACAATAGATATATATAGATATATATATAAGGAAAAAACTCTATTACCTTACCAGCCCTTAACCACTTAAGCCCCGGAGGATTTGGCTGCTAAACGACCAGAGGGCATTTTGCGATTCGGCACTGCGTGACTTTAACGGACAATTGCGCGGTCGTGCGACGCTGTACCGAAACGAATTTGGCGTCCTTTTTTTCCCACAAACAGAGCTTTCTTTTGGTGGTATTTGATCACCTGTGCGATTTTTTGATCACGCGCTATAAACAAAAAAAGAGCGTAAATTTTGCAAAAATAGCAATATTTTTCCCTTTTTTTTATATGAAATTCCCCCAAAAAAAAATGTAAAAATCAAAATTTTTTAATATTTTCGGCCAATTTGTTTTATGCTACCTATGTTTGGTAAAAAAAATCGCAAAAAGCGTATTTTGATTGGTTTGCGCAAAAGTTATTGCGTTTACTAACAAAGGGAAAGATTTTTGTCATTTTTGTTGTTTTTTTTTTTAACGCGTAATGGCGGCGATCTGCGATTTTTTTTGCGGTACTGCGACATTGCGGCGGACAGATCGGACCCTTGACTGACATTTTTGACACTTTTGGGGTTACCAGTGACATTTCTACAGTAATCAGTGCTATACATATGCACTGTTACTGTAAAAATGCACTGGTAGTGAAGGGGTTAACTTTATTTGAGAGGGAGGGGCTGTGTGTGTCCCTAGGGGCGTGATTCTAACTGTGATTGGCTGTGGCTTCAACTGTATGAGGAGTGATCAATGGATCTACATAGTAGATCCATGTGATCAGCTCTCATACAGAGAGGAGAATGACAGGCAGCTTGTTTACACAAGCTGCCTGACTATCTCCCTCTCCCCCGCCGATCGCAGAGTGGCCGGCGGCGATCGGGTCCGCCGGTCACGCGCGCGGGGGGGTCCGTGACCACGCGGGAGCGGGAGCGCGCCTCCGGCGGCGCGCGCTCGCTCCCTAAACCCTCACAGGCGAGCGACGTAGACCTACGTCACTTTGCCTGTGAGGGGCTGACCGCCCACGTAGATAGTCGTGCGGCGGTCGGCAAGTGGTTAAAAGGGCTTTTGGGGACACTATATATATATATATATATATATATATATATATATATATGTATATATATAAATAAAAAAAATCCTCAATTACCAGCCCTTAAAAGGGCTTTTGGGGACACTAGATAGATATAGATATATATATATATATATATATATAAGAAGAAACAACTCAATTACCAGCCCTTAAAAGGGCTTTTGGGGACGCTAGGTATATATATATATATATATATATATATATATATATATATATATAAAAAAAAAAAAACACAAATACCAGCCCTTAGAAGGGCTTTTTGGGGTGCTGATATTACAGCAGTAGTGGACCAAGAACACTGCAAGACCAGGAACACTGACTAACTGTCCCTAGCTTAACAGCAGCAGCAGCAGCAGCAGCAGCAGCAGCAGCTCTCCCTACTCTCACTACACACACTGCTTCAGAATGATCTAAGATGGATGCTGCCCTTGCTTATTTATAGGAGGTGGGAGGGTGTGGGAGGGAGGTATGCTGATTGGCTGGAAATGTGTCTGCTGACTGTAAAGTTCAGGGTCAAAGTTTGCCTCAATGATGTCTTATGGGGGGCGGACCGAACATCGCATATGTTCGCCGGCAGTGGCGAACGCGAACATGCTAAGTTCGCCGGGAACTGTTCGCCGGCGAACAGTTCTATACATCTCTACTGTTCAGTGACTTTTGAGCTAAATTGAGTGTCAGGAGTCAAGTGTTCAACAGTCCAGGATCTTCTGAGTTAAAAAAATAAGTTAAAGTCAAGGCTCCAAACGTCAGGAAGCGCTGGTCGGCATTCAGCTGGCGTCAAGACAGCGCCAACGGGCATTTTTGTATAAAGTCCCAGTTAACCTAGTTGAGCCAGAGGAGTATCCCACTTGTTCCCTTCTTCCGTCCCCAAAATACAATAAACAAAACCAACCAAACATGCCGGAGTGGTCATTTTCTCAACTCTCACACTTGGGTTCACAACTTAAATGTGTTGGAAGTGTCTCCGGTAACAATGGCAGACCCACATCAGGCTCAAGGCCTGGAAATATTGTTACACAAGTAAATTGTTACACCTGGTATTCCTGCAAAAACAGTGACCATTATTTTTTTTGGAAACATCTCAGAGCCATCTGCATAGTGTAAAAGGCATGCTTTGAAAACAGTCCCAGATACCTAAAGAAAGCTGTTGTTATTGCACATGATTAGAGATGAGTAGGGTTGAGCGAACACCTAGATGTCCGTGTTCGACGGGTTCGGCCGAACTTTAAAAAAAAGTCCGGGTCCGTGTCCCGGACTTTTACCGAACTTTTCCCGGACACCGAACCCCATTGAAGTCAATGGGGACCCGAACTTTAAGGCACTAAAATGGCTCTAAAACACCAAAGGAAAGGGCTAGAGTGCTGCAAATGGCAGCAAAACGTAATTAAGAGCATGGCAAGTGCTCTGCAAACAAATGTGGATAGGGAAATAACTTAAAACAACAAAAAAAAAACAGAAAAATAAAACAATGTTCTTCTTCATCTCTGAAGGACGAGGCCCATATGGAGTAGGAGGGAGGTTGAGGTGGTGGTGGATGTGGCGGTGACATAGGCGTGCGCACAGGGTGTGCTGGGTGTGCCTGGGCACACCCTAATCACCTAGGGCACATAGCATTGCCAGTGAGGAGATGGGAAAGATCTCCCTGGGACCTGCTCTGCTCTATTTCTCCTTGCCTACAGGTACATGGCCCCGATACATTACTCTCCCTGCTGGCAAACACATGCATGTGTATTTCAACTTTGGGGTGCACACCTTAATGCAATAGGCTGCGCACACCTATGGGCGGTGTAGGTGGAAGCGGCGGTGGAGGAGGACCAGGGCCGGATTAACAGCATCATGGGCTTGGTGCTGAGGATTTTGAAGGGCCTTAAGGGCCGTGCCTTGCCATGCACCCAGAGGAGGAAGGGTGCAGCCATGCATGCCTAATTCAACATGGGATGCTGTCTCTGAAGCCCATAAACACATCCATGCATCGCCAACTGTCCCTCCTTGTCCGGCCTTCACGCTGTGTGGGGAGGTTCTGAGGGTGCTGCCTGGGGAAGCGAGCATAGAAGCCAGACTTCTGTGTTTACAAGTGACAGAAGAGCGGTAACAGTGAATATGGCCAACCCGGGGCCTATATAAAAGGTAGGGGCCTGGAGCTGCAGCTCCAATAGCCCCTACATTAATCTGGCCCTGAGGAGGAGGACGAGGTAGCCAACACTGCTTCTTTTCAAAAATTTTAAATGAGGGTACACCCCAAAAGAGTGAGAAAGAGCAAAAATGGAACAATGGGTGGGTAAGGTCGGTATCCATTGCTATTCTGCATAAGGTACGGAAAAGTCCCGTGGGATCCATGCCTGGTTCATTTTAATGAACGTGAGCTTGTCCACATTGTCTCTGGACAGGCGGCTGCGCTTGTCTGTTATAACGCCCCCAGCCGTGCTAAATACCCGTTCAGATAATACACTGGCTGCAGGGCACGCCAGCACCTCCAAGGCGTAAAGGGCAAGCTCAAGCCATGTGCCCAATTTGGAGACCCAGAAGTTGAAGGGGGCAGACCCGTCATTCACTACATGTAGGCGTGTGCACACATACTGCTCCACCATGTTGGTAAAATGCTGCCTCCTGCTAAGACGTTCCATCTGAGCTGCTGGTGCTGCTGTTTGTTGTGGCGTGCTGACAAAGCTTTTCCACATTTCGGCCATGCTAACCCTGCCTTCTGAGGTGCTGGCGGTGCCCTGGTTGCGTTGGCGACCTCCTCCTCCTCCTCCTCTGCCTTGTGCTTCCACTGTGGCCCCGCTGTCAGATGGGAATGCCAGCAGCATGGCGTCTACCAGCGTGCGCTTGTACTCGCGCATCTTGCGATCGCGCTCCAGTGAGTGAATTAAGGACGGTACGTTGTCCTTGTAACGGGGATCCAGCAGCGTGGCCACCCAGTAATCAGCACAAGTTAGAATGTGGGCAACTCGGCGGTCGTTGTGGAGACACTGCAGCATGTAATCGCTCATGTGTGCCAGGCTGCCCAGAGGCAACGAAAGGCTGTCCTCTGTGGGAGGTGTATCGTCCGTGTCCTCTGTATCCCCCCAGCCACGCACCAGTGATGGCCATGAGCTGGCCTGGGTGCCACCCTGCTGTGAACATGGTTCCATCTCCTCCTCCAGCTCCTCCTCCTCCTCATCCTCCTCATCCTCCAGAACTGTGCCCCTGCTGGACAATTGCGTCCCTGGCGTTTGCGTGTGCAGGAACCCACCCTCGGAGCCCCTTGCGAATGACTGCCCTGAAAGCCTTGGAAATGTTACCTCTTCATCCTCCTCCTCCTCCTCATCCTGTGCCACATCCTCTTCCATCATCGCCCGAATTGTTTTTTCAAGGAGGCATAGAAGTGGGATAGTTAAGCTGAGAACGGCGTCATTGCCACTGGCCATGTTGGTGGAGTACTCAAAACAGCGCAACAAGGCACACAGGTCTCGCATGGAGGCCCAGTTAAATTAAATAGCGGAATAGAAAATATGATCCAAAAAAAGTGTATGTATATCACACGTACACAACCACACTGGGCCCCAATTACTATTGTTTGTACCCCTAAAAGGCTAGATGAGGAGTAGGGGGGGTATGGAACAGGCAGCACCCTCAAACCTTCAGAAGTATGAGATGAACCCCAACAACTTGGAAAGGTGGATCTCTCTCACACGTACCGACACAGACTATCCCCCAATTTAACTGATCCCCAAAGGTTTTTGATTAAATAGCGGAATAGAAAATATGATCCAAAAAAAGTGTATGTATATCACACGTACACAACCACACTAGGCCCCAATTACTATTGTTTGTACCCCTAAAAGGCTAGATGAGGAGTAGGGGGGGTATGGAACAGGCAGCACCCTCAAACCTTCAGAAGTATGAGATGAACCCCAACAACTTGGAAAGGTGGATCTCTCTCACACGTACCAACACAGACTATCCCCCAATTTAACTGATCCCCAAAGGTTTTTGATTAAATAGCGGAATAGAAAATATGATCCCAAAAAAGTGTATGTATATCACACGTACACAACCACACTAGGCCCCAATTACTATTGTTTGTACCCCTAAAAGGCTAGGAGTAGGGGGAGTATGGAACAGGCAGCACCCTCAAACCTTCAGAAGTATGAGATGAACCCCAACAACTTGGAAAGGTGGATCTCTCTCACACGTACCAACACAGACTATCCCCCAATTTAACTGATCCCCAAAGGTTTTTGATTAAATAGCGGAATAGAAAATATGATCCAAAAAAAGTGTATGTATATCACACGTACACAACCACACTAGGCCCCAATTACTATTGTTTGTACCCCTAAAAGGCTAGGAGTAGGGGGAGTATGGAACAGGCAGCACCCTCAAACCTTCAGAAGTATGAGATGAACCCCAACAACTTGGAAAGGTGGATCTCTCTCACACGTACCAACACAGACTATCCCCCAATTTAACTGATCCCCAAAGGTTTTTGATTAAATAGCGGAATAGAAAATATGATCCCAAAAAAGTGTATGTATATCACACGTACACAACCACACTAGGCCCCAATTACTATTGTTTGTACCCCTAAAAGGCTAGGAGTAGGGGGAGTATGGAACAGGCAGCACCCTCAAACCTTCAGAAGTATGAGATGAACCCCAACAACTTGGAAAGGTGGATCTCTCTCACACGTACCAACACAGACTATCCCCCAATTTAACTGATCCCCAAAGGTTTTTGATTAAATAGCGGAATAGAAAATATGATCCCAAAAAAGTGTATGTATATCACACGTACACAACCACACTAGGCCCCAATTACTATTGTTTGTACCCCTAAAAGGCTAGGAGTAGGGGGAGTATGGAACAGGCAGCACCCTCAAACCTTCAGAAGTATGAGATGAACCCCAACAACTTGGAAAGGTGGATCTCTCTCACACGTACCAACACAGACTATCCCCCAATTTAACTGATCCCCAAAGGTTTTTGATTAAATAGCGGAATAGAAAATATGATCCCAAAAAAGTGTATGTATATCACACGTACACAACCACACTAGGCCCCAATTACTATTGTTTGTACCCCTAAAAGGCTAGGAGTAGGGGGAGTATGGAACAGGCAGCACCCTCAAACCTTCAGAAGTATGAGATGAACCCCAACAACTTGGAAAGGTGGATCTCTCTCACACGTACCAACACAGACTATCCCCCAATTTAACTGATCCCCAAAGGTTTTTGATTAAATAGCGGAATAGAAAATATGATCCCAAAAAAGTGTATGTATATCACACGTACACAACCACACTAGGCCCCAATTACTATTGTTTGTACCCCTAAAAGGCTAGGAGTAGGGGGAGTATGGAACAGGCAGCACCCTCAAACCTTCAGAAGTATGAGATGAACCCCAACAACTTGGAAAGGTGGATCTCTCTCACACGTACCAACACAGACTATCCCCCAATTTAACTGATCCCCAAAGGTTTTTGATTAAATAGCGGAATAGAAAATATGATCCCAAAAAAGTGTATGTATATCACACGTACACAACCACACTAGGCCCCAATTACTATTGTTTGTACCCCTAAAAGGCTAGATGAGGAGTAGGGGGAGTATGGAACAGGCAGCACCCTCAAACCTTCAGAAGTATGAGATTGTGTTCACTGTACCCCACAAAGATTGAGTTCACTGCACCCCACAATGATTGTGTTCACTGCACCCCACAAAGATTGTGTTCACTGCACCTCACAAAGATTGTGTTCACTGTACCCCCCAAAGATTGTGTTCACTGCACCCCACAAAGATTCTGTTCACTGTACCCCACAAAGATTGTGTTCACTGCACCCCAAAAAGATTGTGTTCACTGCACCCCAAAAAGGATGTTGTTCACTGCACCCCAAAAAGGATGTTGTTCACTCCACCCCAAAAAGATTGTGTTCACTGCACCCCACAAAGATTGTGTTCACTGCACCCCAAAAAGATTGTGTTCACTGCACCCCAAAAATGATTTTGTTCACTGCACCCCAAAAAGGATTTTGTTCACTGCACCCCAAAAAGGATGTTGTTCACTCCACCCCAAAAAGATTGTGTTCACTGCACCCCAAAAAGATTGTGTTCACTGCACCCCACAAAGGATTTTGTTCACTGCACCCCAAAAAGATTGTGTTCACTGCACCCCAAAAAGGATGTTGTTCACTGCACCCCAAAAAGGATTTTGTTCACTGCACCCCAAAAAGATTGTGTTCACTGCACCCCACAAAGGATTTTGTTCACTGCACCCCACAAAGATTGTGTTCACTGCACACCAAAAAGGATTGTGTTCACTGCACCCCAAAAAGATTTTGTTCACTGCACCCCAAAAAGATTGTGTTCACTGCAGCCCAAAAAGATTGTGTTCACTGCAGCCCAAAAAGATTGTGTTCACTGCAGCCCAAAAAGATTGTGTTCACTGCAGCTCACACACAGAAAAATGGATGTGGATCACTGACACCTGCCTATCTCCAATCCCACACCACACAGCAATATCGATTGTAGTTTGTAGAACACAGTTTCCCTAAAATTCAGCAGACTCTGTCCCTAACAGGATTGAGAAGAGATCGTAGATCAGGATTGAGTGCAGACCCCACCCCCCACACAGCAATATCGATTGTAGTTTGTAGAAGACACTGACCCTATAATTCAGCAGACTCTATCCCTAAAATGCCTACAACTCGCCCTGCCTAAACACTCCGACCTGTCCCTCAATTCTATCCGGACACAAATGGTTTTTTCCTGCCTATCTTTCCCTAATCAGCAGCCAGCACATTGATGTGTGCTCTGTCCCTGAATCTAAGCAGCATAATGACGCCGCTGCGGCTGCCTCGAACTTATAAAGACTTGGTCACATGCTTCAGACGGCCAATCACAGCTACTGAGACATTTGCAGGCATGGCTGGGATGGCTTAAGGCACACCAGTTAAACGATTGTTGATTGGCTGTTGAAAGCCCGCCATGAAAAGAGCGCCAAAGCATGCAAAACCCGGAAATAAAACGACCGAACACGGATTTTTACCCGAACATACAGTAAAGTGTCCGTGTCCGTGTTCGGGTACAAAAAATCCAATTATTCGGTACGAACACGAATAATACAGTCCGTGTTCGCTCAACACTAGAGATGAGAAATGTGCCTTATACCCTTCCTAATTCCATATTACTGGCTTCCTGCACAGCGATTTCCATGTGGCACGACAAATCCACAAGTCTTTGCAAAGTAAAGTTATCTAGCTCCATAGCAGCCTTTCCCTCAGTTTTGGGTTTGTAGTCTTTTAAAGCTGGTGTCTAATCGGCTTCAAATCTGCAGAGTGCTGCTAGCTAATAAAGCTACATTCACACAAGCAGCCGTGGGTGCCCACCTGAGCATCAGTAGGTTCTTGCCAGTGGAGCTACACACTGTCCAAATCAATGGCTGGAACCCGCTGCTGTTGGCATGTAATCACTCATCCAAGTGTTTACTTGTGAATACATCCTCCACTTCTGCACCCATGTGAGTGTAGCCTTACTCAGCTGTTTGCCTGGACACTGCAGATCATTATATAAAATGTCTATACCCAGAATGAACATAATCTGACATTGTAAATTACCATAGTCGTTGCAAGATTGAGTTCATATGTTTTACTCTAAGGGCTCATGCACATGCATTGAAGATATTTATATTTAGGGTGGTAAAAAAAAAAAAAAAAATTCAGCTTAAAAATGCATTCAATGGCTTGTAAAGTATGTGTTTTTATGAATGTGTGTACAGCGTTTAGAAGTATAATAATCCTAGAATAGATGTATACATGTTTATGTGCTTTTATCTGTGTATATGAGCAAATTATTCATAAATGCTCATCTCAAATGTCGACTTTGTCTAATTTTTTATGACGCTGTATGCTGCTCTCTATTACAAAGTGATAGCCCATTATGTGCATGAATACACTGGCTATGATAGAGCTGCATTCAGTTCCAAAAAAAAAAGCACTGTACAAATCTGAAAGCAACATTTTTTTGTGTCATGTGCATGATATCTAATAGTGAACAGCCTCATGTTCAAGCACTTAGGTGGTAGAAAATATAAGTACACTGATATACAATATTTAGGTCTTCAGATATAGCATGACTGTAATTTATCTGTCTTTGTTGTAATTTTCAGAGGTTCGTTTTATAATGTTGTTTAACCTGTTTGTATATGTGTTTTTTAAAGGACGTCTTTGTGTTGGATTACAAAGCCCCCCATTTGGCTGCAGCTGCCTTAGCCTCTGTGTGTACTGTAAACTGTGATTCAAAGCTGGTACTGGATGTGGCATGTGGAACTGGACTTGTAGCTGAAGAGGTAATGAACTGCATGCAATACACTTTTCAACCACCAAGGGGCAGTAACAACCTTTTTTTCTACCACTGCTAAACTTCATTTCCATAACTACAGCTGTAAATGTGGTTTGTGCTGTAGAGGTGACAATATGAATATATAAGCTTCTCTATGTTGAAATAAAAGTGATATGTCTTCTGTGTCCTTTCCAAACTCCAATTGTTACAATTTCAGCGCAGGTCCTCTTTCTTCATCAGTTAACAGTTCAATACAGGGTTCAATTTTCTACTTTCTCCTGATTTACATACTGTATATATAAACAGTAGGAAATTTAAATGTATAATAATAGAAATGTATGTATATATGTGTGACACCTGCATTTGCATACACATGAACTTTAATGGCATTCCAGTCTTAGTCCGTAGGGTTCAATATTAAGTTGGCCCACCCTTTGCAGCTATAACAGCTTTAACTCTTCTGGGAAGGCTGTCCACAGGGTTTAGGAGTGTGTCTATGGGAATTTTAGACCATTCTTCCAGAAGAGCATTTGGGAGGTCAGGCACCAATGTTGTAGAGAAGGCCTGGCTCACAGTCTCACCTCTAATTCATCCTAAATATGTTCTATCAGGTTGGGGTCAGGCAGGCCAATCAAGTTCCTCCACCCCATACTTGCTCATCCATGTCTTCATGGACCTTGTTTGTTCACTGGTGAGCAGTCATGTTGGAACAGGAAGGGGCCAACCCCAAACTGTTCCCACAAGGTTGGGAGCATGAAATTGTTCAAAATGTCTTGGTATGCTGACGCCTTAAGAGTTCCCTTCACTGGAACTAAGGGGCCAAGCCCAACCGCGCAAAATAACCCCATACCATAACCCCCCCCCCCCACCACCAAATGGTTTGGACCAGTGCACAAAGAAAGGTCCATAAAGACAAGAATGAGCGAATATGGGGTGGAGGAACTTGATTGGCCTGACCTCAACCCGATAGAACACCTCTGGGATGAATTAGAGCAGAGACTGCGAGCCAGGCCTTCTCGTCCAACATCAGTGCCTAACATCACAAATGCGCTTCTGTAAGAATAGTCAAACATTCCCATAGACACACTCCTAAACCTTGTGGACAGCCTTCCGGGAAGAGCTGAAGCTGTTATAGCTGCAAAGGGTGGGCCAATTCAATATTGAATCCTACGAACTAAGACTGGGTTGCCATTAAACCTCATGTGCATGTAAAGGCAGGTGCCAATACTTTTGAGAATATAGTGTGTGTGTGTGTGTGTGTGTGTGTGTATGTGTGTATATATATATATATATATATATATATATATATACACACAAATGTAGCACCCTCCTAGGTAGGTTAGGTAGGTGCTAGAGAGAGAGAGTATAGATTAGGATCTATTTTGCTTACCAGAAAGATTGCCAGGTAAATCTATATTGTTCTCTGCCTACCAGAAAGCAGGATCTTCTAGTGAGGCCTGTTCATGGTGCTCAGGTGCAACTCTGTTTGTCTGAAGTGTTTCACACTGGTCCAAAAGGGAGGCATATTGGACAGTGGGAGGAAACCTGACAAATGAGTGCACAGGCATTTAGTACAGCCCTGGTGATTGGGAGAGGAATGTGCCTCAGTGCCTGATAGGATACTGTATAAATGCCAAGGGCACATGTGCTCAAGGTTTTTCAGCTGTAGAGCGGAGTCACGGAGGGAGGTGGCGGCTGCCCCTCTTCTGTAGAAGTTGCCATGCGGCCTTAGGTGGTCGACCTGAGGGCCTGAGAGTTAGTAACTGGCCCCAGAGGTCCTGCAGAGCTGACTGGAAGGGAGACACTGGAAAGGATCTGATTCTGCATACAGTGAGTACAGATCTGTGTCATGGGGCCTGTCCTGAGAGCGCCATCGCTTCAGCTAAAAGAGTCAGTGGACAGGTGGCAGTCAAGGGGATGCTAGAGAGTGTCTTGAAGAAAATGTAGTTGCATCAAGTCTGCTGCTGGAGAGAGCAAGAAGACAACCCCTTCCATACAAGTGGCAGTATGGTTAAAGCATTGTGACTGCTTCCACAAGTAACCTGGTGAGGCCAAGTGAGTGTTGTCCTTATCAACTGTTAATTGTTCAAGTGGGAGTATCCCACTATACCCTTATCCCATTCAAGTTCCACAATAAATACCAAAAACCAAAACCCCTGGACTGTTTGTTGAGTAACGAGCAACTGAGAGTAAGTATGGATGTATGAACTGTCCTAAGTGACTGTCTGCAGGTAATCAGAGGAGGCCCAAGAGGCCCTACGGGGACAGTGCTACATATATATAAAAAATAGTGAGTACACCCCTTACATTTTTGTAAATATTTTATTATATCTTTTCATATGACAACACTGAAGAAATTACTCTTTGCTACAATGTAACGTAGTGAGTGTACAGCTTGTATAACAGCGTAAATTTGCAGTCCCCTCAAAATAATTCAACACACAGCTATTAATGTCTACACCCCTAAGTGAAAATGTCCAAATCGAGCCCAAAGTGTCAATATTTTTTGTGGCCACCATTATTTTCCAGCACTGCCTTAACGCTCTTGGGTATGGAGTCCACCAGAGCTTCACAGGATGCCACTGGAGTCCTCTTCCACTCCTCCATGACAACATTACGGACATGGTGGATGTTGGAGACCTTGCGTTCCTCCACCATCTGTTTGAGGATGTCCCACAGATTCTCAATATGGTTTAGGGTTGGAGACATGCTTGGCCAGTCCATCACCTTTACCCTCAGCTTCTTTAGCAAGGCAGTGGTTATAAAAAATACTGCCCTGCGGCTCAGTCTCCAAAGGGAGGGGTTCAGGCTCTGCAGAGTTGTATAAAGTACTCGAAACCCATACTTGAGTAAAAGTACAAGTGCTCGATCAAAAAGTGACTTGAGTAGAAGTGGAAGTGCTCGATCAAAAAGTGACTTAAGTAGAAGTACTAAAGTATTCAACATTTTTTGTACTTAAGTATCGCAAGCAGTTTTTTTTTTAATTTTGCTACTCAAGTACTGAAAGTAAAAGTACAAGTACTGTGTTATGTAGTTATTAAAGAAAGAAGTCAAAAGTTTGAACATCATATTGTTTTTTTATATTATTTCAAATGCAGCTTTTATTTATGCATACAGTAGCATTTATTTCCGTATGTGCTGATAATAAACATGTTTTGAGCTTCATGAAACCTGCCATCTACTGTTCTGGCAGTGGTAATTTTTATAATAGTAACGAGTAACTATGCAGCACAACAAAAAAAGTATTGGAGTAGAAGTATTTAAATCATGGAAAAAATGTAGTGAAGTAAAAGTGGAAGTAGGAGAAAAAAAATCTACTCTAGGAAAGTACAGATACCGCCTTTCGGTACTTAAGTACGGTAGTGAAGTAGTTCTACTTAGTTACTATACATCTCTGATGCTCTGCTTCAATATGTCACAGTACATGTTGGCATTCACAGTTCCCTCGATGAACTGTAGCTCCCCAATGCCAGTAGCACTCATGCAGCCCCAGACCACGACACTCCCTCCACAATGCTTGACTGTAGGCAAGACACGCTTGTCTTTGTACTCCTCACCTGGTTGCTGCCACACGTACTTGACACCATCTAAACCAAATAAGTTTATCTTGGTCTCATCAGACCACAGGGCATGATTCCAGTAATCCATGTCCTTAGTCTGCTTGTCTTCAGCAAACTGTTTGCAGGTTTTCTTGTGCATCATTTAGAAGAGGCTTCCTTCTGGGACGACAGCCATGTAGACCAATTTGATGCAGTGTGCCGCATATGGTCTGATCACTGACAGGCTGACCCCCCACCCCTTCAACCTCTGCAGCAATGCTGGCAGCACTCATACGTCTATTCCCCAAAGACAACCTCTGGATATGATGCTGAGCACGTGCACTCAACTTCTTTGGTCGACAATGGTGAGGCCTGTTCTGAGTGGAACCTGTCCTGTTAAACCGCTGTATGGTCCTGGCCACTGTGCTGCAGCGCAGTTTCAGGGTCTTGCCAATCTTCTTATAGCCTAGGCCATCTTTATGTAGAACAACAATTCTTTTTTTTTTCAGATCCTCAGAGAGTTCTTTGTCATGAGGTGCCATATTGAACTTCCAGTGACCAGTATGAGAGAGTGAGAGCGATAACACCAAATTTAACACACCTTCTTCCCATTTACACCTCATACCTTGTAACACTAACATGACACCGGGGCGGGAAAATGGCTAATTAGGTACAAGTACTTTTGAGTTATTTTGAGGGGACAGAAAATTTACACTGTTATACAAGCTGTACACTCACTACTTTACATTGTGGCAAAGTGTGATTTCTCCAGTGTTGTCGCATGAAAAGATATAATTAAAATATTTACAAAAATGTGAGGGGTGTACTCACTTCTGTGAGATACTGTGTGTATAATATATATATATATATATATATATATATATATATATATAATAATGTATAAATAATTCAGGGCAAACAGTAGAAAAATGGACCCTGTATTGAACTGTAGTGTGGAGAGTTCAGTGTCAGGACTGATGGACAAAGAGGACCTGAGCTGCAATGGTAGCAATTGTAGTTTGAAATGGACACAGAAATATGGGAGCTGCCACTTTGGACCTCCTGCTCAAACAGTGAGCTGCCCAGCTGCTGTGCCAACTCACTGGCTTCATTACTTGTTCGACAAAATCTCTTTTTACAGAATGAAAAGTCAACCCTTCCAAAAGGGACATGACACTTAAAGGTGGAGTCTGACGGAATGAGTCCCCGACTTGCTTTTTATAGTTTTTTTTAGATCTCCAGCAGCAAGTGTCCTGGCAATATGGACCCAACTTTTCTCCAGGGACAATAAAAACAAGGTAATTATTCTGGCTTGTTACATCAAGTACAAAGGATTACAAAGCAAGTCAATTACTATATCAACTGTCAAAGTGCAAATATTCCACTTCAAAGTATCGCTGTGACCTATACAATAAGTGTTATCATGAAAAGTTCACAAGTGACATACATTTTCCGTAATAGATAAGTCTAACAATTAAAAGTGCAGAAAAAACAGTTTTCCAATCTTGTAATGCGCTCATTTGATTTTAAATGTGTGAGTGGCTTTCAACTTTTTAAATACATTTTAGTCCTTTTGATTACTGTACTATTGGAGGCTATCTCTTTTTTTTTCACCTGCTAATGGCCATTCATGAATTCTGTGGAAATGCATGGGGATGCTCATATATTTAACACAAGCTTATTTTGCCAACCTTAGAGTGGGAGGCATATATATTTGGTGAGTGCGTGTCTGTTGGGGAGAGGGATCACTTGTGCACAAAGGCTGTGTGTTTTTCAATTTATTTCAACGGGGGAAAATTGGAACACCGTTTTTTTTCAGCACTATTAATTGGTGGACTCAGGGGCGTAACTACAGGGGTTGCAGGGGTTGCGATTGCAACCGGGCCCAATGCTCCAGGGGGCCCAGAATTGGATAGGAGGGGAGTCAGGGGCAGCATGTTGAGAAATCACTGTCCTCCTTTTTCCTCCTGTAGCTGCAGAAAGAAAATGGAGGAGATTGGATCCTCTGTATGCTGCCCCGCCACTCCTCCTATCCAGTTCACTTGTGTTCTGCTGTCTCTGGGCCCCTGTGTGTGCCCCTGGTCCCCCCCCCCCCCCACTGTGATCCCTCCCCTTTCCTGCCGACTGCTGCAGGGGATTTGCAACAATAGAGAACCAGGAAGGGGTCGGTAAATATGTAATTTACCAGCTCCTTGCTTCTCTAAATGGGCAGAGTCATAGTCAGTGACATTGTAAAAAAATAAAATAAAATGATAAAAAATAATATAATTAAAATACCAAAAAATAAAAACTACTGACACCAGTGGGTGAACTTTCAGGATCGCAAAGGTCACACTTGCAACCGGGCCCTGGCATTCCACCACCGTGGGGAGGCCCCAAGATGGCAGGAAGGGGGCCCACTGCAAAACTTGTGAAAGGGACCCACTGTGGGACCGCAATAAAGGGCCCCGCAAGCGGTGTAAAGGGCCCCAGGATCAGTGGGAAGAGCCCGGGGCTTGAAGGGAAGGGCCCCGGCCAGGGGTCCGGGGGGGCCCTTCATGGTTTCTTGCATCGGGGCCCTGAAGGTTCTAGTTACGCCTCTGTGGACTTATCTATTACGGACACTTTATGTCACTTGTGACCTTTTCATGATAGCACCTATTGTATAAGTCATAGCCCTACTTTGAAGTGGAATATTTGCACTTGGATAGTTGGAATTTTATACATTTTTTATAGTGGCAGCAGTGAGATCATTTTTATTAATTTTGCTATTTTTTTTGATTTGCATACATGCACAAATAGCACTTTATCAAGATTCACTTCTTTGTAATCATGTTTATTTTTTTACAAGGTTAGTTCCTCTAAAGCATGGAGCTAACTTTGCGCACAAGCCATTTACTATAGTTGAAGCGGAGTTCCGGGCTTTTTTTACAAGTCTATAGCACCCCCCCTGCGGTTCATCATCGCTTCTCTTATGGTCATGGGTGGGTATTTTTTTTTTTCCAGCATTGCAAACACCTTTTTGTTTTTTTTTTCTAGAATCCCACACTTCCGCAGTACCCCGCCACGGCAAGGTACGTCGTGTCCAGTTGCGTATTGGCTCCTGGGATTTGAGTGTCATCAATCCCAGGAGTCGATACGTCTCCGCCACCATGGCAACCTAAACACAATGAGAGCGCCTCGCTTTGTTTATGCGCATGCGCGAGATCAGGAGGTGCATGCTGGGTAACCAGCAGCGCCTTACCCGGTACTAGATAGTAGTGGGCTTCAGCTGCCTACAATGAAGATGGGAGATGGCAGCAGCAGGAGCCAGTGACGCCAATCAGGAGAGAGAGTCCCGAATGGCTGAGACACTCGTGGACATCGCTGGATAGAGAGGGGGCTCAGGCAAGTATTAGGTGGGCTGCTGCACACAGAAGGCTTTTTATCCTAATGCATAGAAAAAAACCTTCTGACTTTACAACCCCTTTAGGGTAAAATATGTTTAGGCTTTGGAACCGCTTTAATGTGTATCTAAAGCTATTTGGAGTATGGTTGGGTTAGAGCTAGGCTTGCAGTGATACTGATACCGATACCGGTATCAGTGCCCATACTGAGTACTTGCACGAGTACTTGCACTCGTGCAAATGCCCCGATACCTGAAACCGATACATTTGCAATGCGACTTGAACCCATACAAAATGAATGGGCTTAAATTTCACTGCAAAGAATCGTATGCAAATTGAGCAGGATTACGGTGCGACTCCTGTCCGAATCAAATGCGGTCCCAGCACCACTCTTGTGTGAACCTAGGTTTGACATAGGAAATTCAGCCTGGGTTCACACTGGACTGGTGCGAGAAACCACATGTGATTCAGACAGGAATCGCACCACATTTCTTTCTAAACCACATGCGATTCTTTGAAGTGCAATTTGAGCCCATGCAAAATGAATAAAACGAACGTAAAGATATCAGTACTCGGTATCATTGAGTACCTGAATGAAAACATTGGTATTTGTACTCGCCAGTATTGGTATTATTGGTGAAACTCTAGTTAGAACCCCTGTGAGTGGTCAAGAGGAATGATTACATCCTGTGGGTGGTCTCTGGTATACAGGACTATAAAAAGAGTCCATAGCATGAGCAATATTCTGTTTTTTGGAGCTGTGGAAAGACCAAGCATGCAGCCAGGATTTCTTATTGTCCTGTTCCTCCAGCTATCCAGTGTAAGCTGTTGACATTCAACTACCAGAGCTAAGTATTATTTGATTTTGGGATATTGGTAATGGGAGTGTATGTTTAAGTAGTGGTATTTTGTGTAATATTTATGGTCATTTTTATGTGTAAGAAGCTTTATGTATTTCGATGTCCAGTAAAGTTTTGTTTTATGCTTTTTATCAAAACTGCTCTTGGCGTGTCTGTTCATTTTAAATATTCACTAGTTATTTCAGTGCCTGTCCAGTATACCTTTATTATAAATGTTGTTGTTCCCACATTTGTTACATTGGGGAAATCCAAAATGTTGAGTTATAATCACAACAGGAATAGAGTGAAAATCTTCTACTAGGAACACTTATTTTGCTATTATCTATTTAGGGGGTGATCTCCCTCACTTTGGAGAGATTGAATAGACCTCTGTGTATGAAGCCATACAAATGTCTTCAAAGTCACACCCAAAATACTGCACTTAGGCGCTTTTTTCTGTTTTTTATAATGTTTATACACCGGCCAGACCCAAGCATGTGCTCTGCACTCTCTATCCTAAGAAGAGTTAGTCCAGAGTATAAGCTTGTACCCAACAGGGTGAGAATGCAGAGCATATGTGCGGACCTGGCCCGGAATATTTTGACAATGGGTGCGCGGCACCGATGCGGTCAGACAGCTGATTTCTCACTGGCTACATAATAAATGCGGTTACATTTTACAAAAGTAATCAACACCAATAGAGAATTCCTGTGTAAATGTCTAACTTGCTAACTCACTTTTTGCTTACTTGTGCCCTCAACAACAGGGACTGCTGACCCATGTAATGATGTATCCCTCCCATTTAGGGAATCCTATAATCAGAACAAGCCACCCATGACTGCTTGTGAGAATCTCTCTAGACTGGTTATACATACAGTATTTCTATAGAATGTTATCTACTAATATCTGCATGTTGAACTCCAATATGAATAAATTTTGCCTACATACAAGAGGCATGTATATCCGTACATGAATTTTGGTGTGCTTTGTGTAATTCTTCCAGATCTTTGCAGTGATCCAGTGTGACATTTTCCATCTGTGCAGGAGCTTTCTGTAATAAAGACAAGTCATTCCAGAACTCTCAACTGTCACTGATTTCGAGGGACTTTCCTTTATTTGGAACAAAGTCCCTCTGTCCCTCTTTCCTCCTCATTTGTCCCTCATTTTGGTATGATCTGTAAGGCTCCGTTCACATGTAAGCGTATGGATCACGGGCAGAACCGCCGCAGTTCCGCCCGTGATCCGGAGATTATTGCAAATCGCGGGACGCCTGTGCGTTGCCCGTTGATTTGCAATAGACCCCCAAACGCTGAGCGATGTTGCCGCGATTTCCGCCTGCCGAATCGCGGTAACATCGCGCAAAAAAAATCGCGGGACGCAATACGATCCAAAGAAGCTCTTGTACTTTTTTGGTCGTAATGCGTCCCGCGATCGGAAATCGCGGCAACATCGCTCAGCTTTTGGGGGTCTATTGCAAATCAACGGGCAACGCACAGGTGTCCCGCGATTTGCAATAATCTCCGGATCGCGGGCGGAACCGCGGCGGTTCTGCCCGTGATCCATACGCTTACATGTGAACGGAGCCTAAAGTTGTATATAAAATGTAACTTTTTATTTTTCAAAACGTCTTTCCAAATGCTAAACCTCCAACTTCTACATTGCTGCTTTTGTACATTTTAAAGGCCAGTATAAAGGAATAGTAGTGGTACCAAAAATGCACTTGTGGGTTTGACTAGTCATTTTTTGTATAATTCTCCTTTAAGGGGACATGGCAGGAGGTGTGTCCTATGACAAAATACTTTTGCCAATAGATGTCCCTCATTCACATCTCAAAAAGTTGGGAAGTATGCATTCCTGCTCTTTCTAATTGTGCAGGGTGAATTATCTTGTTTTCCTTACCACCCCTGTAGTCTTCTGCAGGCCTGCAGGAAGGGGCGTAGCACATCAAAAACAACAAAAATTTCCCAGCACACTTACCAGCTAGTCTGCTAAAAAAAAAAAAAAAAATTAGCCCTGTCTAAGACCCGGTTCACACTACCCCGACTTGGGACACGACTTGTCGCCTCAAGTCGCCCCAAGTCTCTTGTCATCACAAATTCAATGTAAATTAATGAGAGCCGTCTTAATATGCACTACTGAAGTCGCTCCGACTTTAGAAAATGTTCCTGTACTACTTCAAGGCGACCTCTATCCGACTTGTGCACATAGACTTCAATGGGAGTCGCCTCTAAGTCGGATCCTTATCTTATTTGAAGCGACTTGTTATCAGACTTTCCAGGAAGAAGAAAAAGATTAGCCAGGCATTCCCCACAGACAAAGTCGTATGTCATTTAAGTCTCTTCAAAGTAGTGCACAAGTCTCTTCCAAGTCGCTTACAAGTCTCTAAACAAGTCTCTTCAAAGTCATGCTAAGGCCCCGTTCACATTGCCGCGATCCGACTCGGGGGGGCGACCTCTGAGGTAGCGGTGCGAGCAGCGCGCCGCGACCTCGGTGCGGCCGCCACGGACTTCATAACATTGAAGTCTATGGCGGTCGCCTCCGGGTCACCCCAAAGAAGCTCCGGACTCTTTTTCTAAGTCGGAGCGACTTGTGTCGCTCCTATTAGAACGGGTCCGCAGCTTCACTATGGAAGGCGACCTGTGAGGCGACCAGGTCGCCTCACAGGTTGCCTTAGTGTGAACGGGGACTAAAAAGTCGCTCCTTCATGGGGCGACTTTCTGGTTGTGGTAGTGTGAACCGGTGTCTGAATGGGCGCACAGAGCTGCAGCTCGGCTCGGGTCCCCCATTGCAAGACGCTTGCTGTGGTGGGCACTCAACAGGAGGGAGGGGCCAGGAGCAGGAACGGGGGACCCGAGAAGAGAAGGATCCTGGCTGCGCTGTGCCAAACCAACTGCACAGAGGAGGTAAATATAACATGTTTTTTTTTTTTTTTTTTTTTAAACGAGACTTTACAATCACTTTAAGCATGGTACAACTAGCAGTTTTATTTTGTTCAACCCAGCGGGCTGAACAAAAAAAAACTGAAGTGCTCAGGAGGAGCCACTGTACTTACAATCCGATGTTAGTACAGCAATCTTCCCCAATGAGCTATTGTGTTCTGACACCGCCATTGGCTGAGAGAGCTGATTGGGTGCCAATTGGTCATACACCTATGACAGAAGCCAGGCTTCTGTCGGACTGGCTGCCATACACAAGGGCTGAATGTCGGCCAGTTCTTTTGAATTGGCTGATGCTGCCCGATATTAGACCCATGTATATGGCCCATTACCTTTAAATCAAGTATGCTGCGTTTTAATTTAGATATTCCCTGCTCTTTTCAAAACTTACAAAAATGGCTGCGTTAAGCTATAGGCTGCTCCTAAACATGATATCATTGTTACACTCAGAATGGAAAATTCACATATATCTAATAGCAGTCTTTGACCTCTCCAGATAGTTACTAGTTAAGCAATCATGGGGAAAAAATGAATCACCTGGGATGGATTTTCCATGGTGATTGCTACTGTGCTGTCTAGATAAGGCCGTCGCCATGAATGGTATAAATTTGCACACTTGACTGATACCAAAATACAAGTTCAGCAATTTGATCTTCTGACTGCTATCTAATGCTATGGACAATTTTGAGAACTGTACAATTTTTTCTTGGTTTGCATTGAAATGTCAAACAGGACCACTTTGAGAGATAAACCAGTCTTGGGAAAGAAAAATGAATAGGCCCTGTATTCCGTATAATGCATATGTTTAACTCATGACAGCCTTCTAAAATATTATTTTTTTGCTTTAATGGTTTTCAGCTGCAGCGTTTCGGCTTTACCTTATTTCATGGTTTGGATGGCAGTACAGGAATGCTGGAAGTTGCCGAGAATAAACAGCTGTACCAAGAATTAAAACTGTGCATGCTGGGACAGGATTCCCTGCCATTTGATTCCGGTAAAATTAATATTGCATGATGAGGAATGATTATATACACTGTTATAAATTTTTACATGTCCAGAGTCATGCAACTTGGTAAAAAAAGTTAAAGTCAATTATTTTTATTAAAATTAAAATATGTTATACTTACTTGCTCTGTGTAACAATATTGCACAGAGCAGTCCCTTACCTCTTTTTTTGTGGTCCCCCACTGGTGCTGTCCACTTCTTCTTCTGAGTACCCCCATAACCAACCACATTCTATGTGGGCACCTGAGTGGGCACTACACACACATGGTGCAACTTGGCCACACCCCCCGCTTCCTTCCTACAGAACTTTACTGATAGCAGCAGGAGCCTGGGGCTGCTGCTGCTCGTAGTGTAACATGCGAATCCAGGAAGAGAGAGCAGCGCTGCTGTAGCCAGGGACAGCGCTGCAGCGTGGGGAGAAAGGTAAATGTTTAGGGACAGGGGGTAAAAAAAGTTGTGGGACATTTTTTACCCTAATGCAGGAAACACATTAGGGTAAGAACTAATGCATAAATGAAGTTGTTCATGTTTTTCTTTGCAGTCCTATATCACAGTATGTTATGACTTTTAAACTAGGATTCTGAGTAAAATTAAAATGACATATACAAATTCCTACAGTCTGTGATGCCACGGCGCATTGATGCAGTAATTTATGCAAAAGGAGCCCCAACCAAGTATTGAGTGCATACTATACTGTACATGGACATACTTTTCAGTTAGCCAACATTTCTGTTTTTAACCACTTAAGCCCCGGAGGATTTGGCTGCTAAAGGACCAGGGGTTTTTTTGCGATTTTTTACTGCGTGACTTTAACGGACAATTGCGCGGTCGTGCGACGCTGTACCTAAACGAATTTGACGTCCTTTTTTTCCCACAAACAGAGCTTTCTTTTGGTGGTATTTGATCACCTGTGCGATTTTTTGATCACGCGCTATAAACAAAAAAAGAGCGTAAATTTTGCAAAAATAACAATATTTTTCACATTTTTTTATATGAAATTCCCCAAAAAAAAAAGTAAAAATCAAAATTTTTTAACATTTTTCGGCCAATTTGTTTTATGCTACCTATGTTTGGTAAAAAAAATCGCAAAAAGCGTATTTTGATTGGTTTGCGCAAAAGTTATCGCGTTTACTAACAAAGAGAAAGATTTTTGTCATTTTTGGTGTTTTTTTTTTTAACGCGTAATGGCGGCGATCTGCGATTTTTTTTTCGGTACTGCGACATTGCGGCGGACAGATCGGACCCTTGACTGACATTTTTGACACTTTTGGGGTTACCAGTGACATTACTGCAGTAATCAGTGCTATACATATGCACTGTTACTGCAAAAATGACACTGGCAGGGAAGGGGTTAACTTTATTGGGAAGGGAGGGGTTAAGTGTGTCCTAGGGGCGTGCTTTCTACTGTGTAGGGACATTGCTATTGGTGTAAAAGCAAAGATCAACCGTTCTACATAGTAGAACGGTCAGATCTTTACTTTTACACAGGGAGAACTGACAGGCAGCTTGTTTACACAAGCTGCTCTGTCTTTCTCCCTTCACAGGAGCGATCGCAGTGTGACTGGCGGACATCGAGTCCGCCGGTCACACGCACTGACTTGCCTGTGAACGAGCCGCGGCGGGCGCGCGCCTCGGCGGGCGCGCGCCCGCTCGCTATAGGCTCGCAAGTCAGTGACAGGCGAGTGACGTACCGATACGTCACTCTGCCTGGCCGGGGCTGACCGCCGCAGTATATAGTCGTGCGGCGGTCGGCAACCGGTTAAAAATCCATTTTTTTTTATTGGTCCTATGTAATATTGTAATTTTCTGAGATACTGAATTTTGCGTTTTCACTAGCTGTATGCCATAATCATCAAAATTAAAAAAAAAAAAGAAATGCTTAAATATGTAACGCATCTATATAAAATATAGGAGTTTCACTTTTTGAATTGAATTACTAAAATAAATAAATTTTTTGATGATATTCTAATTTTGTGAGATGCACCTGTTTGATGCAGTCATTGTTCCTGCAATGGGCTGGGATGCATTCTTGTTTCCAGCTATCCCAGCATTGGCATTCATGTAAACCCAGCCTTAGTGCCGGTTCCCATTAGTGCGATCACAGAGATCGCATGTAATTCTGAGCGCACTGCTCCTAAAATTACATGCGATCTCTGTGCGGTGCAAATTCAGCCATACAATTTGTATGGCTTAATTCACACCGCAATCGCACTAAAAGACGCACAGGACCCTTTTTTTGGTCTGCAGCAGAATCTGATCGCATGGTGGTTCACACTAGTGCGAACCGATTCTGTGCAAACTTTCAGATCGCACTGCGATATGCGATCTTATCTGGGGGTGTCGTTAACTTTTAATTGACACCCCCAGCGTATCGCATATGGCAGTGTGAACTGCCAGGGGTGCGGATGCGATGCGGGAACACGCTGTATATTCGCAGCGTTCCCACATCGCACAAATGTGAACCGGCACTTAGTTACTGTCACAGTGAGAATAGTTTTACCAAACATGAAGTGTGGGGAAATCAGCAACAGACAGCAATAAAAAATTAACGGGTTCTAGTCCTACCCTACTCTACTAAAACAAGGCTTTGGGAGGACATGTACTCTAAAACAGGGGTAGGCAACCTTTGAGAGGTGGAGGTTTACCTGAACAACATGGAAGAGTTCAGAGATCACCAGGATTCAGTGCCTTTTTTTTCACACTGTGTGCAGTTACCTGCTTCTTTTCCTCATGGATAAATGCAGATAACTGCAATGGCCCACAGAATACATCAGATTTCTATGTGTCATGTTCACACCAGAACACTGTTTCTTTGTATTCAAGAGATGTGTGATATGATGCAACGTGTTTGCATAATATCGCATCTCATTAGATGTCCCTGCATGTCACCGCACAGCAAACACAATGCTGCTGTGCAGTAACACAAATGAAGTGTCACTTTGTGAAGTCACACAAAAATAAAAGGAAACTTTGATACACTTGAAAGTGCATCACACCACTTCACACTTCCCCCTACCACAGGCTCACTGCAGCCCAAACGGACAGCTGCCCGCACAATAAACCACTTCAGTTTAGTGTGTGATCAGTGAAATAGGCCCTTAAAGAAATTAACTTGCAAGGACCTGATAAAAAGTAGGGAGAGCATGAAGAAAATTTAGAAAAATATAATAAAACAGATGTCACTGTAAAAATATAAACTTAGCACACCTTAGAAGTTAGTTCCAGAAACAGAGGTCAGTTGTATGTATTGCAGTATACAGAGGTCAGTGGTATGTGAGACTGTGTACAGAGGTTAGTAGCAGGTAGGGTGGATTACAGGAGTCAGCAGTTTGCAGGGCAGATTACAGGGGTCAGTAGAGCAGAGGACAGTAGTGCAAGTGCAGTGGATGGTGTCAGTAAGGCAGAGGATGGTGACAGTGGGGCAGTGGCCGGTGTCTTTAGGGCAGTGCATGGTGTCTGTAGGACAGAAGATGGGGAAAGTAGTGCAGTGAAACAGTATATGTGTACAGGGGATCACAGCAGGGCAGAAATGTTTCTCACATGCAGAGCAGGGAAGCTGCAGTGATAATCTACTGCTCTTTCTTTTGGTGCGCTTATCCCCGCCAGCATCCCCCAGTCCAGACTGACACCCCCCATCCCCAACTATTGACATCAACTTACAGACCCCTATTCCCTCCAAACTACTGACCCTGCCCCCCCACTGACAGACCCCCACCCTCCCAACTGCATCCCGCCCCCAACTGACAAAACCCCACCTCTTTCCTCTTCCTGTATATTAACCACTTTACCACCGGAGGATTTTGCTGTCTTACGTCCAGGCCACTTTTTGCGATTCGGCACTGTGCGACTTTAACTGACAATTGCACGGTCGTGCGACGCCATACTCAAACAAAATTTACGTCCTTTTTTTCCCACAAACAGAGCTTTGTTTTGGTGGTATTTGATCACCTGTGCGATTTTTACTTTTTGCGCTATAAACAAAAAAAGAGCATAAATTTTGAAAAAATAATATTTTTCAAATTTTTTTATATGAAATTCCCCCCAAAAAAAATGTAAAAATCAACATTTTTTTAAATTTTTGGCCAATTTGTTTTCTGCTACCTATGTTTGGTAAAAAAAATCACAATAAGCGTATTTTGATTGGTTTGCGCAAAAGCTATTGCGTTTACTAACTAAGGGAAATATTTCTGTCATTTTTGGTGTTTTATTTTTTTAACGAGTAATGGCGGCGATCTGCGATTTTTTTTTTTTTTTTTTGCGGGACTGCGACATTGCGGCGGACAGATCGGACCCTTGACTGACATTTTTGACACTTTTGGGGGTACCAGTGACATTACTACAGTAATCAGTGCTATAAATATGCACTGTTACTGTAAAAATGACACTGGCAGGGAAGGGGTTAATTTTATTGGAGAGGGAGGGGTTAATGTATGCCTGGTGCTTACTAACGTGTGTGGGGGGAGGTGACTGAGTGACACAGGGACAGATCGCATGTTCAGCTATGCTGAACCCTGCAATCTGTCACTGTCTGTCACTTGGGAGTTTCGCCCGCTTTGTTTACACAAGTGGGCGGATCTCCAAACTAAAATCCCGACGATCGGGGAAGGGCACCGTCGATCGCCGCTGCTCCTCCCCTGGCCCGACTCCTGCTGTGAATGAATACAGCGGGAGCGAGCCTCCGGCGGCACGCGAGCACCGCCCACAAGGGGAGGAGTCCAGCGACGTAGGTCTACGTCGCTGGACAATAACGAGCCACTGTGCCGCAGTAGAGGCACAGTGAGCAGGGCTAAAGTGGTTAATCAGTGGGTGCTTGAATTAGAGCCCACTGCAAACATGGTAAAGGTGCCTGGCAACACAGGAGTTATGGGCCATACACACTATAAGATTTTCTGAAGACTTTTTCCTTTAGATTTACCAAAACCATATAATATGAGGTCAAACCTAAACACTTTCAATTTGTATGCAATCCGGCAGGCCCTTGCACTACATAGAAAAGGTAAATCTGAAGGAAAAAGTCTTCAGAAAATATTATAGTGTGTATGGCCCTTTAATTGGGAGTCACCCAGTCGGCTCTCTCTCTGCAGCTGTGGGTTTAAATCTGTGTATGGCCACTCGGGTTTCCTCTCCTCATACAGACTGCCCATACAATCCTGTGTCCCCCTGTGTATACCCAGGGGATTGCTGCTGTTATTACATAGGAAGTTATGTACCCCCCGTGTCTCCCTTTTTGCCTGGCATCAATGATTGTTCTACTCGAGCTCGCCGCTTAGCTTATTTCCCTGATCGCTTCTTTGTGTGTTTTCGGGAGTTGGCGCATGCGCAGAGGGCGCAGAACTTCACAGAAGGCAGAGGAGCAGTCCAGACCAGGGTTCGGCAAGGCAGGGACATTGTCTACCTGTCAAGAGGGAAAAAGCGTAGCGCCTTCTAAGTGCAGCAACACATTTTAATATGGTGTAAAAAAGTAATACACTCACATAGACAGGTGGGTTAAAGGCACATTGTAAAAAAATTGAGAAAAAGCCAAGGGGGTCAGGGGATAGATATCTGTATCCAGAAGGTGCTGTGGCCCAAATTCACAATCCAGATGAATCCAGTGAGCTGACTACATGGGGGGCATTTTCTGGATGTCCTCCCTGGTACCTCTACCCAAAGAGCACCCCAAAGAAGATGTTGTGTCAGTAGAAAAATGCGGATATAGGCGTGACACTCACTTTTTTTGTCTCTCCTGTCCTGGCTAACCAGTTCTCTGCATCGGGTACTGCTTCCATCGCTACCACACACTAGTGGAGTATTAGTATTGGGTACAGCATGGCACAGTCATGGGCACACTTTCACATAAGGTCTCGAAAGATGTTAAATGGCTATCATATTTTGAGAGACCCTAGCCTGGAACGTTTAAAGTTTTTTTACAGTTACAAAAAAAGTTACAAAAAAAAATTAAAAATAAAAAAGCCAAAAATAGTTGTCCTTTTATTGAGTTCATTTTCTGTTCTTACTGTTTTACTGTACTCTATAATATATTGCTATACTGTAATGTTTTATTGTTACTGTTTTTTGTTTTACTGTATGTTATTATAATGTAATGTTTTATTGTTACTGTGTTTTATTGTTAACCATTGTTTGCTTTGCAGGTACAGCCATCAGCTGCAGTACTCATTTGTTTATCCTGACAGCAACAGCTTTTGCTCTCAGCATATACGTAAATCAATGACTGCAGCGCTGTAGTATGCGGTTTCACCACCGCAGTAAAAAAATAAAGAGCATATATGGTGAAGCATAGGGGATGGGGTGGGCACAGAGGGCGGATCTCCACTATGCTTCGCCATATATTTTTTAACACTTTTCTTGGCAGAGATTTCTTCATCCACGTTGATCGATGTGAATGGAGGAATCTGTAATGTTCTTTTTTTTTTTCGTTCAGCCCATGGGCTGAACGAAACAAAATAACATTGCATGTATGCCCATCATTAGAAGTGGGTGGATGCTGGGAGGTCTAATAGTGGGCATACCACACACTTTCTGGCAGAGATTTCTTCATCCACATCGATCGATGTGAATGGAGGAATCTGTTCTCTTTTTTCACTAAGCCCACAAAAAAAAAAGAACCTACAAGGACCAGCAAGGTACTGATATGCCCAGCAAGGACCAGCAACATACTGGTAGGTCGCTGGACTTTGAGTGGTCATATCAGGATGATGCCTGCAGGTTTAGGCATCATCTTGGTATCGTTTTTTTACAGCCAGCAGTCAGCTTTCATGTAAAAGCAATCCCAGCGGCTAGACTGCTTTTACAAGCAGTTGGAGGGGACTTCCCCTCCCACCGCCTTCCTTGTTTTTCTCGGGCTCTTCTGTCCCACCGGGTAACCCGAGACTGCAGCCGGTGGTTCCATCAACTGACCATAGAGCTGATTGGAGATCAGAATGGCTCTAATCATCTCTATGGCCTAAGATACCTGAAGCTACGAGCTTTTTATGTCTTTGGTTTTGCCAAATATAAACAGCACTTGGGAAATTTGGAAAGCATCTTATAACTTTTATCACTGTCTTTAAGGGCAGAGGAGGGATCTAGAGTCTAATAGACCCCCTTTTTTTCTAAAAAAGAGTACCTGTCACTACTTATTGCTATATTAGGGAATATTTACATTCCCCGTGATAACAATAAAAATGATTTAAAAAAAAAAAAAAAATGAAAGGGAACGTGTGGGAATAAAATCAAAAATCAAAGTAATTAATAAAAAAAAAAAATTAAAGCACCCCTGCCCCCCCGTGTTTGCGCGCAAAGACGAACGCAAGCATCAGTCTCGTGTCATATGTAAACAGCAATTGCACCATGTATGTGAGGTATCGCCACAAATGCCAGATAGAGAGCAGTAATTCTTGCAGTAGACCTCCTCTGTTAATTTAAAGTGGTAACCTGTAAAGGCCTTTAAAGGCTTTTAAAAATGTACGTAGGTTGTCGCCGCTGCACGGGCCTGTGCATTTTTAAAGCTTGTCGTGTTTGGTATCTATGTACTCGGCATAAGATCATCCTTTATATTTTACTAAACAATTGAGCAATATACTGTATAGTGTATTTGTGCATTACATTTTTCAAAAGGTGGTTTTTTTTTTCCAAAAAATTGCGTTTGGAATATCTCTGCGCAAATACTGTGTGACAAAAAAATTGCAACACACTGTAGGGCCTCAGCTAAAAAAAAATCTAAGCAGGGGTTTGGGGGTTCAAAGTAATTTTCTAGTAAAAATAAATATATATATATATATATATTTTTCATGTAAATAAAAAGTGACAGCAAAAAAAAAAAGTGACAGAAAAGGCTTGGTCTTCAAGTGTTTTTTTTTTTACACTTTTGGGGGGGGGGGGGTGGGGGGGGTGTGTTGGGTTTATTTTTTTTTTTTTTTTTATCTCTTTTCTTGTTGTTTATCCTGATGTATATATTATTTTTTTTATGGGTTAATTGGTCTGTATTTGTAAAACATAAAACCCAATAAAAATTGTCAAATTTACAAAAAAAAAAAAGAAGAGTGGGTGATGTGTGGCATAAACTTCTAATATTGGGCATAAAATGCCAGGACAGTTCAAACACCCCCCAAATGACCCCTTTTTGGAAAGTAGACACCCCAAGCTATTTGCTGAGAGGCATGTTGAGTCCATTGAATATTTTATATTTTGCCACAAGTTTTTGGGAAAATTACAATTTGATTTTATTTTGTCATTAAATTATATATTTCTCACACATGCCATGGGTATATGTGGAATTACACCCCAAAACACATTATGTTGCTTCTCCTAAGTAGAGGAATACCACATGTGTGAGACTTTTTGGGAGCCTAGCCATTTATGGGACCAGTGGCGGCTGGTGCCCCATGAGCCGGGGGGGGGCGGCAGATGGACCACACCATACCCCCCGACCACACCAGCCCGCACTGTCCCCCACCAGCTCCAGCCCACACTGTGTCCCCCCCCCACCATCATCGCCAGTCCACCACCAGCTCCAGCCCGCACCACACTGTCCCCCCCCCCCCCCCGGTCGCCTGCTCACTTACCCTGGGCAGGCAGCAGCTTCCCCCTCAGTCTACTCCCTCCTCCTCCTCTGCTCCTTGGCCAATAGCATGGCTTTTCCTTTCGGCCAGTTGGGAAACGGGTCTCAGAACCTGCTTCCTGATTGACCAGGAGGAGAATCAGTGTGGCAATAGCGAATATTCATTTGCTATTGTCCCACAACTAGTGATGTCGCGAACCTAAAATTCGCCGTTCGCGAACGGCGAACGCGAACATCATCAAATGTTCGCGAACCGGCGAACCGGGCGAACCGCCATAGACTTCAATAGGCAGGCGAATTTTAAAACACACAGGGACTCTTTCTGGCCACAATAGTGATGGAAAAGTTGTTTCAAGGGGACTAACACCTGGACTGTGGCATGCCGGAGAGGGATCACGCAAAAAAAAGTTCTTAAAAATTATAATTTTTTGATAGAGAGCCAATTATTGGAAAAATTAAAAAAATCTTTGGATTTAGCATCTGGGGGGTCTAAAAAGTGTACCTGTCAAGTTTCAGCTCTGTAGCATGTCCAGAACCCCTAAAAAACAGCATTTTTCTTATATTTTCAGGAATACGGCTTCTCTGCGGCTGGCTTTTTCTCTTGCAGGCATTTAGCGGGCATTTTTTTAGGCAGGCATGTCATTTTTTGTATTTAGTGTCTGGGGGGTCTAAAAAGTGTACCTGTCAAGTTTCAGCTCTGTAGCATGCACAGAACCCCTAAAAAACAGCATTTTTCTTATATTTTCAGGAATATGGCTTCTCTGCGGCTGGCTTTTTTCTTGCAGGCATTTAGCGGGCATTTTTTTAGGCAGGCATGTCATTTTTGTATTCAGTGTCTGGGGGGTCTAAAAAGTGTACCTGTCAAGTTTCAGCTCTGTAGCATGTCCAGAACCCCTAAAAAACAGCATTTTTATTATATTTTCAGTAATAGGGCTTCTCTGCGGCTGGCTTTTTCTCTTGCAGGCATTTATCGGGCATTTTTTTAGGCAGGCATGTCATTTTTTGTATTTAGTGTCTGGGGGGGTCTAAAAAGTGTACCTGTCAAGTTTCAGCTCTGTAGCATGTCCAGAACCCCTAAAAAACAGCATTTTTCTTATATTTTCAGGAATACGGCTTCTCTGCGGCTGGCTTTTTCTCTTGCAGGCATTTAGCGGGCATTTTTTTAGGCAGGCATGTCATTTTTTGTATTTAGTGTCTGGGGGGTCTAAAAAGTGTACCTGTCAAGTTTCAGCTCTGTAGCATGTCCAGAACCCCTAAAAAACAGCATTTTTCTTATATTTTCAGGAATACGGCTTCTCTGCGGCTGGCTTTTTCTCTTGCAGGCATTTAGCGGGCAATTTTTAGGCAGGCATGTCATTTTTTGTATTTAGTGTCTGGGGGGTCTAAAAAGTGTACCTGTCAAGTTTCAGCTCTGTAGCATGTCCAGAACCCCTAAAAAACAGCATTTTTCTTATATTTTCAGGAATATGGCTTCTCTGCGGCTGGCTTTTATTCTTGCAGGCATTTAGCGGGCATTTTTTTAGGCAGGCATGTCATTTTTTGTATTCAGTGTCTGGGGGGTCTAAAAAGTGTACCTGTCAAGTTTCAGCTCTGTAGCATGTCCAGAACCCCTAAAAAACAGCATTTTTCTTATATTTTCAGGAATATGGCTTCTCTGCGGCTGGCTTTTTTTCTTGCAGGCATTTATCGGGCATTTTTTTAGGCAGGCATGTCATTTTTTGTATTTAGTGTCTGGGGGGTCTAAAAAGTGTACCTGTCAAGTTTCAGCTCTGTAGCATGTCCAGAACCCCTAAAAAACAGCATTTTTCTTATATTTTCTGGAATACAGCTTCTCTGCGGCTGGCTTTTTCTCTTGCAGGCATTTAGCGGGCATTTTTTTAGGCAGGCATGTCATTTTTTGTATTTAGTGTCTGGGGGGTCTAAAAAGTGTACCTGTCAAGTTTCAGCTCTGTAGCATGTCCAGAACCCCTAAAAAACAGCATTTTTCTTATATTTTCAGGAATACGGCTTCTCTGCGGCTGGCTTTTTCTCTTGCAGGCATTTAGCGGGCATTTTTTTAGGCAGGCATGTCATTTTTTTGTATTCAGTGTCTGGGGGGTCTAAAAAGTGTACCTGTCAAGTTTCAGCTCTGTAGCATGTCCAGAACCCCTAAAAAACAGCATTTTTCTTATATTTTCAGGAATATGGCTTCTCTGCGGCTGGCTTTTTTTCTTGCAGGCATTTATCGGGCATTTTTTTAGGCAGGCATGTAATTTTTTGTATTTAGTGTCTGGGGGGTCTAAAAAGTGTACCTGTCAAGTTTCAGCTCTGTAGCATGTCCAGAACCCCTAAAAAACAGCATTTTTCTTATATTTTCAGGAATATGGCTTCTCTGCGGCTGGCTTTTTTTCTTGCAGGCATTTATCGGGCATTTTTTTAGGCAGGCATGTCAATTTTTGTATTCAGTGTCTGGGGGGTCTAAAAAGTGTACCTGTCAAGTTTCAGCTGTGTAGCATGTCGAGAACCCCTAAAAAACAGCATTTTTCTTATATTTTCAGGAATACGGCTTCTCTGCGGCTGGCTTTTTCTCTTGCAGGCATTTAGCGGGCATTTTTTTAGGCAGGCATGTCATTTTTTGTATTTAGTGTCTGGGGGGTCTAAAAAGTGTACCTGTCAAGTTTCAGCTCTGTAGCATGTCCAGAACCCCTAAAAAACAGCATTTTTCTTATATTTTCAGGAATATGGCTTCTCTGCGGCTGGCTTTTTTTCTTGCAGGCATTTAGCGGGCATTTTTTAGGCAGGCATGTCATTTTTTGTATTCAGTGTCTGGGGGGTCTAAAAAGTGTACCTGTCAAGTTTCAGCTCTGTAGCATGTCCAGAACCCCTAAAAAACAGCATTTTTATTATATTTTCAGTAATATGGCTTCTCTGCGGCTGGCTTTTTCTCTTGCAGGCATTTATCGGGCATTTTTTTAGGCAGGCATGTCATTTTCTGTATTTAGTGTCTGGGGGGTCTAAAAAGTGTACCTGTCAAGTTTCAGCTCTGTTGCATGTCCAGAACCCCTAAAAAACAGCATTTTTCTTATATTTTCAGGAATACGGCTTCTCTGCGGCTGGCTTTTTCTCTTGCAGGCATTTAGCGGGCATTTTTTTAGGCAGGCATGTCATTTTTTGTATTTAGTGTCTGGGGGGTCTAAAAAGTGTACCTGTCAAGTTTCAGCTCTGTAGCATGTCCAGAACCCCTAAAAAACAGCATTTTTCTTATATTTTCAGGAATATGGCTTCTCTGCGGCTGGCTTTTTTTTCTTGCAGGCATTTAGCGGGCATTTTTTTAGGCAGGCATGTCATTTTTTGTATTCAGTGTCTGGGGGGTCTAAAAAGTGTACCTGTCAAGTTTCAGCTCTGTAGCATGTCCAGAACCCCTAAAAAACAGCATTTTTATTATATTTTCAGTAATATGGCTTCTCTGCGGCTGGCTTTTTCTCTTGCAGGCATTTATCGGGCATTTTTTTAGGCAGGCATGTCATTTTTTGTATTTAGTGTCTGGGGGGTCTAAAAAGTGTACCTGTCAAGTTTCAGCTCTGTAGCATGTCCAGAACCCCTAAAAAACAGCATTTTTCTTATATTTTCAGGAATACGGCTTCTCTGCGGCTGGCTTTTTCTCTTGCAGGCATTTAGCGGGCATTTTTTTAGGCAGGCATGTCATTTTTTTGTATTTAGTGTCTGGGGGGTCTAAAAAGTGTACCTGTCAAGTTTCAGCTCTGTAGCATGTCCAGAACCCCTAAAAAACAGCATTTTTCTTATATTTTCAGGAATACGGCTTCTTTGCGGCTGGCTTTTTCTCTTGCAGGCATTTAGCGGGCATTTTTTTAGGCAGGCATGTCATTTTTTGTATTCAGTGTCTGGGGGGGTCTAAAAAGTGTACCTGTCAAGTTTCAGCTCTGTAGCATGTCGAGAACCCCTAAAAAACAGCATTTTTCTTATATTTTCAGGAATACGGCTTCTCTGCGGCTGGCTTTTTCTCTTGCAGGCATTTAGCGGGCATTTTTTTAGGCAGGCATGTCATTTTTTGTATTTTGTGTCTGGGGGGTCTAAAAAGTGTACCTGTCAAGTTTCAGCTCTGTAGCATGTCCAGAACCCCTAAAAACAGCATTTTTCTTATATTTTCAGGAATACGGCTTCTCTGCGGCTGGCTTTTTCTCTTGCAGGCATTTAGCGGGCATTTTTTTAGGCAGGCATGTCATTTTTTGTATTTAGTGTCTGGGGGGGTCTAAAAAGTGTACCTGTCAAGTTTCAGCTCTGTAGCATGTCGAGAACCCCTAAAAAACAGCATTTTTCTTATATTTTCAGGAATACGGCTTCTCTGCGGCTGGCTTTTTCTCTTGCAGGCATTTAGCGGGCATTTTTTTAGGCAGGCATGTCATTTTTTGTATTTTGTGTCTGGGGGGTCTAAAAAGTGTACCTGTCAAGTTTCAGCTCTGTAGCATGTCCAGAACCCCTAAAAACAGCATTTTTCTTATATTTTCAGGAATACGGCTTCTCTGCGGCTGGCTTTTTCTCTTGCAGGCATTTATCGGGCATTTTTTTAGGCAGGCATGTCATTTTTTGTATTTAGTGTCTGGGGGGTCTAAAAAGTGTACCTGTCAAGTTTCAGCTCTGTAGCATGTCCAGAACCCCTAAAAAACAGCATTTTTCTTATATTTTCTGGAATACGGCTTCTCTGCGGCTGGCTTTTTCTCTTGCAGGCATTTAGCGGGCATTTTTTTAGGCAGGCATGTCATTTTTTGTATTTAGTGTCTGGGGGGTCTAAAAAGTGTACCTGTCAAGTTTCAGCTCTGTAGCATGTCCAGAACCCCTAAAAAACAGCATTTTTCTTATATTTTCAGGAATACGGCTTCTCTGCGGCTGGCTTTTTCTCTTGCAGGCATTTAGCGGGCATTTTTTTAGGCAGGCATGTCATTTTTTGTATTCAGTGTCTGGGGGGTCTAAAAAGTGTACCTGTCAAGTTTCAGCTCTGTAGCATGTCCAGAACCCCTAAAAAACAGCATTTTTATTATATTTTCAGTAATACGGCTTCTCTGCGGCTGGCTTTTTCTCTTGCAGGCATTTATCGGGCATTTTTTTAGGCAGGCATGTCATTTTTTGTTTTTAGTGTCTGGGGGGTCTAAAAAGTGTACCTGTCAAGTTTCAGCTCTGTAGCATGTCCAGAACCCCTAAAAAACAGCATTTTTCTTATATTTTCAGGAATATGGCTTCTCTGCGGCTGGCTTTTTTTCTTGCAGGCATTTATCGGGCATTTTTTTAGGCAGGCATGTAATTTTTTGTATTCAGTGTCTGGGGGGTCTAAAAAGTGTACCTGTCAAGTTTCAGCTCTGTAGCATGTCGAGAACCCCTAAAAAACAGCATTTTTCTTATATTTTCAGGAATACGGCTTCTCTGCTGCTGGCTTTTTCTCTTGCAGGCATTTAGCGGGCATTTTTTTAGGCAGGCATGTCATTTTTTGTATTTAGTGTCTGGGGGGTCTAAAAAGTGTACCTGTCAAGTTTCAGCTCTGTAGCATGTCCAGAACCCCTAAAAAACAGCATTTTTCTTATATTTTCAGGAATATGGCTTCTCTGCGGCTGGCTTTTTTTCTTGCAGGCATTTATCGGGCATTTTTTTAGGCAGGCATGTCAATTTTTGTATTCAGTGTCTGGGGGGTCTAAAAAGTGTACCTGTCAAGTTTCAGCTGTGTAGCATGTCGAGAACCCCTAAAAAACAGCATTTTTCTTATATTTTCAGGAATACGGCTTCTCTGCGGCTGGCTTTTTCTCTTGCAGGCATTTAGCGGGCATTTTTTTAGGCAGGCATGTCATTTTTTGTATTTAGTGTCTGGGGGGTCTAAAAAGTGTACCTGTCAAGTTTCAGCTCTGTAGCATGTCCAGAACCCCTAAAAAACAGCATTTTTCTTATATTTTCAGGAATATGGCTTCTCTGCGGCTGGCTTTTTTTCTTGCAGGCATTTAGCGGGCATTTTTTAGGCAGGCATGTCATTTTTTGTATTCAGTGTCTGGGGGGTCTAAAAAGTGTACCTGTCAAGTTTCAGCTCTGTAGCATGTCCAGAACCCCTAAAAAACAGCATTTTTATTATATTTTCAGTCATATGGCTTCTCTGCGGCTGGCTTTTTCTCTTGCAGGCATTTATCGGGCATTTTTTTAGGCAGGCATGTCATTTTCTGTATTTAGTGTCTGGGGGGTCTAAAAAGTGTACCTGTCAAGTTTCAGCTCTGTTGCATGTCCAGAACCCCTAAAAAACAGCATTTTTCTTATATTTTCAGGAATACGGCTTCTCTGCGGCTGGCTTTTTCTCTTGCAGGCATTTATCGGGCATTTTTTTAGGCAGGCATGTCATTTTTTGTATTCAGTGTCTGGGGGGTCTAAAAAGTGTACCTGTCAAGTTTCAGCTCTGTAGCATGTCCAGAACCCCTAAAAAACAGCATTTTTATTATATTTTCAGTAATATGGCTTCTCTGCGGCTGGCTTTTTCTCTTGCAGGCATTTATCGGGCATTTTTTTAGGCAGGCATGTCATTTTTTGTATTTAGTGTCTGGGGGGTCTAAAAAGTGTACCTGTCAAGTTTCAGCTCTGTAGCATGTCCAGAACCCCTAAAAAACAGCATTTTTCTTATATTTTCAGGAATACGGCTTCTCTGCGGCTGGCTTTTTCTCTTGCAGGCATTTAGCGGGCATTTTTTTAGGCAGGCATGTCATTTTTTTGTATTTAGTGTCTGGGGGGTCTAAAAAGTGTACCTGTCAAGTTTCAGCTCTGTAGCATGTCCAGAACCCCTAAAAAACAGCATTTTTCTTATATTTTCAGGAATACGGCTTCTTTGCGGCTGGCTTTTTCTCTTGCAGGCATTTAGCGGGCATTTTTTTAGGCAGGCATGTCATTTTTTGTATTCAGTGTCTGGGGGGGTCTAAAAAGTGTACCTGTCAAGTTTCAGCTCTGTAGCATGTCGAGAACCCCTAAAAAACAGCATTTTTCTTATATTTTCAGGAATACGGCTTCTCTGCGGCTGGCTTTTTCTCTTGCAGGCATTAATCGGGCATTTTTTTAGGCAGGCATGTCATTTTTTGTATTTTGTGTCTGGGGGGTCTAAAAAGTGTACCTGTCAAGTTTCAGCTCTGTAGCATGTCCAGAACCCCTAAAAACAGCATTTTTCTTATATTTTCAGGAATACGGCTTCTCTGCGGCTGGCTTTTTCTCTTGCAGGCATTTAGCGGGCATTTTTTTAGGCAGGCATGTCATTTTTTGTATTTAGTGTCTGGGGGGGTCTAAAAAGTGTACCTGTCAAGTTTCAGCTCTGTAGCATGTCCAGAACCCCTAAAAAACAGCATTTTTCTTATATTTTCAGGAATATGGCTTCTCTGCGGCTGGCTTTTATTCTTGCAGGCATTTAGCGGGCATTTTTTTAGGCAGGCATGTCATTTTTTGTATTCAGTGTCTGGGGGGTCTAAAAAGTGTACCTGTCAAGTTTCAGCTCTGTAGCATGTCCAGAACCCCTAAAAAACAGCATTTTTATTATATTTTCAGTAATATGGCTTCTCTGCGGCTGGCTTTTTCTCTTGCAGGCATTTATCGGGCATTTTTTTAGGCAGGCATGTCATTTTTTGTATTTAGTGTCTGGGGGGTCTAAAAAGTGTACCTGTCAAGTTTCAGCTCTGTAGCATGTCCAGAACCCCTAAAAAACAGCATTTTTCTTATATTTTCAGGAATATGGCTTCTCTGCGGCTGGCTTTTTCTCTTGCAGGCATTTATCGGGCATTTTTTTAGGCAGGCATGTCATTTTTTGTATTTAGTGTCTGGGGGGTCTAAAAAGTGTACCTGTCAAGTTTCAGCTCTGTAGCATGTCCAGAACCCCTAAAAAACAGCATTTTTCTTATATTTTCAGGAATACGGCTTCTCTGCGGCTGGCTTTTTCTCTTGCAGGCATTTAGCGGGCATTTTTTTAGGCAGGCATGTCATTTTTTGTATTTAGTGTCTGGGGGGTCTAAAAAGTGTACCTGTCAAGTTTCAGCTCTGTAGCATGTCCAGAACCCCTAAAAAACAGCATTTTTCTTATATTTTCAGGAATACGGCTTCTCTGCGGCTGGCTTTTTCTCTTGCAGGCATTTAGCGGGCATTTTTTTAGGCAGGCATGTCATTTTTTGTATTCAGTGTCTGGGGTGTCTAAAAAGTGTACCTGTTAAGTTTCAGCTCTGTAGCATGTCCAGAACCCCTAAAAAACAGCATTTTTATTATATTTTCAGTAATACGGCTTCTCTGCGGCTGGCTTTTTCTCTTGCAGGCATTTATCGGGCATTTTTTTAGACAGGCATGTCATTTTTTGTATTTAGTGTCTGGGGGGTCTAAAAAGTGTACCTGTCAAGTTTCAGCTCTGTAGCATGTCCAGAACCCCTAAAAAACAGCATTTTTCTTATATTTTCAGGAATATGGCTTCTCTGCGGCTGGCTTTTTTTCTTGCAGGCATTTATCGGGCATTTTTTTAGGCAGGCATGTCATTTTTTGTATTCAGTGTCTGGGGGGTCTAAAAAGTGTACTTGTCAAGTTTCAGCTCTGTAGCATGTCCAGAACCCCTAAAAAACAGCATTTTTATTATATTTTCAGTAATACGGCTTCTCTGCGGCTGGCTTTTTCTCTTGCAGGCATTTATCGGGCATTTTTTTAGGCAGGCATGTCATTTTTTGTATTTAGTGTCTGGGGGGTCTAAAAAGTGTACCTGTCAAGTTTCAGCTCTGTAGCATGTCCAGAACCCCTAAAAAAACAGCATTTTTCTTATATTTTCAGGAATATGGCTTCTCTGCGGCTGGCTTTTTTTCTTGCAGGCATTTATCGGGCATTTTTTTAGGCAGGCATGTCATTTTTTGTATTCAGTGTCTGGGGGGTCTAAAAAGTGTACCTGTCAAGTTTCAGCTCTGTAGCATGTCCAGAACCCCTAAAAAAACAGCATTTTTATTATATTTTCAGTAATACGGCTTCTCTGCGGCTGGCTTTTTCTCTTGCAGGCATTTATCGGGCATTTTTTTAGGCAGGCTTGTCATTTTTTGTATTTAGTGTCTGGGGGGTCTAAAAAGTGTACCTGTCAAGTTTCAGCTCTGTAGCATGTCCAGAACCCCTAAAAAACAGCATTTTTATTATATTTTCAGTAATATGGCTTCTCTGCGGCTAGCTTTTCCTCTTGCAGGCATTTATCGGGCATTTTTTTAGGCAGGCATGTCATTTTCTGTATTTAGTGTCTGGGGGGTCTAAAAAGTGTACCTGTCAAGTTTCAGCTCTGTAGCATGTCCAGAACCCCTAAAAAACAGCATTTTTCTTATATTTTCAGGAATACGGCTTCTCTGCGGTTGGCTTTTTCTCTTGCAGGCATTTAGCGGGCATTTTTTTAGGCAGGCATGTCATTTTTTGTATTTAGTGTCTGGGGGGTCTAAAAAGTGTACCTGTCAAGTTTCAGCTCTGTAGCATGTCCAGAACCCCTAAAAAACAGCATTTTTCTTATATTTTCAGGAATATGGCTTCTCTGCGGCTGGCTTTTTTTCTTGCAGGCATTTAGCGGGCATTTTTTTAGGCAGGCATGTCATTTTTTGTATTCAGTGTCTGGGGGGTCTAAAAAGTGTACCTGTCAAGTTTCAGCTCTGTAGCATGTCCAGAACCCCTAAAAAACAGCATTTTATTATATTTTCAGGAATATGGCTTCTCTGCGGCTGGCTTTTTCTCTTGCAGGCATTTATCGGGCATTTTTTTAGGCAGGCATGTCATTTTTTGTATTTAGTGTCTGGGGGGTCTAAAAAGTGTACCTGTCAAGTTTCAGCTCTGTAGCATGTCCGGAACCTCTAAAAAACAGCATTTTTCTTATATTTTCAGGAATACGGCTTCTCTGCGGCTGGCTTTTTCTCTTGCAGGCATTTAGCGGGCATTTTTTTAGGCAGGCATGTCATTTTTTGTATTTAGTGTCTGGGGGGTCTAAAAAGTGTACCTGTCAAGTTTCAGCTCTGTAGCATGTCCAGAACCCCTAAAAAACAGCATTTTTCTTATATTTTCAGGAATACGGCTTCTCTGCGGCTGGCTTTTTCTCTTGCAGGCATTTAGCGGGCATTTTTTTAGGCAGGCATGTCATTTTTTGTATTCAGTGTCTGGGGGGTCTAAAAAGTGTACCTGTCAAGTTTCAGCTCTGTAGCATGTCGAGAACCCTTAAAAAACAGCATTTTTCTTATATTTTCAGGAATACGGCTTCTCTGCGGCTGGCTTTTTCTCTTGCAGGCATTTAGCGGGCATTTTTTTAGGCAGGCATGTCATTTTTTGTATTTAGTGTCTGGGGGGTCTAAAAAGTGTACCTGTCAAGTTTCAGCTCTGTAGCATGTCCAGAACCCCTAAAAACAGCATTTTTCTTATATTTTCAGTAATACGGCTTCTCTGCGGCTGGCTTTTTCTCTTGCAGGCATTTATCGGGCATTTTTTTAGGCAGGCATGTCATTTTTTGTATTTAGTGTCTGGGGGGTCTAAAAAGTGTACCTGTCAAGTTTCAGCTCTGTAGCATGTCCAGAACCCCTAAAAAACAGCATTTTTCTTATATTTTCAGGAATATGGCTTCTCTGCGGCTGGCTTTTTTTCTTGCAGGCATTTAGCGGGCATTTTTTTAGGCAGGCATGTCATTTTTTGTATTCAGTGTCTGGGGGGTCTAAAAAGTGTACTTGTCAAGTTTCAGCTCTGTAGCATGTCCAGAACCCCTAAAAAACAGCATTTTTATTATATTTTCAGTAATATGGCTTCTCTGCGGCTGGCTTTTTCTCTTGCAGGCATTTATCGGGCATTTTTTTAGGCAGGCATGTCATTTTTTGTATTTAGTGTCTGGGGGGTCTAAAAAGTGTACCTGTCAAGTTTCAGCTCTGTAGCATGTCCAGAACCCCTAAAAAACAGCATTTTTCTTATATTTTCAGGAATACGGCTTCTCTGCGGCTGGCTTTTTCTCTTGCAGGCATTTAGCGGGCATTTTTTTAGGCAGGCATGTCATTTTTTGTATTCAGTGTCTGGGGGGTCTAAAAAGTGTACCTGTCAAGTTTCAGCTCTGTAGCATGTCCAGAGCCCCTAAAAAACAGCATTTTTATTATATTTTCAGTAATACGGCTTCTCTGCGGCTGGCTTTTTCTCTTGCAGGCATTTATCGGGCATTTTTTTAGGCAGGCATGTCATTTTTTGTATTTAGTGTCTGGGGGGTCTAAAAAGTGTACCTGTCAAGTTTCAGCTCTGTAGCATGTCCAGAACCCCTAAAAAAACAACATTTTTCTTATATTTTCAGGAATATGGCTTCTCTGCGGCTGGCTTTTTTTCTTGCAGGCATTTATCGGGCATTTTTTTAGGCAGGCATGTCATTTTTTGTATTTAGTGTCTGGGGGGTCTAAAAAGTGTTCCTGTCAAGTTTCAGCTCTGTAGCATGTCTAGAACCCCTAAAAAACAGCATTTTTATTATATTTTCAGTAATACGGCTTCTCTGCGGCTGGCTTTTTCTCTTGCAGGCATTTATCGGGCATTTTTTTAGGCAGGCATGTCATTTTTTGTATTTAGTGTCTGGGGGGTCTTAAAAGTGTACCTGTCAAGTTTCAGCTCTGTAGCATGTCCAGAACCCCTAAAAAAACAGCATTTTTCTTATATTTTCAGGAATATGGCTTCTCTGCGGCTGGCTTTTTTTCTTGCAGGCATTTATCAGGCATTTTTTTAGGCAGGCATGTCATTTTTTGTATTTAGTGTCTGGGGGGTCTAAAAAGTGTACCTGTCAAGTTTCAGCTCTGTAGTATGTCCAGAACCCCAAAAAAACTGCATTTTTCTTATAATTTTTAGTAGAAAACTAATGCAGTGTCTTTCCAGCTGTCTTTTTTTCTTTCTGGCAAGCTGAAATATGATATGCCAAGGCAAACATGCCTATCAGTTGAGCTATGACACAGACAACACTGCACACATGGGGAAATATGTAAAACAAAAAACAGGAAAAGGAAATTAGGTGACGGTCACAAAACATGATATTGTGATTGGCCAAATAAAAAGTCGCCTCGCGATGAGGTCGCGCCAAAGTCGCGCTAAGTCGCGCCAAAGTCGCACTGGAAGCGACGCTACTTTAGTGGTAGCGGCAGTGTAAACCAGCACTAAAACATCCAGTGTGTGAATACGATCAGGTATGATGTTTTATCGGTCAAGTAGTGTAAGGGTTACGCCCGTCGCCCGCTTCACAGTGACAGACCAAACTCTGACAGACCAAACTCCCCGTTTAACAGTCAGTCAGTCCATTTGCACAACCGCAAACTCCCCATTTGCACAAGGTTGGATACCAAGCTAGCCATTTCCCGTTCCTTGTCCTCACTGACATCATTGAAGGTCTCTTCCTCCACCCAGCCACGTACAACACCAAGGGTCCCCGAAAGGTGACAACAAGCCCCCTGGGACGCCTGCTGTGGCTGGTATTCCACCTCCACAAAGCCACCTTCCTCCTCTGACTTCTCTTCTTCAGACTCCTCTCTCTGCGTTGCCACAGGTCCAGCAATTGACAATGACAAGGCTGCTTCTGGTGGTGATGGGGACCACAACTCTTCCTCTTCATGCTCATCTACAGCCTGATCCAGTACTCCTCGCAGGGCACGCTCCAGAAAAAACGCATATGGGATGAGGTCGATGATGTTGCCTTGGGTTCGACTGACCACCAGGGTTGTCACCTCCGCAAAAGGACGCATGAGCCTACAGCCATTGTTCATGAGCATTCAGTAACGCGGCCAAAAAATACCCAGCTCCGCAGAAAGAATGAAAGAAAATGAATGTTTTTTCTATGAAAAATTATCCTGCGGATCGCTTTTTGTCTGTACACAATGAAGCAACGACCTTATCATCTGGGGTGTGCCAACACAATCCTAGAGGTGATCGCTTCATTGTGATACGCAAGCCCCTTCACCACGACAAGGTAACGATCACGAAGGGGAATTGACACATGTATGTGCCTTTTTTTTTGTTTTTTGTTTTTTTGCAGCCACAGTGTAGCACCAGAGGCCAGAAAAATTAGGCATGTACACATGCATGAAAAAGCAGGTATTGTTGCAGCCGCTGCTGTAGCAGCGGCCTGTAAAATTGAGGTTTTAAGGCAGAAAGTGCACTAAAACATTGCGGCTTGAACCGTAGTTGGTGGCGGAGACGTCACGTAAGTCATCCGGCATGCAGAGAATGATTATATACAGCAGCGTGTGGACCATTTTTAGGCCAAGGCATCTCAGTCATCACCAGGCCTTTTTTAGTCAAATGCATCCCCCACTGTCAGTCCCTTCGGGATCCATGCCTCATTCATCTTAATAAACGTGAGGTAATCAAGACTTTTTTGACCTAGGCGACTTCTCTTCTCAGTGACAATACCTCCTGCTGCGCTGAAGGTCCTTTCTGACAGCACACTTGAAGCGGGGCAGGCCAGAAGTTCAATGGCAAATTGGGATAGCTCAGGCCACAGGTCAAGCCTGCACACCCAGTAGTCAAGGGGTTCATCGCTCCTCAGAGTGTCGATATCTGCAGTTAAGGCAAGGTAGTCTGCTACCTGTCGGTCGAGTCGTTCTCTGAGGGTGGACCCCGAAGGGCTGTGGCGATGCATAGGACTAAAAAAGCTCCGCATGTCCTCCATCAACAAGACGTCTGTAAAGCGTCCTGTCCTTGCCGGCGTGGTTGTGGTGGTAGGAGGAGGATTACTTTCACCTCTTCCCCTGTTGGATTCCCGTTGTGCTGTGACATCACCCTTATATGCTGTGTAAAGCATACTTTTTAACTTATTTTGTAGCTGCTGCATCCTTTGCGACTGCCGGTAATTGGGTAACATATCACAGACTTTCTGCTTATACCGGGGGTCTAGTAGCGTGGCCACCCAGTACAGGTCGTTCTCCTTCAGCCTTTTTATACGAGGGTCCCTCAACAGGCATGACAGCATGAAAGACCCCATTTGCACAAGGTTGGATGCCGAGCTACTCATGTCCAATTCCTCGTCCTCACTGATGTCATTGAAGGTGTGTTCTTCCCCCCAGCCACGTACAACACCACGGGTACCAGATAGGTGACAACGAGCACCCTGGGATGCCTGCTGTGGTTGGTGTTCCTCCTCCTCAAAGTGTAATGTTCCGGTACCTTTGGTACCCTAAATTACACTTTCCACAAGTGTATGCGCCCTACCATTTACTTTTGGAAAGGTGCGCATACACCTTTAAGACTGGAGCTGTCATCACTCAGCGCCGGACTAGATGGCTATTTAAGGCGTCGGTTCTCACTCACATGTGTTCGTTCAAACACCCTTATCTGGATGCTAACCTTGCTTGAAGCTTCCATGCTTGCAAGCTTACTTCGCTGACGGAACCTCACTGCGCTGATCCCTGTATCCCGCTACTGGATCATCCGACTCTCCTGAACCACCCTTCGGCTGTATCGCTAATAGTGCCAAGTACCCCGCAGGGGAATTCTCTATAAACTTATACTAAGCTTACACTATCTAGCTCTGCATAGTAGAGACTGTTTATCACATCTGCATAAACTAGATTGCTAGCTCTTGAGACTACTGCTACTTTTCTGCACTGGGTTGATCTCTTTTGTATGTCCACCTGCTATTCTATCATCTGCTATCATACAACATTGCTAAACCTTCCTGCATCCATCTGCTACTGTCTCACCTTCAAGTGTCTATCACCTACCACCTCCACTCAACCTATCCCTCAACCTTCATCATTGTGTTACCACATGCATAAAGTCACTCTAAGAACCAGCTTGCTAATTGTGTGTATTTACTGGCTGAAATAAGACCTTCCACACATGATGAGTCATTGAGGTTGGGAATGGTATCTCGGCATATCTCTTACATGACTGCTGACGTGGAACTATTTCTGCAGCTGAAAATCCACATCATATAAAAACGCAGGAGCGTTACAGATTGAACGAACCTAAAAATGGATTCAGCAGAAATAGTTCCAGAAATAACCACTCAGGTGACACAATTAAAACAGCAAGTATCTGCGTTAATACACGCACTTGCTGAATTAAAAGAAGACAATCAGGCTCTGTCGCAGCAGGTTTTTAGACTGACACAACTTACCTCTGCTCAGTCCCCTGAACCCAAGATAAATCCCCCTTTGGTATTTACAGGCGATCGCAAAAAATTTTGTGAATTTAAAAACGCATGTGAGTTACTTTTTTTGCTAAAACCTCGTACCTACCTTACTGATCACATTAAGGTTTGTACTATTATTTCCTACCTATCAAGCGATCCTCGAGCCTGGGCAGATTCTCTTTTTGAGAAAAACGACCAGCTTCTCAACTCCTATGCCTTGTTCCTGGCAGAGCTCACTAGCCTATATGATGACCCCAATAGGCAGAGTACTGCTGATCTTCAGTTAAGATCTTTGAAACAAGGAAGGAGGCCTGTGGAAGACTTTGTCGCAGAGTTCAAGAGATGGACCCTTGATTCAGAATGGAATGATGCATCTCTGAAAACCCAATTTAGGCTTGGCCTATCAGAAGCCGTTAAGGACGAGCTCGCCCGAGCGGATCTGCCAAAAACCCTGGATGCATTAATACAACTCAGTATTACCATAGATAGAAGACTACGAGAAAGAAAGGCTGAAAAGATGGGAATGCCATTATCCGTTTCCTCTCGGAGTCTGGCCGTTCCTATGGAGGTAGGAACCATACGCCCACCGCTATCAACTATGGAAAAAGCCAAAAGACGAAATGAAAATCTCTGCTTGTACTGTGCATCCCCGGATCACAAGATAAACGTCTGTCCCCTAGTCAACAAAAAGAAGGGTGAGTGTTCACATGTCTCTCTAGGAGGATTGACAACTTCATTCACTAACCCCTACATTTCTGTTTTTTTGACATTACAGTGGGACCAGAACAGGATTACTACTAAGGCCATGATTGACACAGGATCTTGTGGAAATTATATGGATATATGTTTTGCTGCTTTAAATAAAATTCCTATTATTTCTAAACTCAAACCTGTCTCAGTAAGTCTTATTACCGGTGTTCCGTTATCCTCTGGTCCGATCACCGATCAGACACAAGCACTTCTAGTCACTATTAACGAGTCTCATAGGGAGACTTCTACCTTCGATTTAATACCATCACCCCACTTTCCCATTGTGTTGGGACTTCCCTGGTTGCACACACACCAACCAACCATAGATTGGAAGAAACGGTACTTGACCTTCCCTTCTTGTTATTGCGAGGAAACGTGTAACCTCCCGTTTTCCGGGAAGATTCTGTCTGTGGTGACAGATGAGATTGCACCACTATGTTATCAGGATCTTTCTGAGGTTTTTCTTGAGAAAAATGCTCAAGCATTACCTCCTCATCGAGACTATGATTGTAGCATTGATCTACTCCCAAATAGCAAATTGCCGTTCGGTCATGTTTATCCTCTTTCACAGGATGAACTTGCCCATCTCAAAACCTATTTGGATGAGAACTTGGAAAAAGGTTTTATTAGACCTTCCACTTCTTCCACAGCAGCAGGACTCTTTTTTGTTCGCAATAAAGATTCAAGTCTCAGACCTATCATCGACTACAGGAAATTGAATGCTATCACAATAAAAGATCGCTATCCTCTACCGCTTATCCCTGAGCTCATTGAGCAGGTGCGTGGAGCTACCTATTTTTCAAAATTAGACCTGAAAGGAGCATACAATCTCATTCGAATCCGTGATGGACACGAGTGGAAGACTGCGTTCAGAACTAGATACGGATTGTTCGAATATCTTGTGATGCCATTCGGCCTATGCAATGCCCCTGCAGTTTTCCAATGATTTATAAACGATATTTTTAAAGACTTACTAGATGTCTGTGTTGTGGTATATCTGGACGATATACTTATATATTCACGGACCCTGTCTGAACACATAAGACATGTAAGACTTGTATTATCGAGATTGCTTGCACATAATCTTTATGTGAAGCTGAAGAAATGCTTGTTCCATAAAGATGAGGTACTCTTTCTAGGCTACATCATATCCAAAACAGGAATCGAGATGGACATGAGTAAAATATACTGCATTCAGGATTGGCCTACACCAACTACACGCAAGGCGCTACAGCGATTCCTGGGATTTTCAAATTTCTACAGGAAGTTCATAAAAAACTTTTCTGCTATTGTGAGACCCCTCACACAGCTCACTAGCATAAAAATACCATTTAAATGGTCAGAAGAAGCAAATAAGGCTTTCCACTTGTTAAAGACAAGGTTTACTTCCGCTCCCATATTACGCCATCCAGACCCATCTCTCCAATACATTCTGGAGGTAGATGTGTCAAACCTGGCAGTAGGAGCAATACTCTTCCCAACGACCTACCCCCACTTCACCACTTCATCCAGTCGCCTTTTTTTCTAAATCCCTGAGCAGTCCCGAGATAAATTACCCCGTGGGTGAGAAGGAACTGCTTGCTATAAAATTGGCTCTGGAGAATTGGCGACATTTACTCGAAGGCACCCAATTACCAATAATTATATACACGGACCATAAAAACCTCCAATATCTTCAGACTAGCAAAACTCTCTCGCATCGACAGGTACGATGGTCACTATTCTTTCTAAGGTTTAACTTCCTAGTGACCTACACACCTGCAGATAAGAACAAAAAGGCGGATGCACTATCACGACTAACTGAAGAAAACTACTTTGAAAATCCTTCCGTTCCTATAATACCTCACAAACGCATTATTGGAGTTGTCCGTTCCTTGAAGGAAGAGGTTCTGCATGGTATAAGGTTGGATTCACCCCCACCACAACTAACTACCGATGCAGAAGGCTTCCTCTACTACAACGACAAACTTTACATACCACCTACCCTACGCACCAAGATCTTGGAATTATCGCATGATGTGCCTATGGCAGGACATATGGGTATGACAAAGACTTTCAATTTGATTTCTCGGCAATTCTGGTGGCCTGACATGAAAACATCTATACAAAAATTCGTCTCTTCATGCAATGTCTGTGCCAGGTCCAAAATTGACACTACGAGACCATCCGGTCTACTATGCAGTCTACCAATACCCCAAACTCCATGGGAGGTTCTGTCATTGGACTTCATCGTAGAATTGCCTCCTTCCAAAGGATTTAATAACATCTTGGTGTCAGTGGACCATCTGACAAAGATGGCACATTTCATTGCTATTCGCAGACTACCTTCGTCCAAACAAACGGCAGAACTCCTGATGAAACATGTCTTCTTTTTCTGTTGCCACAGTCCTTGCTGTCCAGGGTCTCCGCTGCCTCCATTGGTTCTATTGCCATTTCAGACCACGCTCCCGTTCTCCTCGACTTGGACCTGCGTTCCCCTGAGCTGTCACAGTGGCAGTGGAGGCTTAATGACACCCTTCTCCAGGATCCTGCTATTCTGGGGGAACTCGGTACGGAATTGAGGAACTTCTTCGCATCCAATGCCACGACTGACAGCTCACCCATGATGGTCTGGGAGGCCCATAAGAGCTATATGCGCGGGGTCCTGATCAAGCTCGGGTCGCGGAGAAAGAAGGAAAGGAGTGCCCAGATGTCTGCCCTCCTGGCGAAAATTGGCAACCTAGAGAGGGTTCACAAACGGTCGCAAGCAATTACTGTCCTCCAGGAGCTCATTGTTCTTCGCGATCAGCTCCGTGATCTGGTCCTCTTCCAGGCCAAGGCCACCCTGGCTAAATGTCGCCGAGCTTTTTATGAGCACGGGGACAAGTGTGGGAAATTACTGGCCAGAGCGCTGCGACAGCAGAGATCTAGGGCGTTTATCCCAGAGATCTCTACCTCTGCTGGCCGTACGGTCCAGTCAACGACGGCCATAGCTGAGGCTTTTCGCCTGTACTATTCCTCCTTGTACAATCTGTCCTCTGACCCCTCGCCGACATCACGTGACGCTAGGATCCGGGAGATTCGATCGTATCTCTCGGCCTCCGGCCTCCCCACCCTTTCTCCGGAGGATGTGGAGGAGTTGGACGCACCTCTACGCTCGGGTGAACTCACTGCAGCCCTGGGGGGCATGCAACCAGGGAAAGCGCCTGGTCCGGATGGGTACACCCTTGCGTACTACAAGTGCTTTGCAGAGGTCCTTTCGCCACATTTTTTATCCGCATACAATGCGGCTGGCGAGTTGGCGACCCTGCCGGTGGATTCCTTGCGCGCTCATATCACCGTCTTAGCCAAGGAGGGCAAAGACCCGCTGCTGTGTGCTAGCTACAGGCCGATTTCCCTTCTAAATATCGACCTGAAACTCTTCACCAAAATCCTAGCTTCCAGACTGGCTCCCCTGCTCCCGAGCTTGATCCACGATGATCAAGTGGGTTTTGTTACTGCCCGGGAGGCTAGGGATAATACCGCCAAGGCTATTGACCTCATCCATTATGCTAATAGCCGCCGAATCCCAATGCTGGTCCTGTCGACGGACGCCGAAAAGGCGTTCGATCGGGTGAACTGGGACTTTCTTCTGGCTACCATGGCACATGTGGGCCTGGGGAGGCGCCAGTTGTCCTGGATCAAGGCCATCTATTCCAGGCCCTCGGCTAGGGTGAAGGTCAATGGGTCTCTTTCGGACTCCCTCGACATAGCAAATGGCACTCGTCAGGGGTGCCCACTTTCGCCGTTGATTTTTGTTCTCGCTCTGGAACCTTTTTTGAGGACTGTGAGGGCAAATGTGGATGTGGCCGGACTATCGGTGAGTGCAAGTGAGTCGCCTAAAGTGGCGGCATACGCGGATGATCTTCTCTTCTTCCTGACGCGACCTCTCACTTCCCTTCCGAATCTCTTGCGGGAATTTCGGGTTTATGAGTCATTGTCGTTTTACAAAATCAACCAATCGAAGTCTGAGGCACTAGCGGTGGGTCTGCCGACTTCTCTGTCGGCTCTACTGAAAGCGGACTTTCCCTTTAAATGGGGCCTGTCTCACATTAAGTACCTGGGGATATCTCTCCCGAGTTGCCCGGAGAAAGTCTTCGACTGTAATTTCCCGCCTCTTTTGACTCGTATGAAGCAGGACCTGGAGGGGTGGCGCCAAGGGACTTTTTCCTGGTTTGGACGTTGCAATATCATTAAGATGAACATCATGCCCCGCCTCTTGTATGTGCTTCAGGCACTGCCCATTAAGGTTCCGTCCTCCTTCCTCAGAAGGGTGAACAGGGTGTTTCGAGAGTTCCTGTGGCGTAGGGGCTCCCCCCGCTTAGCGCTGCGGGTGCTCCGGCTGCCTAAATTGAGTGGGGGAATGGCGATGCCTGACGCAGTCCTCTACTATGAGGCGTGTCATCTTTCTCGCATAGTCGACTGGTACCGCCATGGTCCCATGAAGCAATGGGTCCGACTTGAACGTATGTCCGTACGGACTCCCCTGGAATCCGCTCTCTGGAGCTCGGATCCTGTTCCCAGGGAATTGGATGCCCATCCGACCATAGGATCCACGCTGGCGGTGGGTAGACGCCTGTGCCACAATGGCCAATTGGCGCCCTTTCCTTCGCCTCTCCTCCCAGTGATTGATAACCCGGCCTTCGGGCCCGGGGTAGATCAGCCCGGTTTTAGGTCTTTAAAGACCGCTGGGATTTACCAGGCCCGGCACTTTGTGAGGGATGGGGCTTGGATCTCGCGCTCTCACGTGAATACCACGGCGCCCTTTGCCTCCCTGTCCTTTTGGCAACGGATCCAGCTTATTCATTTTCTACAAGCTCTTCCTTCGGCGTCTCTGTTTTCGAGACGCCTCACATACTTTGAAGATTTGTGCTCTGACACCTCCCCTCTTCGCCACACGGTCTCTCTGGTCTACCGGGCACTGGCCTCACCGGACGAATCTTACCGTCCCCCATTTATTGCCAACTGGGAAAGAGACCTGAATGTATCTTTTACGGACCATCAGGTTGAGAGAATTTTATTTTTCACTTACAAGACCTCCCGCTGCTCGCGGTATCAGGAGGTGGGCTACAAGTGCTTAACCCGCTGGCACTATACCCCAGTTAGACTTCATCGAATGTTTCCGGCCTGCCCGGATGTCTGTTGGCGATGTGGGGAGGAGGTTGGCACCTACCTACACGTTTTCTGGTCATGTTCCAGATTACAATCTTTCTGGTCGGAGGTCTTACGAATTGCTAGGAAATTCACAGACCATTCCCTCACCTTGGACCCGGCCCTCTTCCTCCTTCATCACCATGAATATCCGAGAGCGTCCTATCGGAAATCAATTCTACCACTTCTGTTCACGGCAGCTAAAAGCTGCATCCCTCCGCTCTGGAAGCAGACGCAGCCTCCTACGGTAGCTATGTGGCTCCGCAAGGTTTCTTGCCTCAATGAGATGGAAGATCTAGTAGCCACTGAGCACGGTTCACGAGACAAGTTCCTGAAACGCTGGTTCTACTGGCATGAATTTAAATATACTTCAGAATACACGGAGTTGATTTCCTGCTGATGGTTGATGGGCGGGGGCCGGCCGGCCGCCCCCCACCCCCCTCTTTGGTTCTTCCCTGACCCCTTCCTCTCTCACCCTGGTCCCCTTCCTCCCCCTCTTTCTTTCTTTGTCTACTTTCCATAGCTCCTTCTTCTCTATCTAGGCTATAGACATACTGTCTATAGGTGTTTTCATCCTCTGTACCGTTTCTGGGCATTAGCTATTCTACTACGGGCTCCCTGTAAGGTCGTTCAGTCGGTTTCCAGGAGTAACGCAGTGCGACGCCCCTTTGGGGGAAGTAATGCCAGTGGACCCTCGGGTGTTTGCCGCGGCATTCTGGGGCGCTTAGGGGGGGCCTCCCTTCCCCGGTAGCCGGCCATGAGATGGATGCCGGTGGGGGGGGGGGGTCTACCTGAAGGTGTCCTGAGATTTTCTCTGTTCGCTATTCGGTTCTAGAAGTTTAGACCGTGGGCTTCACGGAGGGTTTACATTCTGTTTCTGATGTGCTCTATGGGCGACTTAGTGTTACGTTAAAAGTTTCGGAATGCTGCCTGTATTGTTTATAATTTGTTATCTGCTCACCACACCTGAAATTTGATTGTACCTGTTGTTGGTATATGGTATGCTTGGATGTTCTCCTTCTAATAAAGAAAAATTTGGAAAAAAGAAACATGTCTTCAGATTACATGGTATCCCAAAAACTCTTTTGTCTGACCGTGGATCCCAATTTATTTCTAAATTCTGGCAAGAACTATGTCACATACTACGGATTGAGCGGAAGCTCACTTCTCCTTACCATCCGCAGACCAACGGACAGACTGAAAGAGTCATCCAATGCATCGAGCAGTATTTACGTTGTTACACTTCTTACCAACAGGATGATTGGTTGGATCTTCTCCCCCTGGCAGAATTTGCCTACAACAACGCAACTCACAGTACAACCAAGCAGAGTCCGTTCTACTTGAACTATGGGTTCCATCCCTCTATTCTCCCTCCACGCATCCTTCCTTCAAATAACCCAGTAGCCTCAGACTATCTTTCCCAAATAAAGGATTCTCTGGGTTTACTAAATACTACCATTGCACACGCTCACAGTCAACAAAAGAAGTACTATGATCTTCGTAGAAGACCTTCTCCACAGTATACTATCGGGGACCTCGTTTGGCTCTCAACAAAAAACTTGAGACTGAAGATCCCTAGCAAAAAGCTTGGACCTCTGTTCTTGGGACCTTTCCCAATCAAGAAACTTATTGGAAAAGGTTGGAAAAGCTGCAGTGCAGCTTACATTGCCAATGGACCTAAAAATCCATCCCATTTGCCATGTGTCGCTACTAAAACCCCATGTTCCGGACCAAGGAATAAGGCCTAATATTCCACCTCCCCCTCCTGTACAAGTTGAAGGTGGAGAAGAATACGAGATAAAAGAGATTCTGGATTCTCGTATCTACAGAAGAAGACTTCAGTACTTGGTTAGATGGAAGAACTATGGGCCCCAAGACGACACCTGGCTAAACACCTCTGACATACATGCCCCTAGATTAATCCGCAATTTTCATGCGAGATACCCAGACAAACCAGCTCCAGAGGCCTTCAGGAGCAGGCCTTAAGGGGGGGGTATTGTAATGTTCCGGTACCTTTGGTACCCTAAATTACACTTTCCACAAGTGTATGCGCCCTACCATTTACTTTTGGAAAGGTGCGCATACACCTTTAAGACTGGAGCTGTCATCACTCAGCGCCGGACTAGATGGCTATTTAAGGCGTCGGTTCTCACTCACATGTGTTCGTTCAAACACCCTTATCTGGATGCTAACCTTGCTTGAAGCTTCCATGCTTGCAAGCTTACTTCGCTGACGGAACCTCGCTGCGCTGATCCCTGTATCCCGCTACTGGATCATCCGACTCTCCTGAACCACCCTTCGGCTGTATCGCTAATAGTGCTAAGTACCCCGCAGGGGAATTCTCTATAAACTTATACTAAGCTTACACTATCTAGCTCTGCATAGTAGAGACTGTTTATCACATCTGCATAAACTAGATTGCTAGCTCTTGAGACTACTGCTACTTTTCTGCACTGGGTTGATCTCTTTTGTATGTCCACCTGCTATTCTATCATCTGCTATCATACAACATTGCTAAACCTTCCTGCATCCATCTGCTACTGTCTCACCTTCAAGTGTCTATCACCTACCACCTCCACTCAACCTATCCCTCAACCTTCATCATTGTGTTACCACATGCATAAAGTCACTCTAAGAACCAGCTTGCTAATTGTGTGTATTTACTGGCTGAAATAAGACCTTCCACACATGATGAGTCATTGAGGTTGGGAATGGTATCTCGGCATATCTCTTACATGACTGCTGACGTGGAACTATTTCTGCAGCTGAAAATCCACACCATATAAAAACGCAGGAGCGTTACACAAAGCCACATTCCTCCTCTGACTCCTCTTCCTCACACTCCTCTTCCAGTGTTGCCGCAGGTCCAGCAATCGATGGTAAGGCTGTTTCTGGTGGTGGTGATGGTGACCACAACTCTTCCTCTTCCTCTTCACGCTCATCTACGGCCTGATCCAGCACTCTTCGCAGGGCACGCTCCAGGAAAAAAACATATGGGATGATGTCGCTGATGGTGCCTTCGGTGCGACTCACTAGGTTTGTCACCTCCTCAAAAGGACGCATGAGCCTACAGGCATTGCGCATGAGCGTCCAGTAACGTGGCAAAAAAATACCCAGCTCCGCAGAGGCTGTCCTAGCACCCCGGTCATACAAATACTCGTTGACCGCTTTTTCTTGTTGGAGCAGGCGGTCGAACATTAGCAGTGTTGAATTCCAACGTGTCGGGCTGTCGCAAATCAAGCGACTCACTGGCATGTTGTTTCGCCGCTGAATATCTGCAAAGTGCGCCATGGCCGTGTAGGAACGCCTGAAATGGCCACACACCTTCCTGGCCTGCTTGAGGACGTCCTGTAAGCCTGGGTACTTCTGCACAAAACGTTGCACAATCAGATTCAACACATGTGCCATGCACGGCACATGTGTCAACTTGCCCAAATTCAATGCCGCCAACAAATTGCTGCCGTTGTCACACACCACTTTGCCGATCTCCAGTTGGTGCGGGGTCAGCCACTGATCCACCTGTGCGTTCAGGGCGGACAGTAGTGCTGGTCCGGTGTGACTCTCTGCTTTCAGGCAAGTCAACCCCAAGACAGCGTGACACTGTCGTATCCGGCATGTGGAATAGCCCCTGGGGAGCTGGGGGGGTGCAGTTGGTGTGGAGCAAGACGCAACAGCAGAAGAGGACTCAGCCGAGGAGGTTAGCAAAGAGGATGGAGTAGGAGGAGTAGAGGAGGTGGCAGCAGGCCTGCCTGCAAGTCGTGGCGGTGTCACCAACTCCTCTGCAGCAGAGCCACGCATTCCATGCTTGGCAGCCGCCAGCAGGTTTACCCAATGCGCAGTGTAAGTTATATACCTGCCCTGACCGTGCTTTGCAGACCAGCTATCAGTGGTCAGATGGACCCTTGCCCCAACACTGTGTGCCAGACGGGACATGATTTCCTTTTCCACAATAGAGTACAGGTTGGGGATTGCCTTTTGTGAAAAATAATTTCGGCCGGGTACCTTCCACTGCGGTGTCCCAATAGCGACAAATTTTTTGAAGGCCTCAGACTCCACCAGCTTGTATGGTAAAAGCTGGCGGGCTAAGAGTTCCGACAAGCCAGCTGTCAGACGCCGGGCAAGGGGGTAACTCTGTGAGATTGACTTCTTACGCTCAAACATTTCCTTGACAGACACCTGACTGTGGGCAGGTGAGCAGGAACTGCTGAAGGTGAGAGGCGGAGGGGCGGGTTGTTGATAGGGGGCATGGAGGACAGCAGTGGTTGACGTGGCTGAAGATGCTGGACCAGGAGGAGGATGGTGGCTTTCAGTTTGTGTGCTGCTTTTACTCATGTGTTGATCCCATAGGCGTTTGTGATGTGAGATCATGTGCCTTCGCAAAGCAGTTGTACCTAGGTGGGTGTTGGACTTCCCACGACTCAGTTTCTTTTGGCACAGGTTACAAATGGCATCGCTGATATCAGAGGCAGACACACAAAAAAAAATGCCACACTGCTGCGCTTTGCAAGGACGGCATTCTGGTGGTGGCAACAGCTTGCGTTGATTGGCGTGCTGTCTGGCTGACCCCGGGTGCCGAATCTACATGCTGTCTGACTGCGCCACTAGCTCCTTGCGATGATCTCCTCCCCCTGCTTCCAACTCGTCTCCTCCTCCTCTCTGTCTCCCCATCTGAACTTTCCCCCTCTTCTTCTGCTCTTCGAGCAGGCACCCAGGTGACATCCACAGACACATTGTCATCATCAGCCGCTTCACTTGACAACTCAGCAAAGGCAGCAGCAGCAGGTGCTGATATCGCTGATATCAGAGGCAGACACACAAAAAAAATGCCACACTGCTGAGCTTTGCAAGGACGGCATTCTGGTGGTGGCAACAGCTTGCGTTGATTGGCGTGCTGTCTGGCTGACCCCGGGTGCCGAATCTACATGCTGTCTGACTGCGCCACTAGCTCCTTGCGATGATCTCCTCCCCCTGCTTCCAACTCGTCTCCTCCTCCTCTCTGCCTCCCCATCTGAACTTTCCCCCTCTTCTTCTGCTCTTCGAGCAGGCACCCAGGTGACATCCACAGACACATCGTCATCATCAGCCGCTTCACTTGACAACTCAGCAAAGGCAGCAGCAGCAGGTGCTGATATCGCTGATATCAGAGGCAGACACACAAAAAAAATGCCACACTGCTGAGCTTTGCAAGGACGGCATTCTGGTGGTGGCAACAGCTTGCGTTGATTGGCGTGCTGTCTGGCTGACCCCGGGTGCCGAATCTACATGCTGTCTGACTGCGCCACTAGCTCCTTGCGATGACCTCCTTCCCCTGCTTCCAACTCGTCTCCTCCTCCTCTCTGTCTCCCCATCTGAACTTTCCCCCTCTTCTTCTGCTCTTCGAGCAGGCACCCAGGTGACATCCACAGACACATCGTCATCATCAGCCGCTTCACTTGACAACTCAGCAAAGGCAGCAGCAGCAGGTACAACATCATCATCATCACAATGTACGTCCATGTGTATAATGCTGCCTGACTGAGACATATCCCCGTTATCTACATCCTCTGGCACTAATAGTTGCACATCACTTATTTCTTCCAACTGATGTGAAAATAACTCCTCTGATGGATCAAGTGAAGCGGCTGTGGTGCTAGTGTTGGTGGTGGTGCCGGCGGGCTGGCGAGTGGTAAATTGAGAGGTGCCCGAAGCTGAGCTGGAGGAGGATGGTACATTAAGGTTCCGAGCGGAAGCTGTAGATGATTGGGTGTCTGGGTGTAAGCCAGTCAACTATGGCCTCAGAATTTTTTGAGTTCAGGGTCTTTGGTGGCCTCTGAACACTGGGCATTATTCTAGGGCCTAAGGAAATCACAGCACCACGACCACGACGGCCCTTGCGGGGTGGCCTGCCACTGCCTGTCATTTTTTTTAATGTGTTGTTACTGTTGTACTATGAGTGCAAGCTGCTGTGCCACCTTATATATCAGTGGTGGGTGGGCAGTGGCACAGTACACTCTCTGTGGACCTGACAGCAGTCACTGGCACCCAGGCAACTGCAATTTAAAAAATATATATATTTTTTTTTACTTTGCAAGCTGCTGTGCCACCTTATATATCAGTGGTGGGTGGGCAGTGGCACAGTACACTCTCTGTGGACCTGACAGCAGCCACTGGCACCCAGGCAACTGCAATTTAAAAAATATATATATTTTTTTTTACTTTGCAAGCTGCTGTGCCACCTTATATATCAGTGGTGGGTGGGCAGTGGCACAGTACACTCTCTGTGGACCTGACAGCAGTCACTGGCACCCAGGCAACTGCAATTTAAAAAATATATATATATTTTTTTACTTTGCAAGCTGCTGTGCCACCTTATATATCAGTGGTGGGTGGGCAGTGGCACAGTACACTCTCTGTGGACCTGACAGCAGTCACTGGCACCCAGGCAACTGCAATTTAAAAAAATATATATTTTTTTTTACTTTGCAAGCTGCTGTGCCACCTTATATATCAGTGGTGGGTGGGCAGTGGCACAGTACACTCTCTGTGGACCTGACAGCAGTCACTGGCACCCAGGCAACTGCAATTTAAAAAAAATATATATATTTTTTTACTTTGCAAGCTGCTGTGCCACCTTATATATCAGTGGTGGGTGGGCAGTGGCACAGTACACTCTCTGTGGACCTGACAGCAGTCACTGGCACCCAGGCAACTGCAATTTAAAAAAATATATATTTTTTTTTACTTTGCAAGCTGCTGTGCCACCTTATATATCAGTGGTGGGTGGGCACACAGAGGCACTGCAGTGGGCACAGTACACTCTGTGGACCTGACAGTCACTGGCAGCCCAGGCAACTGCAATAATAAAAAATATTTTTTTTTTCAATTTATTGCAACAAGATGCTGTGCCACCGTATATATATCAGTGGTGGGCAGTGCACTGCAGTGGGTACAGTGCACTCTGTGGACCTGACACAGCACTCACTGCAATTATGACAGAGGAAAAAAAAAAATGCCAGGTACTGTGCCTGTGCCACCCGAAATGAGTGTGGTGTGCACACAGTACAGTCTGTGGTAGGTCTGTGGCCTCTCACACACAGCGGGCAGGCAACTGCAGTCACAGTGTACAATATATATATATAGAAAATATATATATATAGAAAAAACTCTATTACCTTACCAGCCCTTAAAAGGGCTTTTGGGGACGCTAAATATATATGTATATATATAAATAAAAAAAAAAAAACCTCAATTACCAGCCCTTAAAAGGGCTTTTGGGGACACTAGATAGATAGATAGATAGATATATATATATAAGAAGAAACAACTCAATTACCAGCCCTTAAAAGGGCTTTTGGGGACGCTAGATATATATATATATATATATATATATATATATATATATATATATATATAAAAATTACACAAATACCAGCCCTTAGAAGGGATTTTTGGGGTGCTGTCCTTACAGCAGTAGTGGACCAAGAACACTGCAAGACCAGGAACACTGACTAACTGTCCCTAGCTTAACAGCAGCAGCAGCAGCAGCTCTCTCCCTACTCTCACTACACACACTGCTTCAGAATGATCTAAGATGGATGCTGCCCTTGCTTATTTATAGGAGGTGGGAGGGTGTGGGAGGGAGGTATGCTGATTGGCTGGAAATGTGTCTGCTGACTGTGAGGTTCAGGGTCAAAGTTTGCCTCAATGATGTATTATGGGGGGCGGACCGAACATTGCATATGTTCGCCCGCAGCGGCGAACGCGAACATGCGAAGTTCGCCGGGAACTGTTCGCCGGCGAACAGTTCTATACATCTCTACCCACAACTGGGTAGGCTCAGGGCGCAGTGCTCTGCGCCCCGAGCCCAACCTTTTTTGAAGCCTATTAGAGGCTCTGGCTCTAATCACGTGCTTAAAAAAAAACCCCATTGGAATCCATGCGTCCGGCGCCCTGCATGTAGATTAGGGGGCCAGACGCATAAATAGGGGGGCGGCTCCCCTGCACCCCCAATGCACCCCCAATGCACCGGCCACCACTGTACGGGACCCTGAAAAACCAATCACTGCCTTCAGGTTTTCTAAGGACGTAACTTGCTCATTTTACTTCCTCACTACCTATCTCAGTTTCGGAGGCCATGAACCCCCCCCCAAATGACCCCATTTTGGAAAGTAGACACTCCAAGCTATTTGCTGAGAGGCATTTTGAGTTCATGGAATATTTTATATTTTGCCACAAGTTTTGGAAAAATTACACATTTTTTTTTTTTGTCATCACTTAAATGATATATTGCTCAAACATTCCATAGCTATATGTGAAATGACACCTCAAAATACATTCTGCTGCTTCTCCTGAGTATGGGGATACCACATGCGAGAGACTTTTTGGCAGTCTAGCCACGTACAGGAACCCAAAAACCAATCACTGCCTTTAGGCTTCCTAAGGGCGTAAATTGTTGATTTCACTCCTCACTACCTATCGGAGGCCATGAAATGCCAAGATAGCACAAAACCCACCCAAGTTAACCCTTTTTGGAAAGTATACACCCTAAGGTATTTGCTAAGAGGCATGGTGAGCATTTTGAAGATCTTATTTGTTTTGGAAAATGAAGAAAGAAAAGAAAAATGTATGTTTTTTTTTTTTTTTTTTAATTTTAAAACTTTGTGACTAAAAGCGAGAGCTGCAAAATACTCAACATGCTTTTCAGGAAATAGCTTAGGGTGTCTCCTTTCCGAAAAAGGGTAATTTGGGGGGGGGGGGGTTTGTGCCATCTTGGCATTTCATGGGCTCTGACACTGTGATAGGTAGTGAGGAGTGAAATCAACAATTTAGGCCATTAGAAAGCCTGAAGGCAGTGATTGGTTTTTCGGGGTCCTGTACATGGCTAAAACTGCCAAAAAGTATCCCTATACTCAGGAGAAGCAGGAGAATGTATTTTGGGGTGTAATTCCACATATACCCATGCCATGTGTGTGCAATCTATCATTTCAATTACAACTTTGTGTAAGAAAAAAAATGTTTTTATTTTTTGTCATTTTTCAAACATAAAAAGATGTAAATAATCAATGGGCTCAACATGCCTCTCAGGAAATTCCTTAGGGTGCCTACTTTCCAAAAAGGGGTCATTTGGGGGGGGGGGGGGTTGTACTACCCTGCCATTTTAGAACTTCAAGAAATGAGACAGGCAGTCAGAAGGTAAAAGCTGTGTTAATTCTAGTATATACACCATAGTTTGTAGACGCTATAACTTTTGCGCAAACCAATAAATATACACTTAATGAGATTTTTTTTTTTTTTATCAAAGACATGTAGCTAAATACATGTTGGCCTAAATGTATGACAAAAATTAAGCTTATTGGATATTTTTTTATAAGCAAAAGTAGAAAATGTAAATTTTTTCTCAAAATTTTTGGTCTTTTTTCTCAAAAAAATAAAAACTGTAGAGGTGATCAAATACCACCAGAAGAAAGCTCTATTTGTGGGGATAAATTTATATAAATGTTGTTTGAATACAGCATTTCATGACTGCTCAATTACCAGGTAAAATCACGCAGTGCCAAATTGCAAAAAATGGCCCAGTCATTAAGGGGGTAAAACCTTCTGATCCTTAAGTGGTTAAGGAAGTTATTGACAAAAAGGGTCGGGAGTGGAGGGACAGAGAAATCCCCCCAGGAATGGTTGCAATGAGAGGCTCACTGGGATTACGGTGCAAACAGAGTAACTTTATTAGTGAAGATGTGCATACATGAATAAAATAAATAATCAATCAGTAAAACAAGTGTGGGGGCTCATCAGGAGAACTAATTGACTCTGTGGACCCCTATGGGTGTCAAGATCGTATAGACAGCAAATAGAACACGTGTAGGTCCCCGCCCATCCAATCCCAAAATAGCACTGTTTAGGACGAGCTTAGTGTGATAAGTCGGGACAAGCCGACCTGTGAATCACTCTAGAAGCCCGAGCAACTGTGCTTGTGGCCAAAAGGAAGACTCATAAGGAGCCCTATGGAGAAGGCGCCTGGGTATGCCCAAGAAGAGTGAGAAGCATGTTAAAGAGGTCATTCAAAGAGTGACTAAATGACATCAAGGGTAATCAGTACATCACAGACAGAGGGCAAAGTGCGGCAACTTAATCTCATAAAATGTCATACAACAAGGGCAAAATTCCTATAATATGAGTTTCATAGTATAGCTAGAAGCCTCCAAAGAAAACCGGGCCCCCATGGGGCAGTTCATGGCTACCGGTGCCGGAGGGATCGTGGCTGAGCAGCCAAAATGCTTAAACAGCAAGTGGTGGTATATGGTGGAGTGTGTTGGAGGGATCCTGGCTTAAACAGCCATACAGCTTAAACAGCAGTGGGAGGAGGATATGTCTCCAAAGTGGGATCCCCCGTGTTGGGCAAAAAAGGGAACTATAAACTAGTTCCAAGTAATGGCTGATCGCCAAAGATCTATTCCTACTGACTGGTTATCCAGGGTATGGCAAAACTGGAACAATGGGGGAAAGTATCGAAGTCAATCTGTATCGGGGGAGTCCCGATCGGACCATTGGCTGGGGTTGCTAGAGGTTCCGGGGATATGGTGTAGCGACCTTACTCAATAAGGGATCCAGGTATGGATGTATGTAAAGGTATATATAGGTCTTACCAGGGATCACCCGTACTCATCCGTGGATTCAGGGATGTCCGTGCCGAACCCCGCACTCAGGTCAGTGTCAGAAAGAACATACGTCGGTAATGAGTTGTCCAGTGGTCCGTTGGACTTGTTGTTGCCATAGACGTTAAAGTCTTCACCGTCAGAGGGGCTGTAGGGGCCAGCTCGATTCTGTATCCGGGCGGAATCCTGGAGCTGCTTCCGGGTCGCGGTGAAGAGTTAGCCGCCAGTCAGTATAGATCTCTGCAGGGACGAAGGGTGGGCGGGGCGTCAACGTGTGATGTCGACGCGTTTCGCGTGCTTACGCACGCTTCCTCAGGACGTCATCACGTTCTCCGGGGTACATTTTTATAGGCTGTGTCCGTAGGAATCCCAATCAACAATTAGGTGCTCCCGGAGACTTTCAGACTGGGGCCATCTGGTGGTAAAGATGTAGTACTACCACTGCATTATCATTGTAATGTATTGCAAGTTCCGTTCCCGATGTCGGCCAGATACGACCATGTAAAAGCCTGGCGATAACAAGTAGTAAAAGAGGGGAAAGGGGTGCCTCCCCCATTACCTTGCAAGAAAGGGGGGGGGGAAAGGGCAAGCAAAGTTCTCATGTCACTGGGCCAAGGTCTATGTAACTTTAGCTCCTGCTTGGCAATAGCTGAGGTAAAGATGGACCATACATTGTACAAATAAAACGGAAAAAATGAATGAGAACATAATCCCATAAATAGACCGGCATGTACTGGGTTACAACTCACGTGCAGAGCATGGCCATCTTTTTAGGGTGTAAGATTGTGCACTCTGCTCTATGGTTCGTTGGGAAGATGGATATATAGTTATATCATAGGTATATTTCCAAGGGGCACAGAAATCATGGAAAATAAGTGGGAATTAGGGCATATCCCTTAGCTGGGGGGGGGGGGGGAGGAAAAGAAAGAGGAACAAAAGATAACTAAAATGGGGGGAGATTTTTAATCGGAATTATTGAAGGGCCATTGGCTCAATTGTGAAGATATGGTGGATGGAGGTCATGTTTAGGGGTCCAGAAAGATCTTAAGGCTTAGCTCATTATTAAGTCCATATGGCGTGAGTGTGGAAAGCCGAAAGATCCAGGCTTTTTCCTCTCTAAGGAGTACCTTGTCAAAGTCCCCCCTCCGGGGTGAAATATTGAGGGCCCAGAATCCCTTGACTTTCAGGCCCCTAGTATTCCCTCCGTGAAATTCCTGAAAATGTTGTGCGAGTGGAGTGTCCTCCTTTAGCCTTATGCTTTTTAGGTGTTCCCCTATCCTAATTCTTAAAGTCCTCTTAGTTTTGCCTATATAGTGTTTGCCACACGGGCATGTGATTTGGTATAGGAGTTTCGAGGTACTGCAGTTGATGAAGGAGGTTATCTTGAATTTTTTCCTTCCTGTTGAGTCAAAAAAGACTGAGCTTTTTTCCACGTATTTGCATATGTGGCAGTGTCCACATGGGTACATACCCTTAAATTTGGGTAGATCTGATAACCAGTTATCATGAGATTGAGTTTTAGTGAACTCTGAGTGTACCAGGTGGTCACTCAGGTTTTTAGCTCTCTTGGCTACCAGGAGTGGTCTTGGACCCACAATCTTTTTCAGTCTCTCCGTATTTTGTAGCACGTGCCAGTGTCGTTCTAGGATGTTGCGTACCTCACCCCATTGGGTACCATATGTAGTTATTAGTCTCGGTGGTGCCAACGTTTGCTCATTAGTTCTGGGGTTAGATGTAAGGAGTTGGTCACGTGTTCTTTGGCCAGCTTGTTTTTTGGCTCTCCGGAGAGTACGGTGGGAGTATCCACATTCTCTGAAGTGTTGGTAGAGTTCTTTTGCCTCTTGAACGTATTTACTGTATTTAGTGCAGTTACGTTTTAGTCTAATGAATTGACCAACAGGGATACCTTTCTTCAGGGCGGTAGGATGTAAACTATCGGCTCTGAGAAGAGTATTTGCAGCCGTTTGTTTCCTGAAGGTGGAGGTGACTAATCTTCCGTTTTCCAGATTTATTTTTAGGTCAAGAAAAGAGATACATTTCTTATTCCAAGTGTAGGTTAAGTGGATATTTCGGGGATTATTATTAAGTTCAATCATGAACTCATGGAGCTGATTAACTGTGCCCTTCCAGACCAGTAGCACATCGTCTATGTACCTAAGCCATGTGAGTGCATGGCTCTGGTACATAGACGAGGCATAAACCGTTTCTTCCTCCCACAACCCCAAGTGCAGACATGCATATGAGGGGGCCCAGGGTGCCCCCATGGCTGTGCCTCTGATTTGTTGGTAATATTTACCAGCAAACTGAAAGAAATTGTGGGACAGTGCGAAATCCAAGATGTCCACAAGGAATTCGTTTTGTGCTGCACAGTAGGGGAATTTTTTCTCAAGAAAATGATGGGTGGCTAACATGCCCCAGGCATTCGGGATGGAAGTGTATAGGGACTCCACGTCTATTCCTACCAAGATGACTTCCTCTTCAAAATGTAGGTCCCTGGTTTTGTTCAAAACGTCACCGGTATCCCTAACATAAGAAGGTAGGTCACAGACTAACTCCTTAATGAGGCAGTCAAGATATTTCCCCACTTTCTCCAAGGGGCCCCCCACTGCTGAGACTATAGGTCTCCCAGGGGGGTCCTGTAAGTTCGTATGAATTTTTGGAATTATATAGAAAGTGGGGGTATTGTAGTCAGAGACCTTAAGAAATTTTAGCTCCTTATTTGTGATAAGGCATGCCTCTCTAGCATACCTAAGTTTTTCATTCAGTTCAATCTGAACTTTGGGGAAGGGGGTCTCCCTGAGTTTATTATAGGTTGATTGATCTGATAAAAGTCTGTTTGCTTCCTTTTCATAGGAAGCCTCGGAGATCAGGACCACATTGCCGCCCTTGTCACTCTTTTTGATTACTAGTCCCTTGGCTTCCTTAATCTCTTTTAGAGCAGATCTCTCATCACAAGTGAGGTTGTCAGGAAAAGACCATTCCCAGCAGATCTTTTTCAGGTCTTCTTCAACCAGTGTAGCAAAAACATTTAGCCACTTGTTATTTCTAAACTTGGGCATTGTGGTGGATCGTATGTAAATGTTGGCCTTCCTAATATCTGGAACTACATCTAGGGGTTCATCATCGCTGGACTCATTTTCATCAAGTAATGATGTCAAAATTTCAATGGCCTCTTGGTCATTTGGTTCTCGCTCTGGTTACGTCTGTTGAGTGAAGTAGTCTATAGTAGATTTTCCTTAGGAAAAGACAAAGGTCTTTGTATACTTCGAAGTGGTCCATATTGTTCGCTGGTGAGAAAGAGAGTCCCTTCTCCAGTAGATCAATATGTCTCTGGTCTAGGGGGAAGTCAGACAGATTGATCACTTTTTGGTCTTTGGAATTGGTAGGGGGTGCCAGAGAAGGGACTGGGTTAGAATTTACACTTGAAATGGGATTCAAGGGCAGGTCAACAGGGATCGGGGTGTTCTTTTGTTGTGGTCTTATCTCTGCTTCCCCGATCGTGTTCTCCGTTCCCTTGTCTCCATTCTTTCTCCTCCCCCTGCGTCTCCTCTTCCTCTTCCTCTTCCCCCTGTCCTTTTGACTGTCTTTTTTAGAATACCTTTTGTAGCCACAGGGGGATTGTTGGACTCCCCCTGAGTGTCCTGTTCTAAAAAAGTTACCGACCTCTCATCATCATCACTTTCCGAGAAAGTCGATTCGTTCCAGGATCTGCTTCTTCGTGTATTACCCCGTCTGCGAGACCTGCTTCTCCTAGAGGTAAGATCAAAAATTTCCCCAGTTTCCCAGTCTCCTAGATCTCTCTGGAATTTGGACTGCTTCGTACTGCGTAGGTTTTTTTGTACCTTCTCAATTTCTTTTTTTAGGTATTGATTCTGTTGTTCGAATTCCTCCAGATCTTTTAGTGGTTCCAGTTTTTCTGTCGTGAGTTTAATCTCCTGTTCTAGATCGGCCAGCTGGATTTTCTCCTCCTCTATAATGAGTTTCATTACATCAAGTCCATGCTGTATACAGACCGTTTTCCATTTCTGTAAGAATCTGTCCGTATGTAAGTGTGTTGCTGGTATCACTCTTTCCCTCAGGCCTCTCGGGATGATGCCCTGTTCAACATATGATTCAAGGGAAAGTATATCCCATTTTCTGTTAAGTGACTTAACTAATAATTTCTTATGTTCCTTGAATTGTACTTTGAGGTTCTCCCCAATAGTTTCTTCAGGTGTCAGATTTTTCCCAAAAGTGGCCCTGATCTCTGCATCAAAGTTGTCCCCCAGTACAAATGCCATCATAAACTACAAATATGCAATAAAACAAAAACCGCCAGGTGATAAAAAGACAATGAGAACACGTCAAGACCCGGAAAAAGGGTCCACAGAGTCAGAGCATCTTCACAGGTATGTGCTAATAACCGCTGGCTAATCTCAGTCGAAGTAGATTCATCAGGAATCAAATGGGCGTGGCAGAAAAGACATGTAAAAAACTGAGTAGCCAAGAAGGTGTTCTCAAGCCAGACTAAATTAGTCGGCGAGAATCAAATTGGACACGTACCACACGGTCGGGTGGGACCGGGAACCTAGCGCAACCTAGGAAGCATAGACAAAAAGGGTCGGGAGTGGAGGGACAGGGAAATCCCCCCAGGAATGGTTGCAATGAGAGGCTCACTGGGATTACGGTGCAAACAGAGTAACTTTATTAGTGAAGATGTGCATACATGAATAAAATAAATAAGGAAGTTATTGCACCTGCTTGCCCTACCACTTTTTGTTTGTAGACCTGGCTCCAGAGTGGTAACGTCTCTTTTTTCTTTCTCTGAGGGCACGTTACTAGTGATTTTTTTTTTCGCAACACCTGGGTTACTGCAATCTCTAAGTGCTTGGCACCGAGGCATCACCCCTCCCGCTTAATTGCTACGGAGGTTGGGATTACCCCTCTGGGGAAATATTTCACAGGCATGGTAAATCACAAGTGCAAAGTAAGGGGGTTGGATGGGCTTGTTAATTCAGGTTCAGCATCTAGCTCCTTGGGGGGGGGGGGGGCTAGGGGTAGAACATCTGACTCCCTGCCTTCTGCTGGTAGTTCAGCCAGTCTATCAACCACACCAGCTTCCTCTTTTCTTTCTATAGAGGAATTTTCAGCCGCAATGTCAAATTTCATGGGCAGATTTTTTGACCTTATGGAGGCCATAGAGAGCAGGGGTTACAGCCATGCCACTTTGACTTCCCCTCCTGAATTGGTCTTGGACAGACACAGTGCCAGAGAAAGAGGTGATAGATGGGGAGGACCCTTTGCTTTCTAAGCAGGATGATGCACCTGTTACTGATATTTCTCCTAAACTGAAGGAAACCATTGCCCTGCCCTTTGATTTTGTATGCTTTCCTTTAGCATTGAAGCAATGAGAGTCTGCTCACCCTAAAGTATCCGGTATGGGGTCTCTCAAATTTTCAAAACCGGCTAAGAGCTTACAAGTCCACTCACTGATGGAACCTGTCCTGTATAGAGACTGACCTCACCTGGAGAACTTTTTTTTCTCCTCCCAAACATTTCACATTATCATATTCAGCAAAATTTCCTTGGGAAATTGGCTCTTCTTGTAGTTGATCCTGCTATTTCTTGCCTTAACAAGACCTTTATGGTCGCTGTGGAGTAAAAACCTGTGTTCAAATACCCAGTAGATAAAAGGTTAGAGGCCTACCTTAAAAAGGACAAAGAAAATCAAAAGTCAGCAGCTACAAATACTGTAGTACTGACTTTTAATATAAGGACACTTACCTGTCCAGGGATCCAGTGATATCAGCACCCCGAGCTGATCCTTCAATAGGCTTTGGGTGCATTCTCTAAGGTAAACCGGCAGTAAAGCCTTCAAGCTTCAAAGCCAGTTTCCTACTGTGCATGAACAAGTCGAGCTGTGCTTTCTGAATAGTCCCGCCATCTTCTAGGACCTGTGTGTGTTTGTGTCCCAGAAGGCAGCAGGAAAAAGGAGGAGGGGCTGGACATACTCTGAGATTGCAGTGGGGATCTTACCCAGAAGTGGGAGCGGGTACCTGTCTAAACCAAAAAGTGCCAAATGTGGCAGTGGAGTGGAGGAAGGTGCGGACAAGCGGAGCTTCCCATTTTGGGTGGAGCTTGGCTTTAAGGATATCTTTTTGTTGGAGTATCTGCCATGCAACTCATGGTTATGTCTATGGAAGTGTGTCAGACCATTGCTGTCTAGACTAGGCATATGACCTGGAACCCTGATTCCATCGTTTTGGATTCCTCTATCCATAGATACTTGGGCTTTTACCCTACAGCCTTCTGCTACTGCATGAATGGCTTGGCAGATATATTTTGACAAATGTATAAGAAGAGTCTCCTCTCTATCAACATACACAGGATTCTCTGCGTATGTGGATAAAGAAAAGACTATGTTTTTATGCTGCCCCTATTGCTAGCTTTAAAACAAAAGCCAGCTGGGAGTGGGACCGGCTTAGAGGGGGAATTTTATGCAGCCTTCTTTTTTTGTCAAGTGTTCAATCACCTGAAGATAGCTGAATAAGCAATAACAATTAAAGAGCCTGTGTCTCGTCCTGTACTTTGTTGGCCTTGACTTTGATTTGTGAAACCATGTTACAATGGATCCAAACCCTTTATTAAGGACCCCTCTATCACAAGGAAAAACCCTCATGCTTTGGAGCTTTTTGAACAAATCTTTGGAGACGTGTTCGGATGTCCAAACAATTAAACTTGTTTGTCGTGTGTAACTGCCTATTCAAATGTGTAGGGCACTTCGGGTATGATTCACCCAAAGAAGCATCTGATTTACTTGCCCTTTGAGAGAAGGAATCTGTTTGAACTTACACTTGACATTCATTCACAATGCTATGGGTGGACAAATTGTACACCTTCCTTAATGCAGGAGATCTGTGGATGGGGTGGAGGAACCCAGGAACCCCAAACTTTATCTACTGATACAGTAGTACAGGGATTCCCAAACTACGGTCCTGCAGTTGTTCAAGAACTACAATTCCAATCATGCCTAGTCATGTATGTGAATGTCAGTGTTTTACAATGCCTCATGGAATGTGTAGTTCTGCAACAGCTGCAGGGCCGTAGTTTGGGAATCCCTTCAGTAGTACATTATAGCTGACCAAAGTCTTCCTCCTACTCAAGCCACTGATCTTGAATCCAGATGCCACAGATTTGGAAGCAAGAAGTACTGTTCTATCTGATAACCCGTCTGCATGATGGTGTGCCACCACTATGACATGTGGGGACCTGCTTGTTTTTTCTACAGCACTCCCCAGAAATTATGTACCCTGTTTACAGCACTGCCCTTTATGTCTACCCTAGTGCCTATTCCTGGCATTCCCATTGCCGAACACTAAATAGACCTTCCCGGAAACATAACTTTTGTTTTTTTCATCGGTCTCTTTTAGTTTATATCTAGCTGATCCTAAATAATTTAGCATGCTATGTAATGTGTAATCATTTTAAATACCTCTACATTTTATTTGGAGCAACATGTGACAGATTTGTGCAGTTAGCATTGTCCTTTATAACATTTTGCAAATTTTTATGATGATAATGTTGGTTCTGTGATCCATGTTACAAATCCTTTGTCTTTTCTACCAGATACATATGATGCTGTTATTATAGTAGGAGCTCTGAGTGAAGGACAGGTCCCCGTGTCTGTGGTTTTGGAGCTGCTTCGTGTCACTAAACCTGGTAAGAACAAATGTATTATTGTAACCATAAAAGGGCTGACAAAAACAAATGCACACCAGTCCATTTTTGTACAAATGAAAGCTGGTAAAATCTGTAATGGGGCACAGAAGTAATATAAATAAAAAGGTTTCTAGTTTGACCCTTTTTGTTTTTTTGTTTTATCTGTCTATGTTGCTTTTGGAGTTCTTCTCGTTTCCTGTTTGCTCAAATGTCACTAACAGGACAGTGGGGGTAAAACTAGCTAATAGAGCCCCAAAAAAATCTGACTGAGTTTCTTACCCTTTCCCATTTGTTTTCAAGGAAGTGACGGTAAGTATATTTAACACATAGGGGGAACTTAAAAAAACTGGAGCCGCCAGTATGGCAACCAAACAGCTGTTATCTTCAGCTTTTTCAGTTAGGCTTTGAAAATGAAAGACAGAAGCTGATTGGGTTGCCATGCACAGCGGCTCCAGATTCTGGCTGCCCCAGTTTTAATAAATTTCTCCCAATATACTTTCTGTGTTTAAGGTATAGTAAACTCTATAACCACAAAGTTCTGTTATAGTTGTATGTTGTACAAAAGCACACCTAGTGGATACATAATTTTTCACACCCTGCTTGTAAAAAACATTAGGTAGTGAATATTATTGCTCATAATTCTAGTATGTGTTGGAAGCACTGTGCTAGCAATTGGCTAGTTTCAATATATTAGCCAAAACGTTAAAGTAAAAATTCATTTTTTTACACATTGCAGCAAATGTCTAACCTTTTATTAGTATTAGTACTGTATATTGCCTTCCTGCCATGTCTGCAGTTATGCAAGCTTGTTGGTAAAAACTGAACCCTAGGTTTGAATTACTAGCTGGGTATAGCTAGTAATGCCCAAGGTACCTGCCATTCCACCCAAATTTATATAGGTGGGACATGCTGGGTAAGTCAGCCCCTGGCCTTTTATGCCTTGGATACTCCAGCAGTGAAGTCTCCTTGCCTTAATTGCTACTTTTGCCTGTTCTAACTCCCGTTCCATTCTCCATAACATAGGATATTTTAAAAAATCCAACAAGAGAGTGAGAACCCCTAATATTGGCCACAGCAGGCCAGGAATCCAGGTACAGATATACCACTGCCACCAAATCCCCAAGAGATCTCTAACATTTCTGGTTGTTTTACCTCTTCAGCTTCTACTAAAAACTGAAACAGTGGTTTTGGATAGAGTAGCACTTTAAAAATAATGCTGAGAACTCACAGCCGTCCATTAGAATATTATCTTTACTACCATACTTCATTGTGAAAGGACTAATTAAATATAAGTACTGGTTTGCTGGTGTACATTATCATACCTTGCATCTTACTGTCTTCATTCATTAGAAATATTTTGTCTCTTGATTATCGTGTTTTTCTTGTTGTGTCTAGGTGGTTTGGTATGCCTAACCACTCGCAGTAACGTCTCTAACTTGATGTACAAAGCTAACCTAGAGGAAACCATGTCTAATATGGAAAGCAAAGGACACTGGGAACAGATCTCTGTAAAGGAAGTGGAGCAGTGGGAAAAAGCTGTATCAGAAAAAGAACTCTCCTCAAAATCTGATTACATACCTGGTGTCATATATATTTACAGAAAAAAATGAAGACCTTTGATATGACATAGATTTTAAATAGCATTATGTAGACAATTATGTATATTTTTGTAATATAATTCATTTTATAAATATATTCGGACAGTCAGCAGATTTTGAATGTTCAACATCTAGAGAGATTTACATAAATTTCATTTTTTAGGTCTTTCTTTGGATTGGAATTATTGTGAGATTTGGTAAATAAATTGTAAATTCTGTCTAAAGGCTGTGCTTTTTGTGTTGTGTCTTTTCTTTTTTTTAAAGAAAATTGAAGTATGCCTGATGAAGCTACATCAACCTCAGGATCAGGCCTGTGCCAGGGGCAGAAGCATGCATCATAATAATTAATGAAACTGTGTGGTTTGGAGGCTGACCGTACTCTGAACATGCACTGGTATGGACATGCCCCTATTGAGTGCTGCCTTAGGCGGTTGACTCGATTGACCTCCTGGTGGGTGGTATAGCCCTGCTCAGGATTCACTTTTCGGAAATGTCTGTAGAACGGCGGTCTTCAAACAACTAAAGAGACTAATGAAGGTAGACTGCAGAATGCATTACGGCCCTAGGATATAGAAGTGGGAAGTACCATCTAACGCTCGACATACACTGCAGTCTGGACTGTAACTCTGAACCTTTTCATCTCCAGGTGCTGTTTCCTACTTACCTTACATTCACACCTATGCATTTTTTAGTGCATTTTGCAGTTTGCAGAAACGCACTGCAGTTCATTTAACGTGGTTTTCTATGGTACACTTTTGTTGCGTTTTTGTTGCTTTTATTAATGTGTTTTGCTTTTTTTGTTCACTTTAACACACTGTGCATAGCTGGTTGCTAAGGAGTGGGCTGGGAAGGCGGGCCACCGCGTTCTTAACAACAGATGAGTCAACAGCTTTCAGCGAGTTTCCCTGCTGATGGCTGAGTGTAAAAAAAAGAATAGCCAGGAAAAAAAAGAGGGAAAAAAACTATGTGGGTCCCCCCCCCCTTCGGGTCTGGTAAGCATTTGGAGGGGAACCACTCACAAAAATTGTTTTTAAAAATGGCTTGGAGTCCCCTCAAAATTCATGTCAGACCCTTATCCGAGCATGCAGCCTGGCAGGTCAGGAAAGAGAGGGGAGGAGCGAGTGCCCCCTCCTGGACCATACCAGGCCACTTCCCCTTTAACATGGGGGTGTGCTTTGGAGCCGGAGGGGCCCTCCCCACTGCCCCAAATCACCTTGTCCCGATATTGATGATGACAAGGGCCTCTTCCCCACAACTCTGGGCTGTGGCTGTGGGGGTCTTCAGGTGGGGGGGCTTATTGGAATCTGGAAGCCCCCTTTAATAAGGGGGCCCCAAATCCTGCCCCACTCCTATGTGAATGAGTATGGGGTACATAGTACCCATTCACCAAAAAAAGTGAATAAAGACAGCACAAGAGTTTTTGACAAGTTCTCTATTAAAAAATAAAAAAACAATGTCTCCCGATGTGGATCCATCATCAATCACGACGCCCGACGCCACCGCCTAACCCAAAAAAAGAAAAAAATCTCAGCTTACGACGAACGCTCCTGCAGTCTGCCTGCCTCGCTGTGTGACATTTCCTAAATAGCTAAGGGGTGGGGCCACCTGGTGACATCATCAGGTGGCAACCGCCCCCCTGTGATGTCATCCACCGGTGCATGCTGGGCAGTTGACGTCACAGGAATTTGGTTGACTCCTGTTAAATCAGCCAGAATTTGAGATGTGGGTGGTCTTTCGGCACCGCCTATCTTGAGGATCTTCAATGCTGACAGCTGACAGTATAGTGGCTGTGAGAATACAAAAGCTTGGAGGGAGATTCCCTCAACCACCCTGTTTAAACTTTAAAGTGGATAAGTGAATGTATGTTAACAAATATGGCTAGCCTAAGCCACGAGTGCCTGGAGGTAGAAGAGGGAAACAAAGTAAAGATACTACCTAACCCTGCTGCCCTGGGCACTGGCCCACAAACACTATGTTGGCAATTTTTTCGTAAATCTAAAGGAGTTTGTATTGTGCATAGCCACCTTTAGAATGTGGGAAATGTAAAATGATTTCTTGGCTTGGCACAAACAGTGAAAAAAAAAAATGTTTATTTTTTTTAAGAGAGAAATAATAATTCATCACATTTCAGTTGCATTCTGTTGTACGAGAATTTTCATAACTTAAGTAACCTCTTAATTTTCATCAGACTAGAGTGCAAAAAAAAAGAAAAGAAACCTCCGATATTGTCAATGTGTGTACAAGGCTTAAAATTTAAGTAAAGGCAAAACTGTTTTTTCTAGTTTTGAATAGAGTGGAAAGGGATTAGAACCCCTGTCCGTTTTTATTGCTGGCTGTGCCCCCGTTAGGGAGACTTACCCTCTCTATTTGTTCTGTTTACGATTATCATTAAAAGGAAAAGAAAATCACAAATTTTGGATTGTCCCCAGAAAAGTAATAGAGGGGAAATCTTCCCATGGGGAGACTAGTTTTGGTGACCTGGGGGTCCCTGAGGAATTCCCTTAATTTTCAGGGATTTCCTCTCACTTCCACAAGTGAAGGGAAATCTCTGCAATAGGGGACAGATGGCGAAAAAAAATTTGACAGGGGTTACCACCCTTCCTAGCGCTATCCAAAATAATAAAAAAAAAAAATGTTTTGCCCATAGTTCTATTTTAAGGTCTAGGACAGATAAACATTATGAAAGCTGGGGAGGGAGGTCTGTTAGGACAATGCGGCCTTTTTCAACCAGGGCGCCTTGGCAAAATGCCTAAAAATCGCCCAAACATATATACAAGCCAGCAGGAGGATCAAGCCTGCGTTTTAGTTACACAAAGCCACAGGGATTTATTGTGCACCATTTCAACCTTCCAGCCACCGGTGTCCTAACAACCAATGTTGTCATCAGTGTTTATAGGAAGGGTGTTGATCACTCGCACAGCATCCTTGTTTGACTCTCCCCTGCCCCTCTCAGTCAACATTGGGGTCACATTAGCTGAGTGATGGAGAGAAACTGAGGGAGAGGAGAAACGCTGGAATACTAATGTGCAAAAGTGTATTTGCTTTGGAGAATAAATCACCTCCACTTTTGGGTGTCCTACGCGTGTCAATGCTGATGCATTATGTAAAACTATTAGAATAGATTTTTACATTTTAGAACAAGGTGCCTTGAGATTGTCCATAATTTTAAAGGGTGCCTTGATTGAAAAAGTGCCGGTTCACACTAGTGCGATGGCAGACATTGCATGGGATTCACACCGCATTGCTGCGCAGATCACATGCAATGTATGTGTGATGCGATTTGAGCCACACCAAATGTCTGGCTGAAATCGCATCGCATTCACACCAAAATGGTGCAGGACCCTTTTTTTTTTTTGGTTTTCACTGGAATCAGATCACATGGGTGTTCACATCTGATTCCTGTACCATTTCACATTTTGCACTGCGATCTGCGAACCAATCTGGCGGTGTCATTAACTTTACCATGACACCCCCAGTGATTCGTAGATCTCAGGGTGAACCACTGAGCGATTCTGGTGTGATGCGGGAACCGGCACTTATTCGCAGGGTTTCTTGCATCACACCAGTGTGAACCAGGATGTGAGGTTGAGAAACACTGGGGTAATTTGGTGTCATGATGTTTTATTGTCAGTCAGTCATTGGTATCTGAACAGAAGCCAAAGTTCCTGTCAAATGTAAACACAGCCAAGTTATCAGTGTTTTAGTTGTAGGGAGTGTCCTGTTCTGAGTTGATTAGTATAGTCATATCAGATATGCCCAACAATGTCTTCAATCATTCATTGAAATCAGGTGACAATAATTTATAGTAAATAGTATTTTGATCCAAATGTTGTACCAGGAAGACACATTTCAGAATACTGAAACGGAATCCAACGTCAGAAATGTGCCAGCTGTAGAGTTGGGCAAAGCCCCCAACTGTCCCTCTTTCCTCCTCATTTGTCTGTCATTTTGCATGGAAGGTGTGCCTTACACATACAATATATATTTGTACCTATGTCCTATAATATTAAATACAAGACAGAACATTGGATTGAGGCACTTAGGACTTTTATGGTACGGTATGAACTACACAGTACTTTTGTTTAAAATTACAACTATTTAATACAACAGTTTAGAATAAAAACACAACCATAAAAATTAGGAAAGAAAAAATTAAAGAAACAAAATAAACACATTGATAGTCCAAAAAGACCTAACAGGGTTCTAACAAAACCTAACTTCCTCTAATACAGATTGGGTGATAGATGAAGTATTCTCCATTACAAGGAGGACCTTAGTCAATATAGTTCCAATTTCACACTCTACATGTTTCGCAGGGTGCCCGCTTCTTCAAGTGTTATATTCATGAGGGATGTGATCTATGGAGAAATATACAAAAATCGGTAATATAACGAAAGAAAAATAGAGGCATATCAGAATCATGTATATGTGCTAGAAATGCATTTGTATAAACTATTAATAGGTTGCTGATAGCAGCAAATAGATTAAAAAAAATAGACCGTGAAACAATTCCCAAACCATGCCAAAGAGCCATTTAGACACGGCAAAGCCATACTCACCAAAGAGCCCACATCAACAGCATATGGAACCGCGACACCAAATGCCAGTCTCCCGAGCAAGAAAAGGTGCATAGTATCATATTAAAAAGTGACTCAAAAGGAGTCTACATAATTGGAGGGACAATTAACATACCACCCCCTCAAACATTTATGCTGTCATATCACCAAATTATATACACCTAAAAGGTTTAAACAATAGGCAAACACTGGACGGTCATAGGACGGTGAAAAATTAACCAAAAGACAGGAAACAGGTTATTTTAGAAGATACAGATTTAGATAAAATTAATCATAAAAGCTTGAGCTTCAGACCATAATGTATAATAGCGAACAAATAACTGGGGCCTCACCTTGTAATGGTTTGTTGTGGTTAATAAAGTAGTGAACCAAATCACAGCATATAAGGATTTTAGTCCATAAAAGAGAAAGAGACACCCAATATTAACCTAACAATATATAAAAAACTAATTTATAGATGATTTACTAAAGCCAATCAATACTTGGGAGTGTAAAAATACTTCACCATAGAGGGGTTAAATATTCGATAAGCCATTGGAGATTTTGCAGACATCCGCATCAACTAGGGTGGACAAAAGTGAAGTAATACCGCTCAAACATCCAAGGGGAATAAGCATCTAATATAAAGGCAAGAGCAACAAAATTCTAAGACCCCCCCCCCACCTCAGAAATCAGAGTATCGCTAAACAAACATTCAAAAAGTCAATATGAAGTAGACATGCGCATGACAAAAAAATATGTTTGATTTTGTTTAGATTCGTTATTTTCTAGTTATTTTGTTTAGTTAAATTTGGTTGATAAGTTCAATTTGTATTCGGGATTCGCATTCTGAATTTGTTTATTCAGCATTCAGTAAACTTAGTTTATACTGCAATTCGGGTATTCGGATATATCCAAACTCCGAATAATGAAAAATGTGTCCGAATAAATACTCGGAATCTCTATCAGATAAACAGAAAGTACCACCGCTGGCCATCCGTGCAAGACAGGAGGTAATGACATCCCTTTAAATAGCCATCTGGGTCCTGTCTGATTGATCGGTCATCAACCCACGGCCACAGTCGGTGGATGACGTTACGGGACCCAATTTTTGGACTGCGCATGCGTCAAAACGGCGCATGCACAGTACCACTGAGCAGCCCAGAGAGCGTGAATCACGCAGTAAGACGCCCAACGTCCCTCCCAATGCAGCCAAGGCATCCAACCACCCCACCTAGAGGATGGAGAGGAAAAGGCAGCCAGGGCAGCAGCTGGAAAACGGAGATCACACACTCGCCCCGGGGAGAACCTCTCGCGGTCCAAACAGCAATGAGGAGGAAACCAATGGGGCATTGCGATACCATATCCACACAGGGTGGCCAGTGAAGGTGAATTAAATTAGGGTCAACAAGGAAAAAAAAGAAAAATATATACTCAAAACATATAATGCAAGAATATATAAACAATATAAATTGATATACACAACACTTAAAAAAAATGTACTTCGAAATTTCTAAAGGCCAGTTATTATACACAATAGGGACCTTACACACGACAAGTGGATAGTCCTAAATATCAAAAGCAGGCAATATACTCCAACAAAACTCTAGTTAGAAAGTTTGAACCAACATTAGAATCAAGCTTAGGACCCCCACCGATTAGAGAAATGGTTTGTGTGAAATAATCTCATTGATACTAGGAGGAGTGGTGGCTGACAGGTTTTCAATCCACATAGTTTCGGATCTCAAAATCCGATTATCCCAATCCCCACCTCTAGGGATGGGGGGGACCACCTCTTGGACAAAGAAAGAAACCAATGATTTGTCAAATCTATGGTGAAGGCTTATATGCCTGGTGACAGGGGTTATCACCTTGCCATTACCAGAATAATACATGTGATCTCTGATTCTTTGACAGAACTCCTGAATTGTTTTGCCTATATAAAAAGCATGGCATCAACAAGTCATCAGATAGAGAACACCCTGAATTTTACAGTCGACAAATTGCCAAGATTGATGCCACTGACCATTAGGTAGCTGAATGCCCCTACCCTCAGTGACCCAGGGGTGGTAATGACCGCAACGATAAGTGCCCCTGGGCATGGTGGTAGGATTTGGCACATTCCAGTAGTGACTGGAATGTGCGGGTGTCTCAATACGAGGTAAGAAAATAAGAAAATGGTCGCACACCACCACAGAATCCAATGAAGAAAAGTTCCTTTATTCACATAAGTGGTACAAGGTACAGCAGGGTAGGACAGTAGACACGTTTCACACGACTGCTACGTGCTTGTTCAGTAGTGAACATCCTATGCTTACATACTTTTGCTAATAGGTGTCCCTCATTCCCTTTTCAAAAAGTTGGGAGGTATGGAGTTAGGGAGCTTCAAAGAGTATATTCGAAGGAAACCAACATCTCTTTACAGGGTTGTGTTGCTATTTGTTTGTTAGGCTCCTTTCACACGGGCCGTCCGATCGGGTCTGCCTGTCCCTTATGGAGCAGCGATTTCACCAGACACATGTCCACTGACATCTGCCAATATCTGATCCAATCCTGCCCGCAAAATCCAGACGGATGGTGGTTCTATTTTTCATCCGTCTGGTGGATCGGATAAAATGGGATCGGATGAAAACGGACTGGTGGTCCGTTTTTACCTGATTTGCCCATAGATGAGAGCAGGACTGTGTCTGGCTCCACTCTGCACGGTGAGCAGAGACCGACCTTTAATTCGCCTGCTCAGCAGGGATCAGCAAAGCGATCCCCCGCTGAGCAAGCAGAGTCCGCCAAACAGATGCAGCTGTGTGAAAGGGGCCTTAATGCAATCTTACCCATTGGGAGAAATATGGTAGCTGCTATTGCTGACCTCCTCCAGAAAATGATAGTTGACTGGCTGTTACACTGTGCTTCTGGCTTCAGTCCTTTCTGAATGATTGATGAGGAACAGGTATGTAGATTAAGACTGTCAAAATAAGGTCCCATGCACACTGGTCATTTAGTCCTAGTGGATAGGGCTCTGGCATTTGGCTGCAGGTGGAGGGCATAGGCATGAAAGAATGAGAGCTGCTGCAGCTGGGCAGTGCACCTAGCTGTCCTTCATTTTGGGGCAGTATGCACTCAGGGCTGAATGTCCGGAATGCAAAAAATCTGGGATCCGGGTGTTCTTTCCTTGGCGCATACTGCCTCAAAAGGTAGAACCACTGCGGGTACCGTCCAGTCCTGTCCAGCCACAGCAGCTGTTATCCTATCATGGAGTTTCACAGGCTGCAGGAAGTGGAGCTGGAGGGGCACATTCGTGCTCTCCACCATGGCTAGATGCCAAAACCCCATGCACCAGGTCTAAATACCCAGTGTGCATGGGGCTCAAAGATGTCATCTGAATACTAGGGTTATTGACGTGGACTATTAGTGTAGACTAGAGTGTAAAGAGCTGGTATGACAGCCAGGCAGAATGAGAAGTAATTAATAGCATCCTTTAGGCCTCATTTACACCACCATAAATCAGGGTTTCTCTGCAGCGGGGATCACAATTTGTACAGGAAGCCTGTACAAATTAATGGCAGGCTTATAAGTGCTGCAGCTGTATGCATGCAGCCACACATCCAACCAGGTACATGCGATTGGGGTCAGATTAGCAATCCTGGATGCACCTCTATTTTTTCTCATTCACCCATGTTTCTCTGTTTTTCACCTTTTTTCTATCTATAACCTGTGATTTCTCATTTTTCTACCCTTTTTTATTCTTTCTTGATTTTTAAATCTCTTTCTTGACACTGAACAGCGTTTTTTTCCAAGTGGAGTTTTTTGCCTTTTTCCCCAAACTGTGCAATTTTTGTCACCACATTTTTCCAAAACATGCTGTTTTTGAACCACGTTTTTTCCTAACTCCACATTTTTTGAGCTGCATTTTTTTTTTCAAATTATGCATTTTTTTAAACAAATTTTTTCTGTAGCAATATTTCTAGGTCTTGGGCCTAAGGTGGGTCTGACATCAGTACCGGTAACACTCCCAACACATTTAAGTTGTGAACCCAGGTGTGAGACAATGACCATTCCGGGAATCTTTGGTTTGTTTTGTTTATTGTATATTGGGGATGGGAGAAGGGATTGAGTGGGATACTCCTCTGGCTCTTCTAGGCTTAACTGGGACTTTGTACAAAAATGCTCACTAGCGCTGTCTTGGTGCCAGCTGAATGCCGACCAGCGCTTCCTGATGCTTGCAAATACTGTTTAGCTGAATTAGTGCTGGAACCTCGACTTTAACTTGTTTGTTAACTCAGAAGATCCAGGACTGTAGAATTCTTGACTCCTGACACTCGATTTAGCTCAAAAGTCACTGAAAAGCTCCCTCCAACCTTCAACTGGCTGAGGTAGCTCCTTGTCACTACTTGTGCATCTGCAACTCTTAACTCTGTACACAGAACACTGTACACTGACTCAACAGGGTCCAACCAACTCTTAACAAGTCTACAGGGACTTCCCGAATTTCGATCAATATGTGGGCACTGTGGTTGAGCAGAAGTTGATCTACCAATTGACTTCTGTTCAACCATCCTGTGAGATTTTAGCCACTCAATCAGTCCTGCAAACTATAGGCTGCAGTGTTATAGACTGAAGTGTATTCAAAGGGCAGGGAAGTCTCCCCATTGTCAGAATACAAAGACACAGCAGGGAGGATTCCCCCATTCACTTTGAATGTGTGGATGGGGGAATCTAGTCAGTTTTTGGCTTCAACCCTCTGGTTGAACCAAAAAACTGACTAATGTATAGGCAGCTTTGGACTTTAATTTTGTGTACAAAATTCTTCGCAGAGCCCAGTGAAGTGTCGCTGAATAGTAAAACTTTGAACACTGGTAGAACAGGGGCAACTGGTTCTGTTGTGACCATGCACTAATTTTAGAATTAGGATAGCAAAATGATCCCTGCACAGTATAATGATGCCTTTCTTTACAACATATAGTTCCGCTTGCATACTAATTGACTGAAATGTTACAGTCACTGCCGGGCAACCAAGCACAGAAACAGGAGCTCTAAGACATCTAACCAGTTTAAAAGTGGGTGCAGTAAGTGGTTAGTCTGCAGATAATTTCTGGTAGATTTCCACAGGTAGTATAGAGACGGGTTATCTTGTATCAAGCATTAGGAAAATGGAGTAATGAGTAATAATAATTACAGCCCATAAAAGTGTATTTGAAATGGATGCATCTTATTTACCTACACATCAGGTGGCAACCTCCAGGGGCAGTAACTTGGTGAAATTGTCTAGCAGTAGAAGCACATTTTTTCAAAATGTCCAATTTTTATGCATTTATGACACCGTGCATGTTTAGCAGGGCACGCAAATAGTTTGAAATGTTCTGTGTTGAACCACACATGAATCAGCACTTGTTCTCTATATGTACAGCTCTACATTTTAGATCAGTGGTCTCCAAACTATGGCCCTTTGCTTCACTTTATCCAGCCCTTGGGGCACTATTTCATCCACCAACGATCGGACATAATCCCCCACCCCCACTGACACCAGTGAAGGTGCACAATTCCTCCCACTGACACCAACGATGGGGCATTGTTATTCCAGTGGACGTCAGGACCTTTTCTACTTCCACTGGTTACAGTCTGCCCCCCCCCCCCTAAAGTCTGAAGGACAGTAAACTGGCCCCCTAGTTAGAAAGTTTGGAGATCTCTGGTTCAGATGAATTTCTTGTTATATTTTGTATTTGGAGAGAATGCGCCTTATAAAAGCCAAATTCTGAATTTACAGACTGTGTGGTACCAGTAGTCCTCTGACTGAGGGTTTTTGCCACAATCACAGCAGTTTTCCCTTTGCTTAAAAACTGTACTAGCCAAGAGGTAAATCTTGTCCTAACAGCATTTCATCTGTTAAAGCACCAGGGCCATTGGTAACAACCAACTCTCTCAAACCTGCTATGAACTAAACTGTGGATTTGCCATTGTCCTATCCACATTGCCAGCATTTAAATCGTTCTGCAATCACATTTACTTTAGATACAAAGAAATTCTTTAAAGCAGTGAGAGCTGTATCATAATGGTCATCTGCTGCCTGCAGGGTATAGAAAATATGCTGTCCTACTGCTCCCAGGCAGGGCTGCTGTTAGAAATCGCAGGGCCCGTACAGACTACCTGGCAGGGCCCCCCCCCCCCCCAAGAAAATATTAAAGATATATTTAGCAAAAATTACAACAAAATCACTATTAGCAGACACAAATATAACATAACTCACATAATTCCTGCTAAATCTAAAAAAAAAAAAAACTATGTTAATAAATAAAAATGAAGATGAGATGGAAAAAATATACAGGCTGGGCAGTTGGAGGTCCTGAATCAGAGAGACAGAGGGAGAGAAACAAAGTTACAAATAAACTCCTGAGCAGAGATAACATTATAGCCAGTGCTGGGAGGGGGGGCCACACAGGAAGGGGGATTAGTGAGGGACAACTGTCTCTTTCTCAGCAGATAAAAGCTGATAGCAGGGAGAGGAACAGAGATCAGATTCAGGTGCTGGAGGAAGATTTCTGTATTTGTTGTCCATCACTAATTCCCCTCCCTGTGTGGGCCCCCCTGTGTGCTCGGGCCCCCTACAAGAGGGCTGGTGCCCCCCCCCCCCCCCTATCAGCGGCCCTGCTCCCAGGCAGTGAAGAAGCATGCTTCATAGTAGTAAGTAAATCCAGATTAACAGCAAGAGTGTACTTTTCAAGCAAATCCAAGCAGTTAAAGACATTGCAGGCTCTCCAGTGTTGATTCTACCATTAGATGAAAGGACGGTTGATTTTCCAGAACTAAAGAGAAATATGCAAGTCTCCCAATGTGGTTCGTGTGACCCGCCTATTGTTAAGCTAAATCATGGGCACTTGCCGCTTGGCATACTGAGGTCAGCAGCCATTGACCTAAGCTTATCTCTTTAAAAGTCCATAGCACCTAAACAGAATGAGGGTTTTACACACCACCCCCTGAAAAGGTAAGTATTAGGTGTCTTCTTTTACAGGGAGTTATCAGCTTAATTTGTTTCTTTACATTTACTTTATGATACTTTTTGTTCATATGATTATAATTTATGGACTATACTGTACCAAAAGTAGGCAAATAGTTTTGTCTGTGGCATGGAAAATCCAGTTAATCTATTATCTATGACTTTGAACATACATAGTATGCAACATTGGCTTGAGGCATCAATTTATTACTTTCTTTTATCCAAACAGCTGGTTTCATCATTGCATATATTAACTTACCTTGCCCAGTGAGTAGGAAATAGTTGTAGTGGGATCAAAGAAGATCATGCAATGTCTAATTGACCATAATGGTTTAATAGTTACCTAACAACAACACTCAACAATCATTTCTGATGGAACAAGCCCTGAAGACACAAAAGGAGATATATAGGAATTAACTTTAATACTGAAAATTACTGGCAGCTTTTTGTAAAATGACTGAATCATATGGAATTGTACAAAAAAAAAAGTCTGGAAACGAATAAAACCTGGAATTTAATGATACATGATAGATGAAACAACATAATTCTGCAGTTATCAGCATTCATAGAATTACTGCTTAAAGTTTCTTATATCTCCCTGCAGAGGGCGATATAGGATCTACTGAAACAAGTTCTAAGAAAAATCAGAATACTTTTTGCCATCCATTAGAAATATGTCCAGCATTTGCTGGACATTATGTTACAACTGCTAACCACAGGATTGTAATTATTTAAACGATTTACTGTTTCTTTTACTAACATAATAACAGTATAACATTAACAGGTTCCATTCAAATCAAGTGAGTGACCTTCTTAAATTACAGTGTAAAGCAATAAAAACATATCAAGGGAGCAATTAATACTATTCGTAATGTCACATTCTCTTGGATGTAAATATACTTGTGGCTTACTGCTTGCTTACCTAAAATTTTTCTTTTTCCCATAAAACAGTCATTGGGCCTGATTTACTAAACCATATGTGTTCTGCCCTCACTACACGTGGCTGAGGTATAATTAGAGAGACAGCTAACTCTCCTCCCTAGTTCCTTTTTTCAACTTTTATTGCAGGAAACTTAGAGAAAAACTACAAATAAAAATATAACATTCAATCAGTATATACAATATACAACATATACAGTCCTGACACTAGTCTAACTAGGGAAAGGGGTTATAAACCTACTGGCGAGGATTATCTTCTCCTCTGGAGAAGATGCATTAATAAAGATGGAGATAGAGAAAAATAAGATGGCTACTAGGGGCTGTCTCACAGACTGTCAGGGTGCCAGGAAACCAGACCACATGGGAATGCAGGTAAAATAAAGCAGTTTATTGAAGCAAACAACAGTGCACAGCAAGAGTGAGGAAGTGAGATCAGGAACATGCCGGGGTCAAGTACAGAAGCGGGTAGTCATCCAAGCCAGAGTCGGATCCAGATGCCGGGTCGAGAGCCAGGAGAGTCGTCAGCCAAGCCAAGTCATACACAGAGGAACACAGAGAACAGAAGACTGCTAGCAGAGATGCACCTTGGAGCACAAACACAAGGGCAAGGACTGCAACTCATCAGGCGATAGATATAGTCAGGTATGCAACTGTGCATCACTGTGCGACACCCAGGCAGCAGGCAAGTGATGATGCAATCAGAGTTTATAAGATGCAGCGGTCTGCACATGTCTAAGATGGCTGTCAACAGGAGAGCAAGGTAGGACCTTGACAGTACCCTCCCCTCAACAGCCCCTCCTCCGCAGAGCAAAAAAACGGTTTCTGAGGAAAATGAGCATGAAAAGCCTGGAGAAGGCTGGGAGCATGATCATCAGCGGAGGGAACCCAGGATCGCTCCTCAGACCATAACCCTTCCAGTGCACCAGGTATTGAACCTGACCTACTGGCGAGACAAGGCATCAGCCTTAACAATCTTAGAGCCGGGCGAATAGGAGACCACATAGTTAAAACAAGACAAGAATAAGGCCCATCTGGCCTGACGGGGTGTGAGTCTCTTGGCCTCCGAGAGATACGTCAGATTCTTATGATCGGTGAGAATGAGAACAGGAATCAAAGAACCTTTGAGCAAGTGTCTCCACTGTTTGAGAGCTAGGATAATGGCCAAGAGCTCTCTGTCTCCAATCTTGTAATTGCATTTAGTTGGAGACAGCTTCTTGGAGTAGAACTCTCAAGGAAGTAAGGGTCCATTTGGTTTCTGACACTGAGACAGGAGGGAGCCTACTCCCATTTCAGACACATCCAACTCTAGGACAAAGGGCCGGGATTGGGATGAGACAGAATAGTAGCTAAAGCGAAAGCAGACTTGAGAGCCTCGAAACCTAGGATGGCAGCAGGTGTCCAATTGTGGGAATTTCTGCCCCTTTTGGTCAGATCTGAGATAGGCTTGGCCAAAGAGAAAAAGTTCCTGATAAATTTCCGATAGTAGTTAGCAAAACCAAGGAAACGCTGAATGGAACGGAGACCACTGGGGCAAGGCCATTGAAGAACAGCCAAAACCTTCTGAGGGTCCATGGGCAACCCTTCAGCAGAAATGATGTAGCCCAGGAAGGCAACCTGAGACAGGTGGAATTCACATTTCTCAAGCTTACAGAAAAGCCCATTCTCACATAACTGTTGCAGCACCCGTCTAACATCCAGGTAGTGTGAATCAATGGAGTCCGAGTAAATCAAGATGTCGTCCAAATAGACTACCACGCATTGCTGCAACATATCACGAAAGACATCATTATATGCGGCCCTTAGGTCAAGCTTGGTAAACACCTTGAGGCGGTCAAACAATTCAGTAATGAACGGAATCGGGTATGCATCCTTGACCGTGATGCGATTGAGGCCCCTATAATCAATTCAAAGTCTCAACTCAACCCCTTTTTCCTTACAAAGGAAAAAACGGCACCCGCTGGAAAAGTGGACTTGCGAATGTTCCCCAGAGCAAGCGCATCCGCAACGTACTCCTCCACAGCCCTATTCTCCACAACCGAAAGAGGAAAAGACCTGCCACGAGGGGGAACGGCTCCAGGTTGCAAGTCTATAGCACAATCGTATGGACGATGAGGAGGAAGAGCACCAGCACGCAACTTGTCAAATGCATCTTGATACTCACGATATTCAGAAGGTAACACTGAATCCGAGGAGGTACAAAGTACCCTAACAGGCCCATGGATACAAACAGCGCCACACTGTGGAAACCAAGAGAGGATCTTGGCCGACTGCCAATCAAAGGTCGGATTTTGTTTCTGAAGCCAAGGGTACCCAAAACAATGGAGTAGTACGGGGACAAAATAACCTGGAAACAGGTCTACTCCCTGTGAACAGCCCCTATCACCATATGAACCGGAACAGTCTCATGGGTAACCTGTGCTGGTTGCAGGGGTCTGCCATCAATTGACTCGATAACTAGTGGAGAAACACGAGGCTGCAAGGGTATAGAATTCACAGCTGCAAACATACTATCAATAAAATAACCACCAGCACCGGAGTCTACCAACGCCAGAGTAACCACCGAACCCACTGCCCAGGAGAGGAAAACTGTGATTAGCAATTTATCTTTACGGGAAACCAGGGATGAGAAAATTCCACCTAAGATCTACCTGCAACAGGACCTTATGTGCGAACGTTTCCCGGATGGGTCGGACCAGATTTCAGGAAATGCCCACCAAGACCGCAATACAGGCCCTCCCTTCTCCTAAAGGCTCAGCCTCTGAAAGGCGAGGGAACTCCAACTGCATGGGTTCACAGCCAGACGCACCATCCCCAGGAGGCGTGGGAGGTGAGAGAGGAATGGGTGGGAAATAAAACTTAGGAGCCAATCTGGTAGGAGGCCTCCGCAGGCACTTATTAAATGATGGTCTCTCCCTGAGCCTGGTATCGATCAAAATCAGGAAGGAAGTGAGAGCCTCAAGCTCGTCAGGGAGACCCTTGGCCGCTATCTCATCCTTCAATGCCTTGGAGAGATTATGAGAGAAGACAGCCACCAGAGCCTCATTATTCCAGCCCACCTCTGCTGCCAGGGTACGAAATTCAATAGCATATTTGGCAATGATACATATACCCTGTTGAATGGACAGGAGCTGCTTTGCGGCAGAAGCAGAGCGAGCAGCCACATCGAATATCCTATGAAAGGAGGCAACAAAACTCGGGTAATCGAGTATCACAGGATTATTGTTCTCCCATAAGGGATTCGTCCAGGCTAAGGCCTTGTCCGAGAGCAAGGAGATTAGGAAGTCCACCTTGGATCTATTAGAAGGAAAGGCCTAAGGAAACTTCTCATAATAAATGCCCATTTGGTTTAGGAAGCCATGACACTGACTCGGTTCACCCCAATAGAGCTGCAGAAGGGGGGCTGAACCAGTCATCCCTCTGGTAACAGCGACTCCAGCTGCAACTGCAGAAGCAGGAGCAGCAACAGGAGCAGCAGCAGAAGCAACAACAAGAGGAACCACCGGCCTAGCAGCACCAGGAACAAGGTGCACTGTGCATGCTAGCAATGTTTGCAACGCCTGAGCGAACTGACCCAATAGGGGATATTGTGGATCGAGCCTGGTAACCAGCATGGGGAGCATAGGAGTACCTGCATCGTCAGGATTCATGACCCTTGCGTATTGTCAGGGTGCCAGGAAACCAGACCACAAGGGAATGCAGGTAAAATAAAGAAGTTTATTGAAGCAAATGACAATAAATGCACAGCAAGAGTGAGGAAGCAAGATCAGGAAAAAGCCGGGGTCAAGTCCAGAAGCAGGTAGTCATCCAAGCCGGGGTCTGGTCCAGAAGCGAGCAGTCTGCCATTGCGGGGTCGTCTGCTTATGCGGGGTCATCTGCCAATGCGGAGTCATCTGCTGATGCGGGGTCGAGAGCCAGGAGAGTTGTCAGCCAAGCCCGGTTATACACGGAGGAACACGGACAACAGAAGACTGCTAGAAGAGATGCACCTTGGAGCACAAATGCAAGGGCAAGGACTGCAACTCTGTGCGACACCCAGGCAGCAGGCAAGTGATGATGCAATCAGAGTTTATAAGAGGCAGCAGTCTGCACATGTCTAAGATGGCTGCCAACAGGCCGGCAAGGTAAGACCTTGACACAGACCTCATGGACTAGTTACTAGAATGATGGGAAGCTACGGTGGCTTTCAAGCAACAATCTATCTACCTAAAGTAATTCATCTATAGAACTATAAGTATACAAAAGAGCCACTAGATGGCAATATAATTTACTTTACATATCATTAGCATATTGACCAATTAACAAAAGAACATAAGAAGCATTTTCTGAAAGGCATGACACTCCCTGCCTGGTATCCTGTGGATACCAACTATGATGGTCCTTCTGGGGAGAGTAGTAAAATTAGTTTGGACACTGATCTGAGGAAACCTAACGGCCTTAACCTCAACTTTCCTGACTTTCCCATTTTCTTATCTGTAGACTGCATAGGTACTGCTTCCTCCACTTGTTCCAGAAGATTTCTGCTAAGGCTTGCACTTGTCTCCACTGTCATCTGTATAGGTCTTTAGTGCCAAAGTCGACTGGAGGAGCTGTGGTTATCCCAACTTTCTGGGTAAGCAAAGTTAAAGGGGTGAGCAAGAAAGGATCTTCTGGGTCATTGGGTATTGATATCAGGGGTCTGGCATGTGTTATAGCCTCTACTTCAGCTATGAAGGTAGTCAGTGTCTCATGTGTAAGTCTTGCATTGGAAATGCGCCTTCTGAATTTTTACAGTCCTTTACTGTCTACAAAGGGATAAAGTTTCTTTACAGGACAGTCTTTTGTAACATTCTTGTGATTTTGAAGCCATTCTAGTTTTAGCGCATAAGTCTCTTGTTGGACAAAATGGATGATAACATTTTTAAACTGTATGAACTCATCCACTGTGTATGACTTGTGGCAATAGTGCCAACCTTTGCAATCTCTTGATCCTGTAGGTGTGGTTCTAAAAGATCTGGCTATGTGAATTAAGCAGGTTATAGCTCTGTGTAAAGACTTCCAAGTGGAGAATCTATGGATCCTAACAATTTGTTAGAAACTGTTGTGTGTGGTGCAGAAACCTGAAGGCGGATTTCTGCATCAGATTCAGGCTCCAAAAGTACATATGTGCCTTTTTAAGGAGTGAGTGGAGAATCTCAACCACATGTGTCTGCAGCAAGCTCTCTGAGAGGAATCTTACCTTGGACGGTTACAGGTGGTGCAAACTCAAGTGGGTCATACAGACTGTTTATGGTAAACAACACACCTCGCGGAGTAAAAGGCTTTGGCTCCTGGTCGACCTGGAAGTTGAGGGTATCAGACTTGAGATCCCAATTAAGTCCTAGGCTG